>NC_087069.1:37876070-38280570 GCF_963678635.1 Symsagittifera roscoffensis | reverse complement strand
GAAACATTAGAAACAGTTTAGACCAGGTTTCGAAAAGATGGTGTAATGAGAATAGTCTGTGTTGGCACAAAATCTACTATATGTGTAAACGATTTAAGATTTATCTCAAAAAATTTTTGTCTGAGTCGAATTTCTTCTATCTTTCGTCCTCTTAAGACTGGCTATCATATCTGTCTCATTTTAGGAGGACTCTGATGGTTTTATAGAGTTAACTGACCTACTGGGTCTCGGTAATAGGTGGTATGGACTCACAGAACCTTAATTCTAATCGATTGATATGACTAACTAAATTTGATTAAAAACTATTTACAAGTTGATTATTTTCAGAAAAATTTCTTTTGGAGACGATTAAATTAATATCTAAGTAACACTTTGTACAAGTAAATTAGCAATAATTGAAACCATAAAACCCTTCTGATGTCATTGAACACATCTCGCAATCTACAAAACTCAGTTGAGAATTGATAAGTACCGATTATATTGCCCCATACGATGCTAAAACTGCCTTTTTTGCTTGTAAAATTGATGAGAGAGCCAGTTGACTGTTTTTGATTTTGATTTTTGTAAACCAAGTGTCTTCGTCGCAGACAATTTAGCGGCGACATCAATTACTAGCTCCTAGATTTTAGGCATATGACATTCGTTCTTGCATATAAAATTGTATACAAACTTTGAATCTAAGGCTAGTTTCATTGATTTGGCTTTTTTGAAAGTTGTGACAATACGGTTACAAAGTCAGTTTTCAATGCAACTTTCATTTTTTTGAAGTATATTTCGGATTTTAATCTAAGAAGCTTGTCTTTAACTGAGTCTAATAAATGGACACGTACTCTTTTTCGCCTTATCTGAATGGGCTTAAAGGTACGTGGAAATATAAATACACTTGAAAAATCTTTTAAAATGATCTGTGTCTCATTTAGAGAGTAATGAGGGTTTTATAGAATTAACTGGTTTATTGGGTCTTGGCGATATGTGAAATGGACAATTTTTCCGGGCTCTTTTGATTGCGAATTTTCTGAAGGTTTTCGGTTTCACAAACATTTTTTTCGTGGTTTTTGATCAAAAAGAAGGAGCATTCTTATAATATAACCAATGGAAAGTATAGGAATTGTAAGTTTTCTTATTATTGTAATCGCCGTGACAGTAAGACCAGAGTATAAGTATTTCGTTGTATGGCTCATCGTATTTGTTTGGACGTAAATGTCTCCCATTTTCAGTTCGTCTAAAACGTGTTTTTTAAATGCATAAAGGACTGGAGGAGCCGACATGGACTTTGAGGCATGCTTGTTTTCGTTTCTCTGTGCGATTTTTAACAAGCTCTTCATTTCCTTGCTGTCTGCGTCGTAAATGACCCTAACGTTCAGCACAAAATGGTAGTAGTTTTTGCTTTTTCCGGCTTTAGATCACTCATTTATCACTCCACATCTTTATCTATGTGCATGATCAATTTCCAAACATTTATTATACTGATTCTCTTGATTTATGCTATTTACAGTTTAAAAATTTACAATGCTTACACTCTTATGTTTGATTTCACAATTGTTCTTAAAGTGTGTTTTGTACTAATAGGTTTTGCATGTAGCAACCTTAGCTGGACAGACAGGTTGATGTCTTTTCAAAAAAAAATTCCTCACTTCATACATGTGTTCCCCCTTTATGTATTTATGGCTGGTTTTCTGGACGTTAAAATATTATATTTTTTTGCTATTATAATGTGCAGATTTTCAGTTAGTTTTGAAGTTTTTACTCATTTTTGAGATGGTTGCTTGTCGAAAAGAGCTACATTATAAGCTTCCAACAAAATGACTATTAGAAGTTTTCTCTGAATTTCAAAGTAGTGATGAAAATTTCTCTTATCCATTCTTCTTTTCCGCTGAATATGTCGCAAATCTTTGCCTTTTTGTGCCAGGGCACCGCAGAATTGTTCTTGTGATTCTCTGTCTTTTTGTTTCCTGTTTAAGAGTTTATGTCTTTCGAAGACTACATTTACTTTCCTGACGAAAACGATGGATAAAGATTCGGTAAGATCTTCAATTGAAATGCGTAGGAGTTTAATTTTTCTGGACTTTTCTTCTGATCCGAGGGAGGGATATATAATGAATCTCAGTTTTTGTCGTCCTCCCCCAGACGCATTCCAATGAACTTCTTGGGTTTTGCCATTTGAGCAGCTGATTTATTCACCGTCGTAGAGTCTTTGTGCTGTTAAATTTTTTCTATCCTAGCACTCTTTTGACCTTCTGTCTCGTTACCCTCTGAGGCATTTTCGATAATTGGCGGAGTTCTAGGACTTCTTTCCATCGAATTGAGCATAACGTGGATATCGATATGTTGTAGCTATAGGTCGCTCCAATCTTCCCATGGAGCGGAGTTGGAGGATCGATTGTGTGATTGTTCCAGAATTGTGGAATTCATCTCATGCTCAATTCGTTATTGCTTGACTGCGTCACGATAAAACGGTATAATGCTAAAGCTAAAATACTTTAAAAGAATAAGAATAAGTAAATTTAGGTGAATTATTTAATTGATAGAACATGAGATAAAAAACGAGCACGATCACTCCAAAGGAGTGGCTTGTTGAAAATCAGACAAATACATGTTCAAAAACTAATTACATAAGTGATATAAGTGCTTTTTTATGAAATTTATATTGGAGCTCAAAGTTTAATTGGTTGGAATCTACTCAGGTTTCTGGTTTTTGCCAAAAACAACTCGGAGTACATTGACCCTGCATCTCGCACATCCGGCACCCAAGGGCTGCGAAGTCACGTGATGCCCTACTATGATCCTCAATCTTCTTCATTTGGACACGCAAGAGGGTCTGATACAAATCTAATCTCGCCTTTAAGAAAAACCTCTACTCTTCATTCTGTTTTATTAACGTCTACAAAGTTTTTTTTCATAATCTCTAAGATAGTAGTTTTTTGAACAATTATCAGCAGCAAAGGATACGGTCTTTGACCAGTTATTATAGGCTCGTTGAAATTCTATCATTCGCCAAAGGAAGTCGCCAAAGAAGATTTTCTTATTTTATTCAGCTTTTTTCAGGTCGACCATATGAAATTTTTAATCTCTTCTGAAACGCCGAAAAGGACACTTTTGTGACAAAAAATTGCGTAGCAGGTAAAATTTCTTGTCGGTTTTAATCAACCATACAGCCGTAATATTAGCCTTGATAGAACATATAAGCATCAGGCTACGTTAGTAAGAGGCAAAATTGCACATGCTTTTCAGAACGAACTTTCAACATTCTAGCGAGGCACATTATTTCGAGACATGATTGATTTAATACAGTGCTGATATAAACTGGGTGCCGGACATCAAGCCGACGAGACTTCAAGCCGAATCGTTAACTTAGGGAATTCAAGCCAAAAATTTTCTCATTAAGAGATGAAATAGTACTAAATTGAAAACCTTTTTATAGAATTTCCTACTTTTATGATTTTTTTTCAGTAATTATTGGCTTTTTCATAAAATTTAAGCCTCCAATTTGAGCCTCCAGTTGAAATATAAAACACGGTTGAATGCAATTTTCTTGTTTATAATTTATGCATTTCAAAAACCGTCTGAAATTATCAACGAGTGCCAATCCTAAGTAATTCATTGTCATGAATAACGCTTATTATTGACTGAACTTGCCTAAATTTTTGAAAAGCAATGTTTTACACTTGAAAAAATTGTAATTTGAGGTGCTTGTAAAGATTAAACTTCGGCCTGAAGTCCCTTCGGCTTGAAGTCCCGTCGGCTTGCTGTCCTAGACCCATTTAAATTATCCGGACAGAAGGCGTTAAACTTGAAAACGCGTTAAACCTTCTTAAAGTTTGTTTGGCTACGTAAGGCGTTCCCTTTGATATAACTGTGTCTGTGATCCACTGGGTATTTTTGGCCTAATTTTTGATTAACAAAAAAAGCCAAAATGACCCATTTTTGGGGTAAAATTTCGGGCCCGAATTTGCAAAACAAATTACATCATAATAATTCTGAAAAAGTTTTAAGCAACTCTTGTCTTCCCGGGCTGACCAACAATGCATATCATACAATTCTCATAAATGGGAAATTTCTTTTCATACAATTTCATACAATTCCATACGTACAGAGAATTGTATGAAAAATTTATGATAAGCATTTTCCCATAAAAGGAAATTGTATCATAGGTATTTTTTCCATTAACCAAAAAGTTGTTTTTTGTTCGTAAATTTACTTTCTGTTTGCAACTGAACACAAGTGGTGACAAAGACCTTGGTTACTCAAAGCACCAAAGGTTGGACGGTCTTGCATTTACAATGCAAAGAAAACGAGCTGAATTGACTTCGGGTTGTCTTTCACAAATGATATAACAAAAGTAACAAACTTTTAATTTTTGGCAAAATTTTTCATTGATCAAACATTGATCAAGGCATACATAAACACGCCATACAAAAGAAATAGGAATTTTCAGCGTTTTTGAAAAAAAAATTAAGTGAAAAGAAAAAAGCCAATATTATCGTATCGAGGACCACGTTATGCACACAAAAAATTGAAGTTTGCATGCAAAAAAATTCTTTCGGAAAATGTTTGTTTGCGTACAACATTCGATTTGCGCTTGAAAAAAAAAACATAAAAAAATTTTGGGGCAAATTTTCAAAACTACTTGGAAAAAATTTTGGGTCGTATATGGAAATTGTATGGTAAGCTTTTTTTTGAAAAAAAATTTGATATCAGTTTTTTTTTGTCACCAGTCTGTTCAACTGTTCTCAAAAAGGCCCAGAAATGGTTTAATTTTGTTTCTCTTGTTTTTCGAAAATGTATGAAAGTTGTATGGCAAACATTTTCTCCATACACTTGATGTATGGAATTGTATGATGATGATTTTTGTTGTATGGAATTGTATGCAGGGGTGGATTTAGGGAGGGGCGGGGTGGGGCGGAGACCTTCCCTTTCAGGGATTCGACCCCCTGCCGACCCAAAGGCTCCCCCTATAGAAAACGAAAATGTAATTGTTTCTAATTTACTTGATGTACTTGAGTCTTTCTTGCTTTGAACTTTGATTTGATTATAAATTAGTTGAGTGCACGTGTTTGGTAATTCAGTTTTGCATTTTTTCAATTTTGTATTTGCTGAGTTTTGGTTTTCAATTTCTTTCCCGGAGTTTTCCTGATTGCATGTGAAAACTTGAAGTCATCTAAGATGGTTGTCAATAGTCGAATTGGCATATAACACTCGGCCTCATTTTGCAGTGGCAAAATAAATAAAGAAAAAAGGGCTGGTATTGACGCAATTTTTTCTCTTATTGTGACGAAGTAAACGCGGATCTGGTCATCATCGGTTGGTTTGTTTCCTGTGATCCGTTCAATTGGCCAGAGTCCTCGTGGCGTCATATCCTGAAGAATCCAGACAATTTCTCCTATTTTGATAGGCGGCGTCTTCTTTGTCCATCGTTGTCTTGGTAGTAGTGTTGGGATACACTCCTTCATCAAGCGTTTCCAAATATGGGTTGCGAGATGTTGGGCGAATTTCCATTGTCGACTGAGTGTTGAGGGCTGTTGGGTTTGTATAGGTGACATGCTGGCATGCGCTCTCCCGAGAAGAAAATGATTTGGGGTGAGGGCTTCAACATCATCGGGCGATGCTGAAACTGTAGTGATGGGTCTTGCTTTCATGAAGTGTTCAACTTCGCAAAGAACGGTGTTGAATATGTTGTCTGTTAGAATCTGGCTTCCTATGATGGCATGGAACGAGTCTTTGACTGATCTTATGAGTCGTTCCCATACACCTCCGAAATGAGGAGCATAGGCAGGGTTGAAGGTCCATTCAATCTGATGGTTGGTGTAGAATTGTCGTGTAACATCGGCGTCGAAGTGTCTGTTGAGTTGTTTTTTGGCTGCGGTGAAATTTGTACCATTATCAGAAACAATTTTGGCTGGTTGTCCTCTGCAAGCGAAGAATCGCCGTATGGTATTGATGAAGGCGTCGGCTGATTGGTCCTGGTACATCTCAAGATGTACGGCTCGTGTTGTTAGGCAAGTCATTATAACGCCGTAGCGTCATTATATCACAGTTTCCTGTGATTTTCGAAGCAAACGGTCCAAAGAGATCTAATCCTGTTTGTTGAAATGGGAAGGGTTTATCTTCTGGAAATCTGAAGGCGGGTAGGGGCGCAAGTTCCGGCTGTAGTCCAGTTGCATGTTGTCGTCGACAGTCGTAACAGTTTTTTATGATCTTGTCAATGTGTGCGCGAACACAGAGATTCCTATACTCGTTTTGAAGAATATTTTTCAAGTGCTGGCGTGGCGAATGCTGGTTGTCTTTGTGGGTTTGTCCTATAAAGAGGTGAACTGCTGGGTGGTTTCCATCGAGGATAATCGGGTGTTTTATGCAATAGTCCAATTGAGATTTCTCGAGGCGTCCACGTGCTCGCAAGAGTCCGTCTTCGTCTAGAAATGGTGATAGGTGGCGAAGTCTGCTAGTTGTGTTGATTCGTTTATTTTGTGTCAATGCGTTGACCTCTGGTTTGAAGCTGTCTCGTTACGTCTGCTTGAAGATAAAATTCTTTGCGGCAATCATGTTGTTGCTTGTCAGTTCGGTGGTCGGTCTTTTGTTGTGGGACTGTAGTTCTTTATCTTTAAAAGTCCTGGCGACACGCATCACGTATGCAGTTGTTCTGAGAATTCTTGTCCATTTGGAGAATCTGCTGTAGTCGATGAAACTTTGTTCTGTCTTTTCGTTGTAGTTCCAATTTTGTTACTGTGTGTTGTTTTAGAGGAGCCACTCGAGCTTTTCCTAGAACAAAGGCACTGCAGATTTGGCGAGTGGCACTGTTGCTGTATACAAAATAAGCGACTGCTGCTAGGGCGCTGTGGGAGGCATCTGAAAAAACATGGGCTTTTGTTGTGGGATTGTAGTCCTTTATCTTTAAAAATCCTGGCGGCACGCATCACGTATGCAGTTGTTCTGAGAATTCTTGTCCATTTGGAGAGTCTGCTGTAGTCGATGAACCTTTGTTCTGTCTTTTCGTTGGAAGCTTGAAAAGCTAGCACTGGGGTTGTTGCTATTTCATCCATGTGTCCAGTTTGATCGTTGAGTTGCAAGGTATCCGTATTGGCGTCGATTAACTGTAGCTTTGGCTAGTTGCATTCTGGTTCATTATGAATTTTGGTCCGGTGAACCATCTTGACTTGTTATAGAATTCCGATAGGGGTATTCCACGGGTTCCGTCGTCTGCTGGGTTTAGGGGTCCTGGACAATGATTCCATTCACTCGCTTGGGTGCTTTCTAAAATTTCTGCAACTCTGTGAGCCACAAAAATTTGTTGTCGTTTATCAGATCCCTGTATCCATTGAAGCGCTGTTGTGCTGCCTGTCCTCATATGCGTAGAGTTGATGTCATTCCTTTGATCTCTGCGAATGAACTTTGCGAGGCGAGCACCAAAAACTGCGGCTTTTAGTTCCAATTTAGTTATTGTGTGTTGTTTCAGAGGAGCCACTGGAGCTTTTCGTAGAACAAAGGCGCTGCAGATTTGCCGAGTGGCACTGTTGCTGTATACAAAACAAGCGACTGCTGCTAGGGCGCTGTGGGAGTCATCTGAAAAAACATGAAGAGCGATGTTGTCGTAGCTGTATCCAAAATAGTGTCGGGGTATTTCCACTGTCTGTAGATCGTTTCTCTCGTCGAGAAGCTCAAACAGTTCAGGTTCCATTTTTTGTGTATTTGGTCGTCCACTTCATTCCTTTTCTCCAAATTGCTTGCTGGATTATTTGTAGTCGAATCGTAATAGGTGCTGCTATTCCAATTGGGTCAACGATTGAGGAAGCTGCGCGAAGTAGGCTCCGTTGTGTAGGTTTCTTCTGGGCGAGTTCGTGTAGTTTGTCAGTAGTGAAGCTGAGTGTATCGTTACTTACTTTCCATCGTATTCTGAGAATTCGCTTGAAGATTTTGGGTTCCTTGGTTTCGTCTATGGTGATGGATCTACGTTCTTCTGGTATTGTTTGCAGAATTCTATGATCCGTAGTGATCCACTTCGTCAGGTTGAAGCTTCCTTGTTGTAGTACGTGTCGAAGGTCTTCTATGACTTTCACTGCGTTGTCGATGTCGTCGGTGGCTTCGAAGAAGTCGTCCATGTAGAAGTTCTCGTAGACAAGTTTTTTGATGTGGGGATGGCTTTCAGCATTGTCGTCTGCGCAAGTTCTTAATGCGTAAATTGTCCACCAAGTAGGAGAACATTTGGCTCCAAAGTCGAAACGAGTGTACTCAAAAAATCGGCTTCTTCCGCTCCCCAGAGGAAACGAAGAAATTTTCTGTCTTCGAGGTTAACAGAAACCTGCATATACATCCCTTCAATGTCGGCAGTGATGGGATGCTTTCCTTCGCGAAATCGGCTAATTACTCCTAGTAGATTGCAGAGCAAGTCAGGTCCAGTGAGAAGCATATCATTCAGACAAACTCCTTTAAGTTTGGATTTGGCATAGGAAAAACACCGCGAAGTTTTCCTGGCTTGTTTGGGTTGATTGCGCCATGTTCAGGTAAAATTCTTCCTGTCGAAGGTATTTCGTCTGGCTCTAATTTCCGTATGAAGTGCTTCCTGAGATTCTGGTCAATTGTATTCTGGTAGATTGCCAAATTTTCTGAATTCTTGTTAAGTTGTATTTTCATCCGGTTGTAATGGGCAATTGCTGCTTTATAGTTGGTGGGAAGATTTGCATTTGCTTTCCACAGAAGTCCAAGTTGATAGCGGTTGTCGTATAATGATATGGTTTTCCGAATTGTTTGCATAGCGTGTCTTTCGTGCGATGACATCGTTATTTCAGGTGATGTGGCATAGGTTTCCATTCGCCAGAATGAAGCGAGAAGATCCGAGATTTGTGTGTCGTCAGTTGATATCTGTATTGGAGTGGCTGTTGCTTGGTGGCTTGAGAAGTATCCAATGTCGTTGTTCGGTCCTGCTATTGTCCATCCTAGGGCTGTAAGAACTGCTGGAGGAACATTGTGATTTGATTTTGATTTCCTTTGATGATGGTCTTCGGGCTGATGATGTCAATATTGTCCGTTCCAATCACTAGGGCTACGTCGTTGTTGCTGAAGTCCGGAAAACATATATCCGTAAGGTGGTCGTATTGGCTGCAGATGTCGTTCAACTTTTCGGGCTCCGCTGCGTTCAAGTTGATATTCTCTTTGATTAAAAATTAGTTAGTTCAAACGCTAAAGTGTTATTTCCAAATGAATGAACTGTAATATCCACTGTCTTAGCCTCTATCGTTTGCGAGTTGAAGAAACCTCCAATGAGCACTTGTTCCTGATGGTTAGTTTCCTCCAGTTGAAGATATGCTGCTGTCGGTTGCGGTATGTAGCTATTTGTACTTCCTGTATCAAGAAAAGCGTATACATTAAGGTATATGTTGCGGTGTCGTAATGGTACTGGTAAAATTAGCAGCAGTGAGCTGTTGATTCTTGACATCTTCTTTTGGCTGGCAAGATGGTTGACTTGATTCGGTCGATGGTTTGGATTAAACTTTGCTGTTCTTTGTCTTCGTTGTTCGTCGTGTAGAGTTGTGTGATGATGCTGATTGCATTTGCTGCATGTGTGCTTTGATGGGCAATCTTTTACTTGATGTTGGCCAAGGCAGTTGAAACAAAGTTTCTTTTCAGAAACGAGTCTCTTCTTCTCTTCCAAAAGTGAATTCTGATACATGCTGCAGCATGCTGGGTGGTGATTTTGTCCGTCGAAGGGACATGGGGGTCGGGTATTCGCACTCTAATTTTGAGAAGTCTTCTGTGAAGTCTGGTTGGTTGATGGTCGAGATTCGTTGGCGTGTCGAAGTCTTGGGGCTAATTGTTGTCGATCGTTCGAGTCCAGGGTCATTTGCTGCGGTTGCATAGGTGGTAAGTGATCGCATGCTAATGCAAACTGACTGATCCAGTCGTTGAAGGCGATAAGATTAGGCTGGTCCATGTTCTGGGCGGTGATGTACTGTGTCCACTGAAGCTGCTGATGATGTTGCAATTTGTTGACGGCAAATTGAACGTATATTCTAGAGTTTAAATCGTCTTTGAACCCAAGCGTCCGAAATGTTTCCACCATGTTACTGATGAATGTGGAAAAAAAATCCATGTACGAATCCCTGCGATGAGTTGATGGTTGCTTGAAGCTCTGTAGTCTGATGACGAAGTCATTGATGATGATGTCGGGTCGTCCATATCGTCGTCGTAGTTTGCGGAGGGCAGCGTTGTACATAGTGCTATTGCAGGATTAGCCAGAATTAGCTTGATTTGCTTTTCCAGTCGTTAAAGTCTGCAAATGAGTCATCTTTTTGGCGTCCGAGATGGCTTGATTGTGGATTGTTGCTTCGAAGAGTCCGAACCACATGCTCCACTTCATAGGTTTTCCGTCGAAAGGCTCAATATTTACTTTTGGAGGCCTAGTCATAAGACTGTAGTTTGCTCGTGACTGTCCGTTACTTGATGTCTGAGATACTGCTGCTGGAATGAACTGCTATTCTGTAACTATGTTGAAGCTGAGGTTTGCGTTGGTGGTGTCGTGTTCTGTTTGTTGAAAAGGTGGTCTCTCTATTTTGAAACCTGTCTGGGGGACTTGCTGCTGAGTATCTCGGCTATCTGAAAAGTTTTGGTCCTCTATTGTTTGCTTAACTGATGATCCGGGCTGATGGCTGCTGTTGGATAATGTTGACGCCTGGCTAGAGTCCCGATCTAGTATTGTCTGTTGTTGCACTGAATCAGCTGGGTGGGGGGCTTGAACTGTGGTGGCATTAGTGTTCTGCTGTTGTGGAGTTGTCTCTGCTGTATTTTCTTGTAGCATCTGTCTGAATTCATCCATGATGTCGTCGTGTTCGTCTTGTATATCAGTGAAGCGTGTGACATTCGACCAGAATGTGAAAAATGCAATCTATGCAGAATTCGAATTTTTAGCAGTGAGCCTTCCGGATTGGTGATTATTAAGAATTAAGAACGTTATTGGATTGATTGGCCAAACGGTGAGGGCTAGAATATTTTGGTATTTTAAAATTTCAAAAATTCGAATTATGACGTCATATTTCTGAGAAACGTCAGAAACGGCCATTTTGGTTAAAACGAGAAAGAAAAACAGAACAACATTAGCTGCGCTAACAACAACTACGAAATCGAGATTGGAAAACGACAACGAGTTACAGAGTAACAGAGAACACTCCGAGTTGCAACTATTGTGCTGCTACAATAGTTGCAAGGCCGTTGCGAACAACGGTGAAGGGTGAAAGACGGCCTTCCGGATTAAGAAGAAATCAGGATTAACGAGCTTGATCCAGCGGATTCATCAATCCGGAAGGGTAAAGGAACTGAAACTTTTATCCTGTTACATAAACTTTTAGCTTCCTGTCATGTCCTGTCTTGATTTTAATTAATATCTAGATTCCTTTTGATAAGGATGAGAAGCTAGGAGTTGGGGGAAAGGGTTGATCCATCTACGACGGAGATGATGATTTTTATCTACTGAACAAAAACAATAGTAATCTGATAAATAGTAATAGCCCTGTTTTTAGGAGTGACCTCGTGGTCTGGGGATACTGAGACCCAGCCATGAGTTCACTATTTCTGCATGTAATTTAGTTAATCTGAGTGTTTTGACCGAAGCCGAAAGCAGTAACGTTTTTGTCGACCCGATGTTAGAAAAGACCACCGAAAAGTACTGGCTTGGTAGAGACGGTGAAAAGCATGCAAAGCTCTGTTTAGACGTTAGCCAGTCGTCTTAGGACTTAGTTTTGTTTTCCGTCGATATGTATCTTCCGGGCGAATGTTACATACATGTTTTTATGGCGCTCCTGGGTGTTATTCTTTTTTGACATCATGACCGGCAGAACCGTTAACGACCACTCCGCGCCGAGCGGATGCTCACATTAACGCCCTTAATAGGCCTAAACCGCCGGGGCGGAAGGGTAGTTCGGAACGCGGAAGCCTTCCGGATTACCGTGAATAGTTTTTTTAACCTAGTTAAGACCGAAAATTCACGAACCAGGAAGGGTGGGGGGAATCGCGAACCCCTCGTCCCCTGAGTGGTTTGTGACCAAAAACACTTAAAGATATCAGTAAAACTAAACAAAAAGTAGTATAGTACCCAAGAAAAACAAAAAACATAAAAAATAACCGAAAAAACTAAAAACAGTTAAGAAAAAAGTAGAAAATCAGTAGAAATCATCCCCCCAGACAAGATGTGATCCGACCCCCCGTTTGTTGTTGATAGATATATTGTTGTTACGGGCATTTATATCAGTCAGGATCGTTACGATCAGTTTTGTAGCCCGTTTGTGAGGCTTGTACTGTAGGGTTATTTGAGCATTTAAGCACGTTAATGATAAATTGCGCTCAATCCGGAAGGGTCAGCTGACTTGCGCTCAATTCGGAAGGGTATTGGGAGAAGACTGATCCGGCAAGCAGTACGAGGAGCAACAAGAAGAGGCTCAACGACAACAACAATCGACTGTTGGGTATCGTTAACAAGTTTTGTATCCCTTTTGGTACAAAAAGTAAGATAGTAATCTGTGGGGGATTCGACAGTGCTGCACTGTAGTGACCCTTCACCGAACTGCGAATATCCGAGTTAAGCACCTTAATTCGGATATTAAACAAACCCGGAGGGTTATAGTACTACTAATATTATTACTTATATAGCCTATTTTAATAGTCTTATATCGTTTTTCAGTCAAAAACAACGAAAACAAACCGGTTTTTAGGGTCAAAATAGCGATATTTCGATCCCCCCACAAGTCGCGATTTTTGAGATATCGATACTTTTTAACGGAAAAAAGCGCTAAGTTAGTGTGTTACATCGTAACTGCACTACCATAATAGATAGAACCGGTTAAGTTAAGTTCGAAGGTGGTTGGGACTATTTTGGTACCGAAAACCGAAATTTCGTGATTTTTGAGAAAACAAAACACTATAAATTTAGAAAATTTTTTGAAATTTTTGAGTTACGACAGTATAAATAGTTGTTCGGACAACTTCCACTAAGGAATCTACAAGTTTTAAAACCCGCTACCCGAAAGCCTTCCGGGTTGCAGAGAAATCGAACTTAACGTGTTTGATTTGGTGGATTCATCAATCCGGAGGGGTACAGGTAGCATAGTTTTCCGCAAATTTTTGCTACAAAAGCGTTTTAAATCGGGTCTTTTGCATTGAACTAAAAGAGTATAGGCCTTCTGAGCTCGGATCAATAATTTTTAGGTCGAAAGGACCAGATTTGCGGAAAAAGTTAGGCGGAACCTATAAGAGAGATAATTCTTGAGTTTAGAAAAAAGACGTTTTGGTTAATAACTTTGGAACTACTGAGCATATCGAGTTGATCTTGGTACCAATAGATCAGAAATTAGCTGAGCTTACTGAGAGGGACAGAAATTTTTCGGAAAAGTAAGCGTGAAAATTTTTTGAGATTGTTTTTAGCAAATTCCTCAATTTGGAAGGGTACACCCTTCACGTTTTACAAAAATTTTTTAGAAAAGCCCTTATACCCCTACCAAAAGGTAATAGCGGTTGAATAAAATAACTTTAGGCTGTTCTAGACGAAAAGGGAAGGCTAAAGGCACAGTAAAAGCTTAAGCTAGCCGAAGTTAGGCGAGTAATAAGACCCTTCACCGTTAGTGTGAATTGTCAAATAAGAGGCTTAACTTCAATCCGGAAGGGTCTAGGAAGGTAGTACATACCCTTCCCAGTTAAATGAAAGAGCAAAATTGCATCGGAGAACGTATCCGGAGGGGTATAGGTTGAAAGAAGGAAATCTCTGAAAAGCTACTTTTACAAAACCGGAGAGTTCCCAATCCGGAGGGGTCAAAATTTTTTCAAGTTAGAAGGGGTCCGAATCCGGAGGGGTCTTATAGTTGCTAATTCGGAGGGGTACCAATCCGGAGGGGTCTAGATTCTGTTAGTCCGGAAGGGTCCTATTTGTGCCAATCCGGAGGGGTATTATTTTATTAAAGGACTTAAGCAGACGGAAGAAAGATCAAAGTGAGAGGTATTAGGTTATTAGCACATAGGCTAGGTATCAGTGACTGCACTGGTAACTTGCCTTACAATACCAAAACAAAACAGGTCCGAACTCGGATATTCGCGACACTAAGTCTAAATTAAAAAGGAGCGTGATTCATTGGTGTGGATTGTAACATAATACGTTTTTGGGAAAAGTGACTGCCCTGAGGTTTTTAGTAGGTCTAGCTCGGGCAGTCCGAAGGCAGATAGGTAACATAGTACTCGGTGGGTGCAATAGACGCCCACTTGAGAAAATTACTGCCTTCAAAGTTTTGTCTGTTTGGTGCAGCACCGAGCAGGGAAAGCTTTTTCTTTAAAAGACAAGTTCGACTATTGTACTGCGACCGACTAAGAGTACATTACACATACGTTTTTTATAGAGACATTCATATTGTGTCAATATATATATTTTTTTGGTTGTTGATTTTAAATCAACATAAACTGTGCTTGATTGGGTAGTGAGTACACTATCTTTTAAATTGACTGATAACATCATATTGTGCTAGCTTTCAAATCTTACGACCGATAATCGGTTAGTGTGAATAAATTTTATACAAACTGTACTCTGATAACATACAGGGATTCGTGGTCACTATTTAATAGAATCTTGTGAAATTTATTGTGTTGTGTCATTATTATTGTTAATATAACTATAAGGTCTCTAGCAATCGAGTTAAGTGTATAGGCATTAAAAGGTGACAAATAGAGAATGAGTTTAGACAATTCAAGGATACCAAAACGAGGCAATAGCTCTAGGAAATTCATGCCTGAAAAGCAAAGAAAAACGATGACCGACCCTTTTGTGGATTGGATAAAGCGATCCCGGTCTGATAAAGGGGAGACGGTTTCAGGCAGAATGGTTGAAACAAGATGTCAGAAGACCTCAGAGGAGCGAAAAAAACTGGTAGAAGTGGAAGTCAATACGGACCATACCATGAACGACAACCAGGAAGTAAATGGACTAGAAGGGAGAGGCAGAAGGCTGGCGAGTGAATCTACCCCGGTAGAACAAGGCCATGATTTTGCCACTTCCACCGGGACATTGGATCGAGAGGAGATGTCGGAACTGTCCGACATCTCAACTGAAGTAGCGGCAACTAGAAGATCTCCGACAGACAACACTATGATGGCAGGCGGAACTGGGAAACAAACAACGTCATCATCATTCTCAGAAAGAATGAAGAACACCTTCGGAAACATCTTTCCATACAGCATGGGAGGAGGAGCAGGAAACGACGGTGAGTCCCAGGAGGAAGGGGATGAAGAGGAGCAAGGGGACTTTGGATCTCAAGTCAGCCTCAAAAGTTCGATCCAGGAGAATGAGGCACACGTCGGAAGAGAGACTGGAACCATGGACGAATTTGGTGTAGTGACAACGATAAGCAAAGAGGCAAACACACCGGGCCAGTCAAAAGACTTCGCGATTAGGACAAGTTCGGAGCCACAACCTGGAGAGAGTAGAACCAGAGGGCTAGGCAACGCGTTAATGGATCCTGAAATAGATAATGAAAAGACGTTGAAGCAGAGAGTCAATGCCCGGATCTCGACCAGCACGAAGCTACTTGGGACCGACAGGGTTACACCACCACTCGAGTGACGCCACTCGTGGATAACGGGCAGCACTAGAGGAAGCCTTAAACAACATAGTGGACAGTTTAGGAGAACAAAACGAGCAGATGTCGATAAGGATGAGTGGACTAGAAAGAGCAGTTCACATTGAAAGAGAAAGTCTGCGGGAAGAAATAAACCGCAACAGACAAGAAGTTGGCAGGAGCGAAAAACGCTTGAAAGAAAGAACGGACGAACATATGACGAGGAACTTGTCGCGAATGACGAGAGAGGCGGAACAGAGAGAGTTACGCTTAAGAGACGACATGGAGAAGTTAAGGATTCAGCAAGAGCAGTCTCTTGGGACTCTTGACACAAAGATAGACGCGATGATGGAGAGGCGAACTCAGGCTATCATGGATAGGTTGGACGGGCTACTAAGCAGCAAGAGTGGACCAAAAGAAGGAGAGCGGAACTCGGGAGGTCCCAGCAGGGAACCGAGGGTGAACTTCAATGAACATCAAAAGAGGAAGACGTATGGATCCACTAGAGGCAGGGGCAGTTCATCAGGCTATGCCACAAGGGGTAATGCAGCATGGGGCCCGAACAGTAGAGCAAGTTCAATGGGGAACAGACAAACCTCTAACGAACGACCAACGCAAGGCACACATGCGACTGGGAGAAGTGATTCCGGCAACAGGGGGCATGCAAGCCCGAGGAAGAGTCATGTGGGCCAAGCGGGAAACGCTCACGGTGATTCGGATTGCAGTGATGCACCGCACACAGAGCCTTCGACGAGGTGTGAGGACACTCAAGCGGGACCCTCAAGGGATGCTACGGCAATAGCCACAGCATTTGAACCCCTAAACAGGTCTTTGGAGACATTCCTGACAAGGTTATCTAAAACCAATGAACGAAGTGAGAAGTCCAGAAGAGTCTTTAAGAAACCAAGATGCTACAAAGACGAATCTGATGGCTGTATTGATACCTGGATAGAGGTAATGAAGCTGCATTTCGAGGAAGAGGACTTGTCGGAAAGACAGGAATGCAGTGCGCTCACCAGCAACTTGGAAGGGACAGCCCTGAACTGTGTCATGGCCAAGAAACAATATCAACGTGACACTGCTGAGAAAATCTTCGAAATCTTGTTAAACCGTTTCGGATCAGGGGTGCAGGGACACCAGGCGATGATGAGCTTCGAGAAACGGAGGCAACGAGAAGATGAAACGATAGACAATTTTCTCGATGATTTGGAAATGCTGAGAAGACGCAGCCAACCGGATGAGTCAAACCGAAGGATGAACCTGGCCGTAGCCTCGAAATTTATCGATGGTGTGAAGAATGATGAACTTCGCACGATGCTAGCAACGCATTACACACCACTATCAACCGATGCGCCAACACCGGGGGAGTTGAGGCTCAAATCAAAAGAGTATCTTTTGTTGAAACCTCCTACGAGATCTGGATATTACAAGAACAATTATGGGAATTTTAACAACGGACCAGCAAACCAAGGGAACAATTGGTACAAACCGAGGGATGATATGGACAAGAGACGCTCTTGTGCTAATTGCAGTTCAACGGACCATCATGTGTCAGCATGCCCAGCTTACAAACAAGGCATGAAATCAATAGGCTTTAGCCTCGAGGACGAAGATGCGTCAGAGTTGGACCATGAGGATTTCATGAGAGGAGTAATTGCAATATTCGGCCCGAGGTGTTTCTTTTGCAACTTGGAAGGTCATTTTAAATCAGATTGTCCGCAATTCTGGGATGCAGTGGCAGACATCAAGCATCCAAGACACGAAGAAGCTTTGTCAGGAGTGAAAGCCAGCAAGGCTCGACTTTTGAGTGAGGCGGAGGCACGCAGAAAGGATAAACCTCAAGAGCTGGCGGCGAAGAAAATGCAAGCGGTAACAGAGGAGACACGTGAGCCGGAACCGGCAACTGCGGCTGATGGCTTCAAGATCGATTATAAGGCAGCCGCAAGGGATGCTCTAAATAGAGCACAACAGGAATTGGTGACGAAAGAGATCGAACAAAAACTTGAACTGGAAAATGAGAAGCTTCAGGAGCAACTGAATACCTTCGAAGCAACGGAGTTCGAAGAGACGAAAGCACCAAGCAGTTTAGACATGAAACTTAAAGTGATCTCCGGTAAGAGGTTCGGCATGGTGCCGCAAGGAAATAAGATACAGTCGATAATCTCAGTGGCGGGACACCAGGTAATAAGAAATCTGAGTGAACCATCCGAGTTCACTTTAATGCATTTGGACACATATGCAGATTATCTGAGGCAGGTGGAGCCACGCACCGAGTCGAGAGCTGTGCGAGCACTACTAACGACGGGTGGCCCTTGCATGAAGAAACTTCATGGACGCTACCTGGAGGTCTACGGGCCGTATCAAATAATGTTGAACGTGGATGGAATCAGTATCTACACCAGGACATATATAACAACAGATGATGACCAAATGGGGCAGATCTATTTGGGTGAAGAGGAACTCAAAGTTCGCAGGATAGGCCATGACGCCATGATGGAACAAGACGCGGTACACATTGGATATGAAGCAGATGTGACAGCACATCTGCTCGACACCAACGGAACAAAAATCGGAGTCACAGGGCTTCTGGACACAGGAGCGGTAGTGAGTGTGATGCCGATAAAGACTTGGGAAAGAATGGGCTTCACGCGGGAAGATCTGATTCCTACGAATCTCGGACTGGCCGCCGCAAATCGAGGAGCTATCTACGTAGCCGGAAGAACACCAATAACGGTCCTTCATATGGGAGGACGAGATCTTTGGATGAGCTTCCTGGTGGTAGAGAATCTGGACGACGCCGACCAATTCATCTTGGGCAGAGATTTTGTCAGGAATTTTGACGTGATGATTGACTTGAACAACGGTCTAATACGGATTAGAAACCCGGACCGAAAATATGTTAAGAGACCAATTAATAGGATAATAACAGACGAAAATAAGGTACCAGTTTTTTTGGATAGAAAAGTAAAATTACAACCAGGACAAGCTGTAGTAGCAATTTTTAGAATGAAAAATTTAAATTCGTTAAGTGATAGTAAACAGGTTTGCTTAGTATCGAATCCAAATAGTCAGAGTTCGGTGATTTTAGGCCGGAGCTTCTCGGTAACGCGAAACGGACTGTGTGTCAGTGTGTTGTTGAACACACTGGACACCACGGTTTCAATCCAGCGTGGAAAGAAGCTTGGCTACGCTTTGCCGATGAGGACCGACTATGAGGAGACACAAAACTTGAAGAAATATAGTGTGAAAGACTGTCCTTATCATGACAATAAAGATAAAATTTTAAAGAGGATTAATGAATTAAAATCTATTCATAAATTGTTTTCAATGAAATCCGAAACGGACGACGGCTTATCAAGCTGCTCGAATTTTCCGGAACGCCCCTCGTCATATGAACTAGAATCTGACAAACCGGTTTTGCCAGAGATAGAACATTTAAAAGGGAAAATAGGTGAGGGAGACTTCGAAAAATTGCGGGACCTCCTAAATCGGAACGCAGATGTATTTTCCAAACATAAGGCGGATATCGGTTGCTGTAATTTCGTCGAACACGAAATCGAACTAGAAGAGGGCGCCGTTGCCCATAGGGAAGGCGCAAGGCGAATGACGCCACATAAATCGGAAGCGTGCCGAGCGGAAGTAGAAATGTTGCTTGAATACGACATGATAGAACCCTCGAAATCGCCGTGGGCTTGCGGGGTAGTAATGGCGAAAAAGAAGAGGGGCAGCTTAGATTTTGTTGCGACTTTCGTTACTTGAACGCGGTAACGATAAAAGATGCGTACCCGATACCGCGAATAGATGAGAGCCTATCTAAGCTTGGTGATGCCAAGTTCTTCACCACATTAGACTTAGGTTCTGCCTTCTGGCAGGTCCCTCTGCGAAAGAAAGACAGAGAGAAAACCGGATTCGCGTGCGAATTGGGATTGTACCAGTGGAAGAGGATGCCCTTCGGCTTGTGCAATGCAACGGCCACTTTTCAAAGACTGATGGCTCAGGCTTTGACGAGAGTGACCAAGAAGTACGGGAATCTCGTGATGTGTTACGTGGATGACGTGGTCATAGCGACACCGACCCTGGAAGACCACATTGATAGGCTCGATGAGGTCTTTGGATGCATGAAGAGAGCAGGATTGAAGTGCAAACCATCGAAATGTGAAATCCTTAGGGATTCGATAAAGTACCTAGGAAGAATGGTGGATAGGCATGGTGTGAGGCCGAACCCGGAAGCAGTGGAAGCAGTGTTGACATGGAAAGCTCCCAGAACGGACACACAGCTCCTGAGCTTCCTAGGGTTTGCCAATTACTACCGAGAATTCATAAAAGGATATGCGGACAAGGTGTATCCGATGCAGAAGCTGATGCGCAACAAAGGGAAAAAGTTCGAATGGAACGATGAGGCACAGGTTGCTTTCGAGAACATAAAGCGGGAACTGTGCGAAGCGCCAGTGGTGGGCATGCCTACAGAAAAGGGCATGTATGTTCTCGACACAGACGCATCGTTGGTGGCCATCTCAGGAATCTTGCATCAAGAGAGCAAGAATGGAACGGAAGAACAGTTCTCCGTCCCATTGCATACGGCAGCAAGGTCTTGAGTGACACAGAGATGAAATATGGCGCACCAAAAGCAGAAATGTTTGCAGTAGTCACCTTCGTGGAAAAGTACCGTGCATACTTGGGGAGCGCTCCCTTCAAGTTACGCGTGGACAACAGAGCGTTATCCTGGTTGAAAACCTACTCGATGGATCAGAGGTATATTGGTAGATGGATAGTAAGATTGGATGGCTACCATATAATAATCGAACATAGGATGCGTGATAAACACCAGAATGCTGACAGCCTCAGCAAGAAAACTGAGTTTTATGAAAGATTGGAACAGAAGCAGGCCAATCAGGCGGAAATAAAGGAGGGATTCTCGTTTCTGGACAAAGAAACTTATGAAGCGCTTCCCTTAACGAGATGGTTGGATAAGTCTGGACATCCAATTCCAGGGCACGCTGAGTTACCTGTAGAGAAAGCAGCCGAGATAAAGATCCTGTCCAAGGAAAGGACCCGGTCCCCTTGGATTTGTTGCTGCGCTCGAACCGGGTCCAGCAAGAACTCTCGCGCATGAATATAAACAGCTTCTCATTATTGGATAAAACGGTGCAAGTCACACCACAAGTGATGCGGATGCTGGGTGGATTGTTAGAAAGAGAAGTGACCAGAGATGACCCCGAGTGGACAGCAGCAGTTGCATTGCTAACAGTCAGTGAGAAGGTGAGGATCATGCCC
This sequence comes from Symsagittifera roscoffensis, assembly GCF_963678635.1. NCBI lineage: Eukaryota > Metazoa > Xenacoelomorpha > Acoela > Convolutidae > Symsagittifera > Symsagittifera roscoffensis. Next base: position 38,259,721 of record NC_087069.1, on the reverse strand, counting down.
TCCAGACGACAGCACGAAGAGAACGAGAGGGATTGTAGGACAATAGTTCAGCAACTAGTATCCTCAATACCCCTAGAGATTTTAACCAGTACTTCTTACGGACAGAAAGAACAGGGGAGCAGCAAGCGAGACGGATGATAAGAACCAGCGATCACAAGATCAACACCCGGGACAAGAAAATTTGTCCGGGGAGTCTGAGATAGACGAGAAAATTCCTGATGAGAAACAGGACCCAGAGAACAAGGTTTTGTCCGGGGGGTTCAGATGGATGCGAAGAAAGCACAGACATGATCTGGAGGCACAACCTCTTCGACAGATGATAATTCAGGAAGCTCAAGAATGGACACCTACTCAGACAGGAATTCGAACTCGGGATCAGAACTGTCAGAACTGGCGATACACACGCTACTAGTGGAAACTCGGGCGAGGGATCTGGACAGAGAGGTGTACCAGGATCCTGACAGTGATCGCTACCTTATACCGAGCGAAAGAGTCTTTGACAACGCAGCGGATGACTTGGAGACAATAGCGGTATCGAAACGCTCGATAAGCCTGTTGCCGCAGAAAGCGGTATTCAGGACTGATCTTCTGCCGTTTGAACAAGAAACACAACCGTTGGCGAAGATTTGGTGCGTTAAGATGGAAGAAGACACACATCAGCCCAACGAGCTGAATAGTCAGATGAGGGTCATGAATACGTACTTGAAGACGAGATACAGACTCTCGGACCTTCTAAGGGCGCAGAGAAATGATCGCATGACAAGCAACCTGAAAAGGTGGATCGAGAATGGTTCTCCGGATAAAGGGGACCTCGAGGAAGATAGTTATCGCATCCTGAGACAATACTTCATGCAGAAGGAAGGGAGGTTATATTTGAACAAGGACGGGATTGTGGCTTGCAAAAGAAGGGAGGAAGACAGAGTCCTATACAAGTATAACGCGATAGTGTTACCGCAACTCTATCAGACAGAACTATTATTCAGGTCACATGATCAAATGGGCCATCAGGGGATCGACGAAGTATATCAGAGGATCCTGAAGCGCTTTGAGTGGCCTGGGATGAAAAAGGCATGCGAGAAATGGGTAACAGCATGTCTGTCATGCCAACAGGTCAAGGATCCCAGGAAGTTGCGATTTCCTTTACAATCGATTGAGTCGTCTGAATTCAACGAGGTGGTGCAAATAGATCACCAAAAGATATGGATGACAGACAATGGTTACAATCAGGTGCTGGTCATGATAGATCATTTTACGAAGTATGCAGAGGCCGTGCCCTGCATAACTGCCTCGGCGGAGGAGACATGCGACCACCTGATCAATACGTGGATAGCAAGACATGGTTGTCCGATGACGTTTCAATCGGATAATGGAACAGCTTTCGTAGGAGAGCTTACGAAAGAGCTTATGAGACGCTCACAGGTCGCTCAGGCTCACTCCACGACATACCACCCTCAAACGAATGGCTTAGTGGAAAGACAGAATAGGACGTTAGTGTCGATGCTGAGAATATATTGTTCCAGGTACATGACCGATTGGGACAGATACCTTCCACAGGTGATGGGGGCATATAACAGCACGCAACACTCCACCACTGGAGTCAGTCCACATATGATGCTAACTGGACACGAAAAGTCTTTACCCTTAACCTTCTTCTACCCAGAATATGAGGGAAAGAAAACGTCCCCACAGGTCTACGTGAGGGATGTGATCAGACGCCAACAGGAGTTGAACGATTTGTGTAGACGAAACACTCAGCAGGCACAGGCAAGGCAGAGGAAAAAATTCGACAAGAAAGCAGCTGGTGCAAAGGCTTACTCGGTGGGAGACTACGTATGGGTATTTCAGAACGTTATACCACCGAAAGGGACAAAGAAGCTTCTAAAAAAGTGGAGGGGACCCTTCATGATTACAGAGGTGCACCAGGAGGGACGCTTTTATAGACTGAGTACTGGCTGAGCCGCCCACTACGAGAACATCAAGCCACACAATCCATCGACAGAAGACTGGTGTATACCTGCAGACATGGAAGAAGGGGATTATCTAATGACGGAACCTGCTTGTGAGGTCAATGAAAAAGGCACCAGGGAGAAGAACGATGGAAACAAAGTCGTAGAGGAAGGTACGGATACACCGCTGGACCTGGATCCAAACGAACAGATCGAAGCGGACGATGAAACCTTACCCTACGCAGAAGAAGATTGGCAGGATCCCGAACAGATAGAGGTTCCCAAGAACTTGGAACCGGATCTTCCGTTCACGATACAGACTCGTCAGAAGAACGGGACGAGACCAAGGAAGAAATACAATCCTTACGGTGACGACTTTGTAATGGATAGGATAGATCTAAAGAAAATAGTGGAGGAAGTAGTGGGTCTAGAGGAAATAACTGTGTCACAAGACATTGACATAGTCGATGATCACAACGATGAGTGGGTTGACGACTGGTCGAAATCCGAGGTAGAATTCGACGACGAGCAACAGCAGTCATATGAACAAGACCTGACGAACCTACGTGTCTTAGAGTGGCTGAATGAAATGACCTCGGATCCAGAGGAGACCAGTGTCACGATTCAAGACGTGGATCGTGGAAGCATGAAATACATCAAGACCGAACGAGATGATCCTTCCTGGGCTGCCCAGGAAGGACGACTACTAATTCCAGCTTCTAACCTTGACTTGATACCCGGTATGCAATCGACGGGGACTTCGATGGATAATTTTATCCGGGGAGTGGGGGTGGGACTTACCCACACTGAAAACTTGATAAAAAAAAATTAAGAATAGCAAGAGAAACAGGAGACTTAGAAGCAGAAACAGGCGAAGAACCTAAGAAACCTGACATAGGCAGGGTAGTTGAGTCATATTTTAATTTACCAAATGAATATTCTAGTAACATAATACTAACAGACAGTGATTTCATACTCACAAACAGAACATGTGCGATAGCGATCACCGCAGACATGAGTTTTAGGACAGCGCTAGCGGCAGATTTTAAGAGGGAATACAAAAACGTGGAATTCCTTTGGAAGCAAAGACCAGGGATAGGGGGCGTAGCAGCCTTACCTCCGGTGGTGTCGCAGATACCGGGAAAGTACTTATGCTTCTTGGTAACGAGGGCGACAGAGAAGCAGCACGTGGACCCAGAAAACCTAGTCTTGTCTTTGACGAGGCTGAGGGACTTCCTTGTGGAAATGGACGTGAAGGAGCTCTCGCTTCCAGTGTACGATCCAAACAGAGGAAGACTGCATCCTCGGGAATTGTACGCGCTTGTACACGTGATATTCTCTGATACGAATATACAAGTGTACCTACATAAGAAATATTACTTAAGTATAGGCTGAGTGATGGGCGAGAGGGAGTTAGGCCAAAGACTAAGTTGTATGTAGTATGTGGTATGTGTGTTATGTTATGTTATGTTATGTGTTAGGTTATTAAGATCATGGGTAAGTAGGGGTTAGTGACCATGAACAACTAAATGACTATCTTGGGAATAGATCCAAAGTTTGGACTGTCCAATCTTAGGTCGAATTCCAAAATTTTAGAAACCAATTGATTTTAATAAATTTTAGGATAAATATTTTTTTATCTGAACTGTCGTTAAGCAAATTTTAACGATATATGTTAAGGTGAAACAGACATTTGTGATATTTGTGACAGTATGATATTTGTGACTTCTTTTCTAGATCCTGATTGATCATTTAATAACTCACTTGAGTCAGATATCGAATCGAATCAAATCAAACTTGAAAAGAATAGAATGGACAACTTCAACCTGGATGAATTGATGGACCTGGCAGAGGCATATGTGGGACCGATGGTAGATGCGATCTATCGTCGGCTGATCGATCGAGACTTCGCTCTGGAGGACCCAGAGGTAGTCATGTTGCTGACCGCCCTGATCAACATCTTAGGGCACGACAACCGTGGGGACCGCCCCACGGAAGTCCTGTTGATGGCAGCATATGGAGAAAGAGGAGTACTAGACCGCCCAAACATGAGAGTGATGAGGTGGAGAAACGGGGCTCTCTCAGGGAGTGACTTGGCGAATGAGCCTGGATTGGGAAGTTCTAGGACTTACCAACCAGGTGAGATGCCAATGCCCTCTAAGCCTAAACCTGGGCTGACGAGAATGCATCGGGAGATGAACAGCGAGGCGACCTCGTCTGGTTCACCACTGAGAGCAGCTGTGCCACCACAAGATCTGGACGAGATGAACGATCGGCTGAGAAGTACGAAGAAGGAGCTGGACGAGATGACCAGAAGCATGCTCCAGATGGAGGAAGATCGGGACATGTGGAGAAAACTGTTTGAAGACTGCAACAAAAAGCAGGGTCAAGAGATTGAGCGCTTAAGGCAGGAATACAAAGAGCGACCGGAGCAGGTGGCGTTGACAACGGCCGTGGAGAAAGTGATACCTGCAAGGGATATTCCTTGTGGGCAGTCCCCGATGGAGCTCTTGACGCCTCGAGAAATGAGTCAAACAACGGAGACACGCTTGCTTCCAGCAGAGACAAATCGAGTAACAATCCCGGATCCTAGTGACACCTTGGGTGATCCCGTCATAGAACAGACAGTGAGGAAGCTGATAGAGACAGCTGGACGATTGGTCGCTAACAAGAATGCACCAGGTTCCGGGGTGACTGCACCCTATGGAACGATTGACGATACGGGCAGAGTACAACTCTCCCAGACCGTGATCAGACAAGGGATAAGTAATGTGACACCACTCATGGGGAGCTCGAGAATCCCAGAGAGGAAAGTACGGAAGATGCCAGCGAAGAAAGTGTCTCGCATAGTAGACGTGCAGAAGAATAATCAATTGAAATATAATTTCACGGGAGTTCCGGAGACAGATCCGAGGGCCTGCTTCAATCGAGCTACCTGGAGCCCGGCTGTGAACCTGCAGCAACCACCACTCGGGACATCTCATCTGATTTTGGGAGACAGCTTAGTCAGAGTGCTGTCGAATTTGAGGACCTCGTGGGTCACCACGGTGATGGCCTTTGGAGGCGCGACGATAGCCCAATTATATCGGATGGTGGAACTGATGAATCCAGGGAAGATTCCCAATGTGATGATCTTAGTTGGGACGAATGACATCTCCAGAGGTTCAGACGAGCAGGAAGCACTGTGGGAGTCAATGATGGTGTGTTTGTTTACTACTCTCTGGCAGAAATTCAGTTGCGCGGTACTGACCGTTTGCACTGTGCCAATGAACGCGAGAAGCCTGACAGCACCAGGAAGAAGGCACAACGAGGGAGTCATAAGATGGAACAACAGCTTGAGGAACCTAGCAAGTCGAAATGCCGGAAGAATGATCCTCATGGACATCGAACATGAGTCGAACATGGCATCCACTTCGACAGTATTGAAGGACAAGCTTGGTTGAATCGAGTCTTCCAAGAGCGGTTGGATGAGCTGGAAGCAGAACTCTTTGACACAGGAGTGCTGAAGGAAGAGGGAACGGTGAGTGATGCGGTGATTACCACCTTTTGTGCCTCCTAGCCTGGAAACACGCTTGGGTACGGTCCCGGCCGTCACGAATTACCGGCAACAAAGCTCCAGCGAACCAGGTCGAAGAACAGACGTACAGGATCGGTTGGGAGAAGCACCGATGAGGAGGACTATTCATCCTAGGAGAAGAATAGGACCTGTCAACCAACTAATCGAAGAGGCAGCAGGCACATCTAGATCGGACACTAGATCGGAGACGACGAGTACCAGTCGAGAGGAGAGACCGAGCAGAGGCTCATTGATGTGGTCGAGACCCATACCGTCTCCCTGGCATATATACAAAGACGAACGAATGAAGCTGGACCTACAGAGAGTAAGCTTCATCGAAGATGCAAGGAGGATGCTGAATGAAGCGATGCTATCCGTCAGCAGATCGTACTCAATAACCGGCGTAGACTGGTTGATAGCCGCTAGCATAAATTTCAGCTCCACGACGGCCTTGAGATTTGCTGACTTGGAATGACTGCCCTCTAACAACACGATGGGACCAGTGAATGCGAGACCGTTGCAAGATGTAAGACTGAATCATGATGAAGGGAATCGTGAAGAGAGACCAGGAAGATTCCTGACGACGAGAGCGCCGATTGGACAACACGTGAAGATATTCAGGCAGCTGACGACACCACCTGGTCATGTGAAGGAGAGAGTGTACCCAAAACTAGTGAACCAAGATGGTGATGCCCAGAGATATGGCGGATTGACAGCGATAAAGAAAGATGAGACCATCTTCGCCGCCTGTGACAAAGCAGAGATGAGGAAGGCCAAGATTATGGTAGTAGCGAATTCAGAGTTCGTGTACACCTCCAAGTCTTTATGTTGGCCGGACGTCATAATGTTGGCCGCGGTTGACCTAGACCTATTGCAATCAGTATCTTTGGCTATAGGGTACAAAGGCAGACAGACATGAACCCAATTACGATTGTGTTTGCTGGTATCAATGACCATCTACACAGTAGAGGTTTTCTGAGCAGGCTCAGAGATCCTACAACAGCAGAAAACGCAGTATGGCCAGCGATAAAAGACATCCTGGAGTCGATGGGTGAAGTGGTGGATGCGGCGAAGGAGGGGTCATTCAATAAAGTGGCATTGAGAGTAGTATTTGCGTTGTCTCCGGGATATGCACATCTCCCGGATGGACTGAAATTCGTGTATGCAATTGTGGCCTTACTTTCGGAAGGAAAATATGATGTGATCATATCAGCTCCGAATCGCATGATAGAAATGGAGAAGCTGAGGCCACTTAAGGCTGAACTGCCTGCAGTATGGTCAGATATCTCAAACGCGATGAGAGGATTCAAGGACCACGCGCTACACATGTTAGTGTTGGACGAAGTGCTGGGGTTGGAACTGTCCAATTTCAGTCGACAACTCAAACTGAAACCGGGAATAGACGATGACCATCGAGTGATCACGTCAATGTCCAACGACTTATGGTTCCGAGCATTGGAAGTGACAAGTGAAGACACAAGAAGAAAAAGTTCACTAGAGACGAGAGCTCATCTGGAGGCGATGGTTCTGAGAACCAAGCCGGAAGCCAACCATTGGCTACACCTGAACCCTAGAGTAGCGGCATTGGGTGCAGATGCTTTTCAGCAAGGCCCAGTAATGATCACGAAGATACATGCCTACTTGTTGAAGGAGGTGAACCTGGCGGAAAATTCCGGAGAAAAGACCGCTGAGTTTGTGAACAGAATGTGTCAGATTACTCTGGAAACCTTCTGGACCCAGGAAGTGATAGGACAGGAGGGCTTTGAAAGGACAGACAGCATGCTAGAAGGGTTGGGAGCCGGATGGACCGCGTCCTTCTTGGCAAAAGTTTACCCGAAAGTCTCGCACTATTTGATAAAGGAATTCCTCCAAGCAGTAGTGAGAGTATCGATAGTGGAACTAATAGCCTTGTTCGTGACATTCGGAGCGGAGAGTTTCGTGAAAGGACCGGCGATACTGCTCACCGATGGGATACAGAACCTGCGGCTAGATGGACTTCTGACATTGATCGCAATTACCCACGGAAACTTGGGAGGATTAATGAAACTGGCACGTTGTCCAGAGCAGATGAAAGAGAGAGTGAGGAACTTGGATATGAAGAAATCCACGGACTCGTGGAACAAGATAAGAGACCTGAGACACACTCTTATCCAATATCTCTCACAGCAAAATCGCTTTGGAACGGGAGAAGACGAGACGATTGAAAGAGAGGAAGATGTTAGACGACATGTTGGAGGCATGCCGCTATTAACGGATCTGAGCTTGGCTATGAGAACCGATCCCTTGGCGCTGATCAGAGGAGTCACGGAGTTCGTGACAGTGATATATGGACCAGCAGTCACGTTTGCGTTCCCTGACGTTAAAGTGGAAGCATATAGGAGGTCGGTGCTGCACCTGAACCTCATATCGGCAGTGGACGGTAGTACACTGAACTGGTGTGAGCAGCACACATTGCGGGAGCTCATGAGTGAAGATCTGTTATTTGCGAAAATATCGGAGCCAGAGATGACAGTCATTAATTTTGACGATCACTTCCGTGACCGCATGGGAGAAGTAGAAAGAGGACACATCGAGGTGTTTCCAAAGCTTTGGAATCTGAGACCCTATGACAAAACGAATGGTGAAATAACCAGAGTGCCTCGTCTCACTGCAGCATATCACAAAGTGAGAGAAGAGACGAAGGACTGGGGCGATTACAAGAAGCTACCGGAGGCAATCCCTGAATTCCCTCTGATAAGAAGGATGTTGCGCGGAGCAGTCTCCGTGGTACAAACCCCTAGGTTGAGAGCATTCGAAACCAATGAAAGGAGAGTAGGGAATTTCTCGGGAACGATGGATCCATACTTCGTGGGGAGAAATTCCGCCGTGTTACAGTACACACGATTTTCATACACGGATCAAGCGACGAGAAGGCGAATAAGCAACGCCGCTACTCCCAAGCCTGGAAGATTTGATGAGGAATGGAAGGGATTAGGCTTAGCTCCGATGAGAATGAGAGGCAGGACCGAATTGCCTGAAGCCTCATTAATCCTAACTAGCGTAAAACAGGAGATGAAAAAGGGAGGAGTACTGCAGACGAGAACCTTCCTAGCACCCTTCGGCTGCGAAGAAATCAAAGTGGTCCATGGAGAAGAGGAAGATTAATCGGCCGGTACACTGCTCATACCGAAATTCCAGGAAGAAGCCGACAATGACGAACAAGGACCATTGAGCCCGAACAAAGATAAGTCAGAAGGAAATGACGGACAGGGTGGAAGCCGTCAAACCGAAGAACCCATGCATTAAGATCAAGCTGGTGGGGAAGACGACAGGGCATCGACAGGAGGAACATCCAGCCTGGACTTCAATATCTTCAGTGATCTTGAGAACAATGCAGATACGTTGGAAACGACTGAGCCAGCGGATGAAGGCATCTCGACACTGGAGCCTCCGTCAGCCTTTATGGAAATGAAACGGAATTTGCCGGAGAGCAGCTCTCCTGGCAATTCAAGAAATAACGACCAGAGAATCCTCATGGAATCACCTCGGAGGAGAAGAATAGAGGCCTCAGCCAGAGTACCTTTCTTGGGAACGCTGCCCGAAGAAGAATGGGAAGTACATCACCGAGACCACGAGAGTAGGACAGGATGCAAGCTGGACAGAGTGGCGTTTATGGAAGAAGTCTGGACCGTGGTTCAAAGCTATGGGACCATCTCAACCAACCCTTGATGAGAGAAGTACTTGACAAGCTTGATGAGTGTGAAGGGAGACTGAGTGAGTTGTTGATCGACTCAGCCACTGATGAGAGTGAAGCGAATTCTCCCATCAAGATGATACCGCAGGACGATGAAGGAGAGGTGGTGTACCTGTCAAGAACCAGGAGAGGGACGATGCGATCGAAAATGGTGATTGATAAAATCAATGCGATGAAAATGAAGTTAGGCAGCAGAGTGATGCCGAGGAGAATTGGAAAAACGAAAGTGGATTCAGAAATATCGATGAAAGCTGGTCGAGGAGGTCATGGATTTGGGGCAAGGTGATTATCAATTGTCTGGCACAGATAGAATATTAACTGATAAAGCGATGGTGCCACCCATTCTCATGGCAGGGATAAAGTCAACCGGTTATAAATCCAAAAGGAGTGACCGCACTCTGACTGGAGCAACCTTAGAAATAGAAATACTCAGCCAATGTGGAGAGTTCAAAATGAGAGACTTCAATCCATCTCCCATGAATCATGGAAAGGGAAGTGTCGCAGGACAACTAACACCAGTGGAATACAACCGACTAACAGTGTCGGAGACAGTGTCGATAGATGAGCCCACCGGTGGATACATGGAGATGTTGGAATACCGAAACTCGGCTAGAGGGTATGTAATGGCCCTGGAAGACGAAAAAGCCATGGAGGGTTATCTGGAAACGATGTTGCAAGGCACCATTCTCAAGCAGAAGGCGTACGGGACTTTGGCGTCGTCTGGCGTACAGGCTGAAACGATCGAGCAGTTAGTGAGCCTTCCATGGAAAGCAGTAGTATTGAGGTATTTCGAAGAAGAAATGAGGACTACGCCAAGAATACATGCTCTCGTGGCAGTACCTTACGTAAGAACAGAGTTACAACTCAGGTTCGCCTGGTGCATGATGGGACTGACTCGCGAAGAATATGATTCAGAAGAAAGGAAGAGATCAAAAGAAGAAAAGGTTTTCCTTATGACGAATCTGAGGGATCTAATAGTCCAGGAGGGAGCAGCAGTAGCGTGTGCGAAGCGGAGAGACGCTCTCTGTTTCATTCGATTCCTGATAGAGCAGATTTCAGTACCTGCATTAAGCACTTGTGTTAAGATGTTGAGGGAAGGCGATGAGCGAACGAAAGCCTTATTCTTGCTAGCACTGCTGGATATGCAGCAAAGCAAACCGATGAGGGTGAACATGAAAGAACCTGAGGAATTGGAACCCATGAAAAAGATAGATGAAATCAGGAGATTCTCAAACAAGGAGCTGAGACTCACTAAAGAATCTATGGGAGCATTGCCGAAATCCAGTGAATACTGTGGACCGATCAAGAAGAAATCGTATAGCTACGTATCCGGGATCATAGGGATCGCTTACAATCCTTTCCTGAGTGAAGACATACGCGATTGCTTCTTCGATTATGAGCAGGCAGTGTTACTAAGATTCTGGACGTCCAGAATTGTAACGATTAAGAGCGTTAACAATCCACAGGCCAAATTGGGACTGGTCTTGGAAGAAGAGGTGACTGCACCTTCAGTACCAAAATCCGACAAAAGAGTGGAGTTTGGGTTGGGATTCTCAGATGAATTGCTGAGAACGAGCTTGATGGCAGTGTGGGAATTGATGAGGCCATCATGGTGGCCTAGTCCCAACGCTGACTCAATATTACGGGCGACGCAAGACATACAGAGGGAACTGAATGCAGACTGTAACCTGCGTGACCTTAACATCATATATAATGTGATGATAACAGCCTCTAAGAGCAACGGAGAAGATAAAGTGGAGTTGCCTGGCTGGGGACCAGAAGACTGGGTCAAACCTGGTAGCTGTCTGGCGGAAGTCTGTGGACTGGAGGGTCACGTTTGTGGAGGTCTAGACTGTGTGAAAACCCTGGAGAAACAACACAAGCTATTGACAGTATTGTTTGGAAACGTAGTGATGAAAGCAAGAACGGAAACGGAACTGATAGCAGATTTCCATGGAGGAACCGATGTGAATCTGGTGACTGCACTAGGATTCTACAGCATGTTTGGTTCTTTAGAGTCACTATTGAATCTAGAACAGAAACATGAGATGGTCACAGCCATCAGCGTAGAAGTATTCCCAGGAGTTCTGCAGACTGAGCAGAAATACATAGGAAAATGGAGGGAAGCAATCGAGACAGAAATGAACATCAGACACAGCGAAACTTATTGTAGACCATCAGGAGCACGATATTTGGTGGGTTCAACGTTGGCTCCAATGTGCAAGAGCAGATATCCTGTACATTTCGTAGCTGTGGACGTGAAGAGTACAAGAACGATTGTGGATCAAGCCTTCTCAGTGCCGAAGTGTGTGAGATTGGCGAGAATGTCTGAAAAGTCTTACGAGTTACTATGTAAGATGTTCTCAGCAGTTCCAGAGAGAACCAAAGAAGAGTTGGAGTCAATACTAGGAAAGAAGTTCATGGGATATGTGAGCGGGAACTTCAGTGATTTTGAGAAACAGAAACAGAGAGGATCAACTGTCACAGATTACAATGCAGTAGATGAAAATGATGAAGTCCACCGAGTGATGATGGAAGTGGAACCATTGCTGGAAGCTTCGGGAAAACGTAATTGGAGGAGCATCATGTTGACGCATGACGAGTTTCCTTGCCACTGCTTGCTGCAGACCTGGTGGTATCCCAAGCGTAGTAATCTGATGTTGATCTGGGACTCTGGAGAGCTGCTCTCCATGGGTTTACCAGATTCATCACAGCCCGTAACAATAGTGATAGTGGGAGTTATGATGGCGATACGATGGCTGGAAGCTCATGTGAGAGAGAATAATAGACAGGAGGCACCGACGAGAGAACAATTGCGGAAATTAGATTGTCTAAAAGATTTAGATCTTTTTGAGACAATGTGCAAAGTTCTAAACATTCCGATGGAAGTGAAGAAGATATGGGCAAGAAAACGATTGATGCCATGGTTCAGAGCTAACATGACTGCATGGTTGTACGAGTATGCGAAAAAGCATATGTCGAAGCATGGCAGAGTGTACAGTGAATATCAGCTGGACATTGGGGCAGGAGCTTTCAAGCGAGCTCTCGTGACTCATCGGAATGCAGTGACCACCGCTGTGAAAAGAATTTCCAGGACGAGTGAACGTAGTGGAAATGAGATGGCAGAGATGCTGAAAGAAGATTTGGAGAGAAACGTGACGTTTTGTCTCCACAACAGCTTCTGCAGGAACAGAGAATCCAACGTGGATCCCCTACCTTGCTGCAAACAGAGGGTAGAAGAGCAGAAGTGTTGGAGGACGGCTTCCAGCAGCGTCAGGATAGCTAACGACGTGTTACAGGATACGGAGACTGAGAGTGCAGAGTCAGTATCACAGGAGGCAGAAATGGAGCATTGACGAATGACCGAAAAACAAGATGAAAAAAGAAACGAAATTAGAAGCATTTAGAAGTTTTAGAACTTCTAAACGACAAAAAAAGAAGAAAACAAAGGAGTGATGAAGAAAAGTTAAAACTCAGAATTGTTTTATGTGTGTGAAAAACTCAAGTGAGAAACCAAGCAACCAAGTTGTAATTGAAAACTGAAACATTTAGTTGAGTTTTGAAATTGTTGCATTTATAAATTTGCATTTTGATTTTATTTGAAGTGGCTTTAGAGACACTCACTTACTATTTATTTAGAAAGGCTTAAGTGAAGGAGTATATTTAAATATTCCAGCCTGCATGACTGTTTTTAATCAGCTAGGAGAATTGATCACTTTGTGGTGACATGGAAGGCTTGAGTAATCTCTCGAAGAGGGAGATTGTTTCATTGTTCTTTCTAACCACAGAGTTTCTTAGTTTTAGTATTCAGGACAATAACAAGCAAGATTTCCGAAGGAAAAAGCGTAGTAGGATAATTTTAGCTTGTTGGTTGGCAGGACTGTCATGCAAGCCAACACCTTTTAAATCTAAGAGAAAAAGTTTTAATCGAGACATTGACACTGGAAGTCAGAAAATATGTTTTATCTTAGGTCATATCCTCGATGTGCAGATTAATGAAAGAATTTGAAGGCTATAGTGATGTAGTATGGTGCCATTTATATTCTGCAGTGATTCGATGTGACGTGGATAAAATTTATTTCGTGCATTTTATAAATTCTGTTCGATGACACTGTAACCATTTTACGAACATTGCGCGATTCAATGAGGACATTGACCGGACTGTCCGGGGAGTATGTGACATTCGACCAGAATGTGAAAAATGCAATCTATGCAGAATTCGAATTTTCAGCAGTGAGCCTTCCGGATTGGTGATTATTAAGAATTAAGAACGTTATTGGAACGATTGGCCAAACGGTGAGGGCTAGAATATTCTGGTATTTTAAAATTTCAAAAATTCGAATTATGACGTCATATTTCTGAGAAACGTCAGAAACGGCCATTTTGGTTAAAACGAGAAAGAAAAACAGAACAACATTAGCTGCGCTAACAACAACTACGAAATCGAGATTGGAAAACGACAACGAAATACAGAGTAACAGAGAACACTCCGAGTTGCAACTATTGTGCTGCTACAATAGTTGCAAGGCCGTTGCGAACAACGGTGAAGGGTGAAAGACGGCCTTCCGGATTAAGAAGAAATCAGGATTAACGAGCTTGATCCAGCGGATTCATCAATCCGGAAGGGTAAAGGAACTGAAACTTTTATCCTGTTACATAAACTTTTAGCTTCCTGTCATGTCCTGACTTGAATTTAATTAATATCTAGATTCATTTTGATAAGGATGGGAAGCTAGGAGTTGGGGGAAAGGGTTGATCCATCTTCGACGGAGACGATGATTTTTATCTACTGAACAAAAACAATAGTAATATGATAAATAGTAATAGCCCTGTTTTTAGGAGTGACCTCGTGGTCTGGGGATACTGAGACCCAGCCATGAACTCACTATTTCTGCATGTAATTTAGTTAATCTGAGTGTTTTGACCGAAGCCGAAAGCAGTAACGTTTTTGTCGACCCGATGTTAGAAAAGACCACCGAAAAGTACTGGCTTGGTAGAGACGGTGAAAAGCATGCAAAGCTCTGTTTAGACGTTAGCCAGTCGTCTTAAGACTTAGTTTTGTTTTCCGTCGATATGTATCTTCCGGGCAAATGTTACAGCGGTTGATGAGATCCTAGCAGTGGCGTGCTCAGTCGGGTGGTCTACAAGGTACGTAGTGGCGTCTTCCAAATTGCTGAGAATTTTCTTCATCTCGGTTTCTGTGTCAGCTATGTTGTAGTTTGTATTGATGTCACTGATGGCTTTTCGTACTCTAGTTGGGTGATGAAAGATTTCTCTGGGGGAGAGTGGTTTTGTTGGGCATGGCTAGTTTGTCGTAGTTGATCGTTGCAGTTGTTGTAGATGTCGTTTCCATTTGTGGTTTTGACCTACTTTGTTAGTTCCTGTCCTAGGTAGCTAGACCTAAACTTAAAAAGGAACGAAGCAAAAGAACAATGGTGCGGTAAATATATTTTCAAATAAGTATAATGAAGAAAAAACAATTATTTGATAGTTACAAATGCTTGATAGTAAATCGTTCTGATACTTAAACAGGCGGAAAGTAATATAAACCAAACGTAAAGTTAACGTCCCTATACCAAAGTTAAGCTATGGGGGTCCAAATTGATAAACCAATTTTTTTTAAATCTTAAGCAACTGCAAAACGAGTCTTCCTTGGTTGGCACTAAAAACAAACTGTGCTTCCAGTCTGGTCAGGGGGTAGAGCAAGGGTGTGGTTTTTGGCAATTTAGCTGAGTGCCATATAGAAAACGAAAATGTAATCGTTTCTAGTTTACACGATGTACTTGAGTTTTTCTTGCTTTGAACTTTGATTTGATTATAAATTAGTTGGTTGCACGTGTTTGGTAATTCAGTTTTGCATTTTTTAGTTTTGAATTTGCTGAGTTTTGGTTTTCAATTTCTTTCCCGGAGTTTTCCTGATTGCATGTGAAAAGTTGAAGTCATCTAAGATGGTTGTCAATTGTCAAATTGGCATATAACACCCCCCTTCGGTACTTTTTAAAAAATCTATTTTTAGCCGACCGACCCTAAATTTTTTCTAAAGGCGACTTTGGCGCCAATATATACTAATTATGAGCGGGGGGGGGGGGGGGGAGCGCGCGCCGAAAAAACGCGATTTTTTGGTCAAAATTTTCCAAAAAGTGCCTAAAAACGCCTTTTTTGGGCTGTTTTTTGAAATTTTTGCCTGCGGTGCAGAAAATTTAGCTAAAACATGGACTAAACCGTGCTAAGGGAGAGCTCAAAAAATCAATTAAGTTAACCTACATAAAAAAGTTCGACAAAATTTTCGAACATTTTTTGAAACTTCGCCCCCCCCCCTCGAGAAAATCCTGGATCCGCCCCTGATTGTATGATAAGCATTTTCGGTGCATGGAGGTCAACCCGGGTTCATAAGTTATCACCTAAACTTAACCCAATTCGAAGAAAAACGCGTTTTAATTTTCAAGTTTAACCCGTTTTGTCCGGTTAATTTAAATCAGCACTGTAGGTCACAAATGCAAATCTCCATTGAAGACTTCACCTAGGTATTTATTATACAGAAACAACAACAGAAAGGCTAATTATTCCTGATCTTAATCCTTGAGCGTGGCCTACAAGATTGTATAAATTACATTCATAAATTGAAAAATTACTGTTTTTATAACCATTCCCCCCATTTCATAAATTTAAAGCGCATTCAAAAGTTTATTGCATTTAAATTTAAATTACCTTCATAAGAATTAAAATTTTTCTTCTAATTGTAAGATTATATGAATAAGGAAACACTTTTCTTTGAACTACCAGAATACATTCATAAGAAATACTGTTTTTTAACTAAGCCTGGTCCCAGTTAGAAGTGATGACGTCACCAATCAGAGAGGGAGGAGCTACTCGAGATCAAAGAGGAAGAGGCGCAGACGGAGGCCAAAAAGTGTCCCGATCCATTGCAGGTACAAAACGCTTTTTTTAAACAGCAATACGTTAATTATTTGATTGATACAACTTTGCAACGTGATTGATAGATCGAAAGAAAGATAGAAAACATAAACTTTGTTTCGTTTGTTGCAAGGTTTTGTTTCATTCGTTGAACCTTTTGGGCTACTTAACAAAAAAAACTGATTATTTCACTATTTATTCTATGATTATTTTAATTTGTTTCTACACTAATGATTTTTACAGCTACAGACCAGGAGTTGCAGCCGCAGACGACACTGCCGACATCACCCTCGATGTGATTAGGAGGCGGACAGAACAGAGACCCTTCTGTCTGTCAGAGTTCTCCATAACCTCTCTTTCCAGATGTCTCGATATGACATACTTAACATACTACTAAATAAAAGAGGAACAAAGATAATTTAATGCAGTTTTGAAAACAAAATTTACAAATGAGCAGATGCTGAAAAAAAAATTTGAAAACCAAACGAACAAAAAGGTAAGCTAGGATACTCATATTCAATTTTGAAAACAAAACAAGATTGCCCGTATCAGGGCAACGCCCTGAATATTCCAAGTGCTCTTAAATGTTATGAAGCATCCTTCACAAAATCATCACCCCTCACGCAATATAAAGTACAAAAATGATATTTTCAGCTTTTATTAACATAACAGTTGTGACAAAAAGCCTGCTTTAACTAGTTTGAAACAATTGCTAAAATGGAATAAATCTCCCATTATGCGTTAATAGCGCGAAATACATCGCGCGTTTGTTGTCGCAAATTGGCCATATTCGCATTTTTAAAACGCTCATAGTTTTTCAGAAAACCCTCAACAAAAAATCACTGCTAAATTTTTTTGTAACGAAAAAAATCACATGCAAAAATTACAGGTAAAAGTTCATTTTTTAAATAGCAACACTTTTCAGATAATATTGAGTAATTAAGTCAAAAATGGCTAGTTAAAAAGTCTAAAATTGTCTGGGGTAAACAAAAACCACCCGAGCCTAAATATTTCGATACTATCGTTACAAAAGTCCGAAAAGAGAAAACTGCTCGGTTTTCACAGTTACCTTTAACTTGTTTAATTACTTTTAAATGAGAATTATCTGGAAGCTTAAAAATGTTTTGTTTGGATGCAAATTCTCGCTTTTCCTTGAAAATTAATTGATTAGACATCTCATTGAGAAAATTAATGCTCTACTGTCTTAACCTATTGAAAAAAATCTTTGTTTTTTAAACAATTTTTTGCTTTTATTTTGCGTGATGTAGAATTATTGATACCAAAAGATCGTAGAAAAACAGTGAATTCAATTAAAAAACAAAATTAATTTTTGGTCCAACTTTTTTTTCGGTTTTTCAAAAAACTGTTTCTTGCTTACCTTATTCATCTAAAATAAGCGCGACTCAAAATTGTTTAAATGATCATCATGATAATCATGATAATTATATGAATAATTATAGTAATAAATCATAATAAATAGCTTGCTGTTACATCATAAAAAAGCATTAGAAGTTGCATGAGAAAAAATAAACTATCACTAACCCGGGTTGACCTCCATACACCGAAAATGCTTATCACTCAATTCCGAACATCAAGTGTGTGGGAAAATGCAAATACAATTTTCATACCATTTCGAAAATTGGGTGAAAAAAGATTAAAATAATTACTACGGCTGTTGACTCTTATAAAACAGTCTGTTGATAAAAAAACCGCGATTTTGGTTTTCTGAAAAAAAGCTTATCATACAATTCCCATATATGGAAATTGTATGACTGGCATTTTTTTGATGGCGACACAAAATTTTTCCAAAGTATTTCGAATTTGCCCCAAAATTTTTTTTGGTCTTTTTTTTCAACTGCAAATTGATTTTTCTACGCAAGCAAACATTTTCCAAAATTCATTTTTTTGTGTGCATAACGTATACCTGGATACACTAGTGTTAGGTTTTTTTTTCGCTTTATAACTTTTTCAAAAACGCAGAAAATTTCTATTTCTTTTGTATGGAGTGTTTATGGACAGAGTGGCGTTTATGGAAGAAGTCTGGACCGTGGTTCAAAGCTATGGGACCATCTCAACCAACCCTTGATGAGAGAAGTACTTGACAAGCTTGATGAGTGTGAAGGGAGACTGAGTGAGTTGTTGATCGACTCAGCCACTGATGAGAGTGAAGCGAATTCTCCCATCAAGATGATACCGCAGGACGATGAAGGAGAGGTGGTGTACCTGTCAAGAACCAGGAGAGGGACGATGCGATCGAAAATGGTGATTGATAAAATCAATGCGATGAAAATGAAGTTAGGCAGCAGAGTGATGCCGAGGAGAATTGGAAAAACGAAAGTGGATTCAGAAATATCGATGAAAGCTGGTCGAGGAGGTCATGGATTTGGGGCAAGGTGATTATCAATTGTCTGGCACAGATAGAATATTAACTGATAAAGCGATGGTGCCACCCATTCTCATGGCAGGGATAAAGTCAACCGGTTATAAATCCAAAAGGAGTGACCGAACTCTGACTGGAGCAACCTTAGAAATAGAAATACTCAGCCAATGTGGAGAGTTCAAAATGAGAGACTTCAATCCATCTCCCATGAATCATGGAAAGGGAAGTGTCGCAGGACAACTAACACCAGTGGAATACAACCGACTAACAGTGTCGGAGACAGTGTCGATAGATGAGCCCACCGGTGGATACATGGAGATGTTGGAATACCGAAACTCGGCTAGAGGGTATGTAATGGCCCTGGAAGACGAAAAAGCCATGGAGGGTTATCTGGAAACGATGTTGCAAGGCACCATTCTCAAGCAGAAGGCGTACGGGACTTTGGCGTCGTCTGGCGTACAGGCTGAAACGATCGAGCAGTTAGTGAGCCTTCCATGGAAAGCAGTAGTATTGAGGTATTTCGAAGAAGAAATGAGGACTACGCCAAGAATACATGCTCTCGTGGCAGTACCTTACGTAAGAACAGAGTTACAACTCAGGTTCGCCTGGTGCATGATGGGACTGACTCGCGAAGAATATGATTCAGAAGAAAGGAAGAGATCAAAAGAAGAAAAGGTTTTCCTTATGACGAATCTGAGGGATCTAATAGTCCAGGAGGGAGCAGCAGTAGCGTGTGCGAAGCGGAGAGACGCTCTCTGTTTCATTCGATTCCTGATAGAGCAGATTTCAGTACCTGCATTAAGCACTTGTGTTAAGATGTTGAGGGAAGGCGATGAGCGAACGAAAGCCTTATTCTTGCTAGCACTGCTGGATATGCAGCAAAGCAAACCGATGAGGGTGAACATGAAAGAACCTGAGGAATTGGAACCCATGAAAAAGATAGATGAAATCAGGAGATTCTCAAACAAGGAGCTGAGACTCACTAAAGAATCTATGGGAGCATTGCCGAAATCCAGTGAATACTGTGGACCGATCAAGAAGAAATCGTATAGCTACGTATCCGGGATCATAGGGATCGCTTACAATCCTTTCCTGAGTGAAGACATACGCGATTGCTTCTTCGATTATGAGCAGGCAGTGTTACTAAGATTCTGGACGTCCAGAATTGTAACGATTAAGAGCGTTAACAATCCACAGGCCAAATTGGGACTGGTCTTGGAAGAAGAGGTGACTGCACCTTCAGTACCAAAATCCGACAAAAGAGTGGAGTTTGGGTTGGGATTCTCAGATGAATTGCTGAGAACGAGCTTGATGGCAGTGTGGGAATTGATGAGGCCATCATGGTGGCCTAGTCCCAACGCTGACTCAATATTACGGGCGACGCAAGACATACAGAGGGAACTGAATGCAGACTGTAACCTGCGTGACCTTAACATCATATATAATGTGATGATAACAGCCTCTAAGAGCAACGGAGAAGATAAAGTGGAGTTGCCTGGCTGGGGACCAGAAGACTGGGTCAAACCTGGTAGCTGTCTGGCGGAAGTCTGTGGACTGGAGGGTCACGTTTGTGGAGGTCTAGACTGTGTGAAAACCCTGGAGAAACAACACAAGCTATTGACAGTATTGTTTGGAAACGTAGTGATGAAAGCAAGAACGGAAACGGAACTGATAGCAGATTTCCATGGAGGAACCGATGTGAATCTGGTGACTGCACTAGGATTCTACAGCATGTTTGGTTCTTTAGAGTCACTATTGAATCTAGAACAGAAACATGAGATGGTCACAGCCATCAGCGTAGAAGTATTCCCAGGAGTTCTGCAGACTGAGCAGAAATACATAGGAAAATGGAGGGAAGCAATCGAGACAGAAATGAACATCAGACACAGCGAAACTTATTGTAGACCATCAGGAGCACGATATTTGGTGGGTTCAACGTTGGCTCCAATGTGCAAGAGCAGATATCCTGTACATTTCGTAGCTGTGGACGTGAAGAGTACAAGAACGATTGTGGATCAAGCCTTCTCAGTGCCGAAGTGTGTGAGATTGGCGAGAATGTCTGAAAAGTCTTACGAGTTACTATGTAAGATGTTCTCAGCAGTTCCAGAGAGAACCAAAGAAGAGTTGGAGTCAATACTAGGAAAGAAGTTCATGGGATATGTGAGCGGGAACTTCAGTGATTTTGAGAAACAGAAACAGAGAGGATCAACTGTCACAGATTACAATGCAGTAGATGAAAATGATGAAGTCCACCGAGTGATGATGGAAGTGGAACCATTGCTGGAAGCTTCGGGAAAACGTAATTGGAGGAGCATCATGTTGACGCATGACGAGTTTCCTTGCCACTGCTTGCTGCAGACCTGGTGGTATCCCAAGCGTAGTAATCTGATGTTGATCTGGGACTCTGGAGAGCTGCTCTCCATGGGTTTACCAGATTCATCACAGCCCGTAACAATAGTGATAGTGGGAGTTATGATGGCGATACGATGGCTGGAAGCTCATGTGAGAGAGAATAATAGACAGGAGGCACCGACGAGAGAACAATTGCGGAAATTAGATTGTCTAAAAGATTTAGATCTTTTTGAGACAATGTGCAAAGTTCTAAACATTCCGATGGAAGTGAAGAAGATATGGGCAAGAAAACGATTGATGCCATGGTTCAGAGCTAACATGACTGCATGGTTGTACGAGTATGCGAAAAAGCATATGTCGAAGCATGGCAGAGTGTACAGTGAATATCAGCTGGACATTGGGGCAGGAGCTTTCAAGCGAGCTCTCGTGACTCATCGGAATGCAGTGACCACCGCTGTGAAAAGAATTTCCAGGACGAGTGAACGTAGTGGAAATGAGATGGCAGAGATGCTGAAAGAAGATTTGGAGAGAAACGTGACGTTTTGTCTCCACAACAGCTTCTGCAGGAACAGAGAATCCAACGTGGATCCCCTACCTTGCTGCAAACAGAGGGTAGAAGAGCAGAAGTGTTGGAGGACGGCTTCCAGCAGCGTCAGGATAGCTAACGACGTGTTACAGGATACGGAGACTGAGAGTGCAGAGTCAGTATCACAGGAGGCAGAAATGGAGCATTGACGAATGACCGAAAAACAAGATGAAAAAAGAAACGAAATTAGAAGCATTTAGAAGTTTTAGAACTTCTAAACGACAAAAAAAGAAGAAAACAAAGGAGTGATGAAGAAAAGTTAAAACTCAGAATTGTTTTATGTGTGTGAAAAACTCAAGTGAGAAACCAAGCAACCAAGTTGTAATTGAAAACTGAAACATTTAGTTGAGTTTTGAAATTGTTGCATTTATAAATTTGCATTTTGATTTTATTTGAAGTGGCTTTAGAGACACTCACTTACTATTTATTTAGAAAGGCTTAAGTGAAGGAGTATATTTAAATATTCCAGCCTGCATGACTGTTTTTAATCAGCTAGGAGAATTGATCACTTTGTGGTGACATGGAAGGCTTGAGTAATCTCTCGAAGAGGGAGATTGTTTCATTGTTCTTTCTAACCACAGAGTTTCTTAGTTTTAGTATTCAGGACAATAACAAGCAAGATTTCCGAAGGAAAAAGCGTAGTAGGATAATTTTAGCTTGTTGGTTGGCAGGACTGTCATGCAAGCCAACACCTTTTAAATCTAAGAGAAAAAGTTTTAATCGAGACATTGACACTGGAAGTCAGAAAATATGTTTTATCTTAGGTCATATCCTCGATGTGCAGATTAATGAAAGAATTTGAAGGCTATAGTGATGTAGTATGGTGCCATTTATATTCTGCAGTGATTCGATGTGACGTGGATAAAATTTATTTCGTGCATTTTATAAATTCTGTTCGATGACACTGTAACCATTTTACGAACATTGCGCGATTCAATGAGGACATTGACCGGACTGTCCGGGGAGTATGTGACATTCGACCAGAATGTGAAAAATGCAATCTATGCAGAATTCGAATTTTCAGCAGTGAGCCTTCCGGATTGGTGATTATTAAGAATTAAGAACGTTATTGGAACGATTGGCCAAACGGTGAGGGCTAGAATATTCTGGTATTTTAAAATTTCAAAAATTCGAATTATGACGTCATATTTCTGAGAAACGTCAGAAACGGCCATTTTGGTTAAAACGAGAAAGAAAAACAGAACAACATTAGCTGCGCTAACAACAACTACGAAATCGAGATTGGAAAACGACAACGAAATACAGAGTAACAGAGAACACTCCGAGTTGCAACTATTGTGCTGCTACAATAGTTGCAAGGCCGTTGCGAACAACGGTGAAGGGTGAAAGACGGCCTTCCGGATTAAGAAGAAATCAGGATTAACGAGCTTGATCCAGCGGATTCATCAATCCGGAAGGGTAAAGGAACTGAAACTTTTATCCTGTTACATAAACTTTTAGCTTCCTGTCATGTCCTGACTTGAATTTAATTAATATCTAGATTCATTTTGATAAGGATGGGAAGCTAGGAGTTGGGGGAAAGGGTTGATCCATCTTCGACGGAGACGATGATTTTTATCTACTGAACAAAAACAATAGTAATATGATAAATAGTAATAGCCCTGTTTTTAGGAGTGACCTCGTGGTCTGGGGATACTGAGACCCAGCCATGAACTCACTATTTCTGCATGTAATTTAGTTAATCTGAGTGTTTTGACCGAAGCCGAAAGCAGTAACGTTTTTGTCGACCCGATGTTAGAAAAGACCACCGAAAAGTACTGGCTTGGTAGAGACGGTGAAAAGCATGCAAAGCTCTGTTTAGACGTTAGCCAGTCGTCTTAAGACTTAGTTTTGTTTTCCGTCGATATGTATCTTCCGGGCAAATGTTACAGCGGTTGATGAGATCCTAGCAGTGGCGTGCTCAGTCGGGTGGTCTACAAGGTACGTAGTGGCGTCTTCCAAATTGCTGAGAATTTTCTTCATCTCGGTTTCTGTGTCAGCTATGTTGTAGTTTGTATTGATGTCACTGATGGCTTTTCGTACTCTAGTTGGGTGATGAAAGATTTCTCTGGGGGAGAGTGGTTTTGTTGGGCATGGCTAGTTTGTCGTAGTTGATCGTTGCAGTTGT
The DNA here is from genome assembly GCF_963678635.1 of Symsagittifera roscoffensis. Lineage (NCBI taxonomy): Eukaryota > Metazoa > Xenacoelomorpha > Acoela > Convolutidae > Symsagittifera > Symsagittifera roscoffensis. Next base: position 38,236,125 of record NC_087069.1, on the reverse strand, counting down.
TGTAGATGTCGTTTCCATTTGTGGTTTTGACCTACTTTGTTAGTTCCTGTCCTAGGTAGCTAGACCTAAACTTAAAAAGGAACGAAGCAAAAGAACAATGGTGCGGTAAATATATTTTCAAATAAGTATAATGAAAAAAAAACAATTATTTGATAGTTACAAATGCTTGATAGTAAATCGTTCTGATACTTAAACAGGCGGAAAGTAATATAAACCAAACGTAAAGTTAACGTCCCTATACCAAAGTTAAGCTATGGGGGTCCAAATTGATAAACCAATTTTTTTTAAATCTTAAGCAACTGCAAAACGAGTCTTCCTTGGTTGGCACTAAAAACAAACTGTGCTTCCAGTCTGGTCAGGGGGTAGAGCAAGGGTGTGGTTTTTGGCAATTTAGCTGAGTGCCATATAGAAAACGAAAATGTAATCGTTTCTAGTTTACACGATGTACTTGAGTTTTTCTTGCTTTGAACTTTGATTTGATTATAAATTAGTTGGTTGCACGTGTTTGGTAATTCAGTTTTGCATTTTTTAGTTTTGAATTTGCTGAGTTTTGGTTTTCAATTTCTTTCCCGGAGTTTTCCTGATTGCATGTGAAAAGTTGAAGTCATCTAAGATGGTTGTCAATTGTCAAATTGGCATATAACACCCCCCTTCGGTACTTTTTAAAAAATCTATTTTTAGCCGACCGACCCTAAATTTTTTCTAAAGGCGACTTTGGCGCCAATATATACTAATTATGAGCGGGGGGGGGGGAGCGCGCGCCGAAAAAACGCGATTTTTTGGTCAAAATTTTCCAAAAAGTGCCTAAAAACGCCTTTTTTGGGCTGTTTTTTGAAATTTTTGCCTGCGGTGCAGAAAATTTAGCTAAAACATGGACTAAACCGTGCTAAGGGAGAGCTCAAAAAATCAATTAAGTTAACCTACATAAAAAAGTTCGACAAAATTTTCGAACATTTTTTGAAACTTCGCCCCCCCCCCTCGAGAAAATCCTGGATCCGCCCCTGATTGTATGATAAGCATTTTCGGTGCATGGAGGTCAACCCGGGTTCATAAGTTATCACCTAAACTTAACCCAATTCGAAGAAAAACGCGTTTTAATTTTCAAGTTTAACCCGTTTTGTCCGGTTAATTTAAATCAGCACTGTAGGTCACAAATGCAAATCTCCATTGAAGACTTCACCTAGGTATTTATTATACAGAAACAACAACAGAAAGGCTAATTATTCCTGATCTTAATCCTTGAGCGTGGCCTACAAGATTGTATAAATTACATTCATAAATTGAAAAATTACTGTTTTTATAACCATTCCCCCCATTTCATAAATTTAAAGCGCATTCAAAAGTTTATTGCATTTAAATTTAAATTACCTTCATAAGAATTAAAATTTTTCTTCTAATTGTAAGATTATCTGAATAAGGAAACACTTTTCTTTGAACTACCAGAATACATTCATAAGAAATACTGTTTTTTAACTAAGCCTGGTCCCAGTTAGAAGTGATGACGTCACCAATCAGAGAGGGAGGAGCTACTCGAGATCAAAGAGGAAGAGGCGCAGACGGAGGCCAAAAAGTGTCCCGATCCATTGCAGGTACAAAACGCTTTTTTTAAACAGCAATACGTTAATTATTTGATTGATACAACTTTGCAACGTTATTGATAGATCGAAAGAAAGATAGAAAACATAATATCGTTTTTGTCATTCAAAAAACGACAAAACTTGTTTCGTTTTTTATTACGTTTTGTTTCATTTGTAGGAACCATTTGGGCTACTTAACAAAAAAAACTGATTATTTCACTATTTATCATTTTAATGAGACACCTGAAAACGGGCCTTGTTGGCTTAATGGTGTTCTCCCAAACGATTCTAATTTGTATTTATAAATTTTTATAAATAACTTTGTAACTAGATATCGTTTGGAAACAATTTATTATATTATTATTATTATTTAATTTGTTTCTACATTAATGATTTTTACAGCTACAGACCAGGAGTTGCAGCCGCAGACGACACTGCCGACATCACACTCGATGTGATTAGGAGGCGGACAGAACAGAGACCCTTCTGTCTGTCAGAGTTCTCCATAACCTCTCTTTCCAGATGTCTCGATATGACATACTTAACATACTACTAAATAAAAGAGGAACAAAGATAATTTAATGCAATTTTGAAATCAAAATTTACAAATGAGCAGATGCTGAAAAAAAAAATTTGAAAACCAAACGAACAAAAAGGTAAGCTAGGATACTCATATTCAATTTTGAAAACAAAACAAGATTGCCCGTATCAGGGCAACGTCCTGAATATTCCAACTGCTCTTAAATGTTATGAAGCAGCGCTCGCTTCAAAATATTGATAAATTTTTTAAAAATGAAAAAAAAAGAATTTTTTCCTTCACAAAATCATCACCCCTCACGCAATATAAAGTACAAAATTGATATTTGTCGCTCTTATGAACATAATAGTTGTGACAAAAAGCCTGCTTTAACTAATTTGAAACAATTACTAAAATGGAATAAACCTCCCATTATGCGTTAATAGCGCGAACTACATCGCGCGTTTGTTGTCCCAAATTGGCCATATTGCATTTTTAAAACCTTCATAGTTTTTCAGAAAACCCTCAGCAAAAATTCACTGCCGAATTTTTTTCTAACGAAAAAAAGATCACAGGCAAAGATTAAAGATAAAAGTTAATTTTTTAAAAAGCAACACTTTTCAGATAATATTGAGTAATTACGTCAAAAATGGCTAGTTAAAAAGTCTAAAATTGTCTAGGGTAAACAAAACCACCCCGAGCTTAAATAGTTTGTCACTTTCGTTACAAAACCCGAAAAAAGAAAACTGCTCGGTTTTCACAGTTACCTTCAACTTCTTTAATTACTGTCAAATTAGAGTTATCTGGAAGCTTAAAAAATGTTTTGTTTGAATGAAAATTCTTGCTTTTCTACGAAAGATAATTGATTAGTTGTCTCGTTGAGAAATTTAATGCTCTGCTGTCGTAACCTATTAAAGAAAATCTGTTTTTAAACAATTTTTTGCTTTTATTTTGCGTCATGCAGAATTATTCATACCAATAGATCAAGAGAAAAACAATGAATTCAATTAAAAAACAAAATTATTTTTTTGTTCAACTTTTTTTTTGATTTTTCAAAAAACTGCTTCTTGCTTACCTTAACATCAAAAATAAGCGCGACTCAATGTTTTTTAAGATTCAAAGGACGGCAATTTTTCACTAAAAATCAACGTAAGACTGATTGCTAATATAAGGCCGAGCTGCTAAAAAGCTGACCCACTCTAGAAAACAGTTTGAAATTTTTTCAGGAAACTGCAACATTTTTTCTCGCTATCTGAGTATGTGATAAGTAGCAGACTTTATATATTTTATTTAGCAGGAATTTTATTAAATCAACACGTAAGAAAACGTTTTTAAATACCTCAGTTTTCTTCCAAATTAGAACAGATTATCCGGAAAACTATTCAAAAAGATCGATAAAAGTTCCCCATTGTTCCCCCATGAGCTCTTACTGATGTAATTCGATTACGAAAGTTTCCTTAATTATCCTGAACTTTTTTAGATGAAGCTGATGGTTATCAAAAAATGAACGTTACATCTGCAGTTCTTCTGCGATTAAATCATGGATCAAACTAAGTTTTTTTCTTGTTGGTACCTAATTTTTCCTGATAAATGCAAAACTTGTTGTTGTCAATTTAACTGTTTTTTTTTTCAAAAATTGGTTTTCTTGATATGATTAAAATGTTTCCATTTCTCCGGTGGGTATTTATTTAAGTACTATTGACTAAAGTAAAATGTTAAGATCGTGAAAACTATTCTTTCAAATCATCTGACTCAAAAACAACTGCTGTTCAAGAGTCCGCATTAAAACTCAAGAGAAAAGCGGTAGTTATAATCTATGGTACTGAAAATGAAATAATTTGAGATTTTTCAGAAATAATCTAATTCATTATGTTTAGCTGTAAAAATTTTTCCTCAAAGATTTCAAGGAGGAACTATTTTGGTCTACAACAATTTCGTTTTGTTGTAGAAAAACGTTTTAATTCAAAATCAAAAGTGTGTGCGTTTTTAGGAAGGAGTTTTTTCAATTCAACAAAATAATGTTTTCTTAGAGATGTTGATTCTTTGTAAGGAACCTCCAAATCTCGGGTTAATAATTAATGGATCATCAGGTCGAAAAATAATTAAGATCTTTTTTGTCTGAAGACTTAACTTTCTCTACAAAATAAGAAAACATCCCAATCTTTAAGAAAGTAATGATTCAATATGAACAATTTCTGTTGCTAAAATTGTTAAAAGTCACTTTTAAATTGAACATACGTGCACGTGTGTTTTTTGAGACAAAATTGTTAAAAATGATCATCATGATAATCATGATAATTATATGAATAAATATAATAATAAATCATAATAAATAGCTCGCTGTTACATCATAAAACAAGCATAAGAAATAGCATGAGAAAAAATAAACTATCACTAACCCGGGTTGACCTCAAAACACCGAAAATGCTTATCACAAAATTCCATACATCAAGTGTGTGGGAAAATGCTCGTCATACAATTTTCATACAATTTCGAAAAATGGGTGAAAAAGATAAAAATCAATTACTACGGCTGTTGATTCTTATAAAACAGTCTGTTGATAAAAAAACCTCGATTTTGGTTTTTTGAAAAAAAAGCTTATCATACAATTCCCATATATGAAAATTGTTTGACTGGCATTTTTTTGATGACGACACAAATTTTTTCCAATTTATTTGAATTTGCCCCGTAATTTTTGTTTGGCCTTTTTTTCAACTGCAAAACGATTTTTGTACGCAAGCAAACGTTTTCCAAAAAAAAATTTTTGCTTGCAAAATTCAATTTTTTGTGTGCATAACGTAGTCCTCGATACACTAATGTTGGGTTTTTTTTCGCTTGATGGAGAAATGCAGATGGAGTGTTTATGTATGCCTTGATCAATGTCTGATAATTGTAAAACTCAAGTTTTTAAAACAATACTCGTTGAAAATTTTCGCCAAATTTCAAAAGTTTGTTAATTTTGTTATATCATTTGTGAAAGACAGCTCAAAGACAATTCAGGTCGTTTTCTGTGCCTTGTAGATGCATGATCGTCTAAACTTTGGTGCTTTGAGTAAACCAAGGTCTTTTTCACTTGTGTTTGGTTACAAACACAACCAATTTTAAAAAAAAAAATTAAGTTAAGAAACAAAAATCAATTTTTTTGTCTCTGGAAAAACGTCTATTATACAATTCTCATATATGGAAAAATGTTTACCATAGAATTTTCATACAATTTCTGTACGTATGGAATTGTATGAAATTGCATGGCAAGAAGTTTCTCATATATGGAAATTGTATGATAAGAAATTTTGGTCAACCCGGAAATATAAACTGTGCTGTTCATCATTATCTTTAGGGTCTCTTCAACGATTCTCCCCTTTTTTGCAAAAAACGAAGATTTTCAATACTTACTAAAATTGCATTTAATTAACAGTTTAAGAAAGGGTAGTTTCTTCATAGAGGTAGCATTTCGTTTTCAGTACTAGAAGGGTTATAATTAAATAGATCATGTAACACCAAAACACGCAGATCTAATTTTTAAAATGAAACAAGTTTTCATCTTCATTCTTAACTGTGTTTTTCTGCTAACTATTGAGTATTTGGGTCGTAATTATAATTGCTCCCTCCTTACTGTTTTTCCGGGTGACGAATTTTTATATCAAACAATAATTTTTAGCTTCTTCCTTCCATTTCACACTGTTTTTTGCAGATGAATCCAAATGCATTTTGTGCAGTTGGCTTGCTTGAAGATTTTAGCTCTTGTATGAAACATACAGTCTCAACCTATAAATAAGAAATGATTTGTCAAACGTGAATCATTAAGATGCCAAACTCTGCACTGGCTAGGCGCACTTGTTAATGTGTGTAGATCATTGGAACCCAAGGACCAGTCTTTAAATTTGTTCAACTTTTTTTCTAGGCCTCAGTTTTAGGACTTACGCAGCAATCCGATCTATCAGGTGCACCAGAGTTTTTTTAACTATAAAAGTTTAATAGTTGATCAAAAATTCTCCTCGTATTGAGAACAAAAGCGAGAACAATTAAACTATGACTGTCTAGTTAAAAAGCTCACGTCAGTTTGTGCTAAAAAATTTTACTCATAAGTCCGAGCTATTCATAGTTCTTCACAAAAATCGCCAAACTGCTGTTGAAAAAACGTGAGAATGTTCACTCTATAACTTTCGTATTCTCTTACTGCTATTTGGAGTTTTTTATAATAAAAAAATCCTGTCTCTCTTTTGAAATCACACATCCGTTTGTCGATATTTGTTTTCTTTTTCATTTTGAAATATTTTCAATAATTGCATCAAAATGGTTCGTAAGCTTTTGAATTTTTTTCTCAAGGATCATTTAGGAAAAAATTCAATTCAAGCATAGTTTCATTTTGTCTCGCTAAAATTTGTTATCGTCAAAAAAGTACTTTTAAAATCTATTTAAAAAATTTTCTTGAAACAAACATTCGTAGTCTTACCTTGCAGATTAATTTTATTACATTTGGTTGAAATATCCTCAAAATACAGTCAAAATGTCAAGAAAAAGTGTGAAAATTTTAATATAGGTCGAGCTGAAATTTTTATTTTTTTAAGAAATAGATATACACTGTTGATGCTAAAAATTGTTTTTTTTATTGGACTTTGATTTTTCTGGCAAACTAACCTCTCATGAAGTGTTAGTTGTCAGATTTCTCAGCGGAATTTTTAAAAGTAACTTATTGAATACTTGTTTTCAAATTGGATTAGTTTTATTTTCAAATATTTTTTTCTTCAAAGATTCTCGTTTGAAAACAGCTTTAACGGGATGTAATTTTTATCTGAATTTTCATCAAAATGATCAAAAAAGTTTCAAATCAGTCTTTTAGATTTCATTAGATTTTTATTTGTCTCGTGGCTCTGTGTTTTTAAGTACTAATGACTTTATTTTACTAAAATTTATGAGTTGTTTCAGAACTAAATTATATCAATTTGCTTAGCTTAAAGAAAATAATCCGGATGAACCTCACGACGGAAATATTTTGGATTTCATGTTGAAGGAAAAACTAATCTTAATTCAACTCGAAAGCGTGTGCAATTTAAGAATGAAAATTTTTTTCATAATTATTCTAAAATGTTTTCGTCGAGATGTTCACGATATATTTTAAATAGGTGCTGGAAATCCAGCCAACAGCTTCAAGGAGAATGGTAAGATCAGTCATGCATAATGATTAATTTGAAGACAATTGTGTAGAAGTTCTCAATTTCATGAGCTTTCTTAACAAATTATTGGCTTTTTTAAAAAATTTCAGCCTATAACTGATGTTTAGGATTATTAAAAAATAAAACATTGTCGAAGGGTTTTACTTGAGTACGATTTATGCATTTCAAAATCCGGCTAATGTAACTACCTGGTGCCACGCTTAAGTGGGGCATTGTCATGAAGAACGCTTAATATGGGTTTAACTTTATAAAATTTTTGAGAACAAACTTTTAACTGGTGAAAATGTAGCATTTTGAAGTGCTTATAAATTTAAAATTTCGGCTTGAAGTCCGGTCGGCCTGTTGTCCTAAACCCAATTTAATTGCATCTCCATATTATCGTTTTTATAAAATTGAGAGAACAAATTTACTCATTATAATCATTTTTATGGTTTTTTGTGAGAACAATAACCAGTTAGAATTATATATCAAATAAAAAATGGCTATGTAAGTTGATTACAACCATTTTCCTTTTTTTACAGAGATATATAAGCACTACACACAAATATATCACGAAATAGCTCACAATTACAACAAGTCTATGTTGATCAATTGTCTAAGTCTAAATTCAATTAGATGCGGTTTTAAGATAATCAATTGTGGTTGAAATGGTAAAGAATACGAAAGAAAAGAGAAAAAGTCCGTAGATCGGTAACAAAAGTATGGAAATAAATAGCGCAGCGAGAAAAATAATTTCACTTTGGCTCATTTGTGTTTCAAAAATAGTTGAATAGATAAGAAAAATAGAATGATAAAATAATAAGAACAGTAACAACTTTTTGGTGTGGGATCTGAAATCTCTGAAAGCATTAGTTAAATCTAACAAATTATTATCAATTTTTTCCGATCTTAGAAATCGATTCACCGATTCTTCGTAGTCTGATGAGTGTAATAATTCCCCAACAATATTCGATAAGTTCAGATAGGCAGTTGAAACGACAGATAAGCCCTTGCATTCTGTCATAGGAAAATAAATTGTTTTCGCTGGTAACTCCATGAAAACTGTTGTACATCTGAAAATTTTCAGGTTTATTTTGCATGATCTGCTGCGTAATTTTCTTTCAGAAAGTTTTCTGACAATTTGACCGGCTCTCTTTTTGCGACGGTAAATTTCCCAAAGTGTCTTTTCATCAGAGCTTCGCTGAATGGTGATTCCATTTTTCTTACTTTTCTCAAAAGACCACCAAAAATTGTCACTTTCAATTATTACTAAAGGTCTCTTCTCATACATATCTGTTTCATGGTCGGCGCTAATTAAGTTTTCATAAAATGATATGCAAATGAGTCGACCTTCCGCAAGATTTTTGATTTCTCCAACCAAATCGTTGTAAGGAACCTCCAAATCTTGTTTTATTAATGAATGGATCATCGGGTCGAAATATAATTTGTGTCTTTCGTCTGAAGGCATACCTGTTTCTGGAATATACGAAAACATGGCCATCGTTAATTTAAAAAGTCAATGAGCAAGTTTCGTTGTTATTAATGTTGAAAATCACGCTTAAAATTGGACACACGTGCACGAGAGTTTTTTGAGACAAATGGTTAATAATAATCATATTAATAATAATCATTATAATAATAATAATATAAGATGGTTTGCTGTTTGAGCATGAGACAAGCATCAGAACAGAAAAAGCACGAGAAAAATAAGCATGAGATGACGGTAATATAAGCAATATAATGACGACCCAGTTTATATATATTTATAAATAAAACAAAGAGTTTATATAAAATTCATTCGTTGCTATATAAAACAAAGCGGCAAAACAAAGATTTACTCGTGTTGAAATGAAGCGCAGCAGAGTAAGCGGTCGCTAATCGCCGCGTTTGAAATTAGCTTTCTGACTTTATAATTTTTCTGATCCTGCTTAAAGATTGGTCTGCTAAAAAACTGGTCTGCTAAAATCCTTAGCACCGGCAATTCGCATTAAGCACCAAAAAGATAGCTTACGAGATGATGTAACATTAAAAAACGCAGATGTGATGAAGTTACATCTGCGATAAAAAAACTAAATTAACTTAGCATTTTTACACTTAACTGACTCCGATTTCTTCGAGCAAATGTATAAATACTCACCTTAAGGTGGTTCTGACGGACAATTTTTTTAAATCAAATAACCACTTTTAGTTACATCCTCTAATTTTACAATCTTTGTCAAGATGAATCAGAACGTATTTTGTGCCGTTGGTTTGGGAGATTATTAAGTAGATCCAAATTATGTAATAATTTTTTCTTGCTATAATTTTTGAAAACCATGTTTAAGTCTGACACATGTGCACAAGTGTTTGTTGATACAGAACGGTTTGCAGTTTGATCAGAAAACAATCCAATTTTATCGCACAAGTGGATTCTAAACACTAATCGGATCTATGAGTCAGGCGATTTCAACCTCATCATCTCAAACATGAGAAGAAATACACTATGGCCCTCTACTTAATAAGCTTTTTACACTAAAATTGTAACTACAATCCGTGCTTTTCCCTTTCATCGTTCTTTCTAACCCCAAAAAATGCCGATTTGGTAAAATTATGTTTGAATATCGGTTCAATCTAACTGCCGAATACTATAGCTGCTATCTTTGAATTTGCTAGAAAACAAATTTGGGTTTTCCTATGCCACATTACTTCTATCAGACTCTAATTTTTAGTCGATTTTTAGATATATTTTAACTTTTTTTATGAATCAAATTACTGTGCTTTAACAGTTCTCTTCTCGCGAAGCATTTAACAAAAGTTTTCAACTTGTGCAAAATTTTATTTTGTCTCGAAATTGATCATTATCAGGAAAGTATTGAAAAATACTGAAGAAAATAGGAATAATTAAAATCAATATATCACATTAAATCGAAACTACATCATCAAGATTCAAATCAAATTATATTGCTACTTTTCCTTACAGGAACATTAAAACATGGAAATTTAATCACAGTATCATGAAAGTGTTTTGGAAAAGTTTTTGAATTACTATTTGGCTTTTTTAGCTGGCGCTGCTTTCTTTGCTGCTGGCTTTTTAGCCGCTGGTTTCTTTGCCGGTGACTTTTTGGGCTTAGCTGGCGACTTCTTAGGAGCTGCTGCCTTCTTTGGTGACGCTTTTTTGGGCGATGCTGCTTTCTTCACTGCTGGTTTCTTAGCCGCGGTCTTCTTTTTGGGCGATTTCTTGGCTGGCTTCTTTGCTGCAGGTTCTTTAGCTGGAAGTTTGAAGCTGCCACTGGCGCCTACTGATTTACTCGAGGCGTGAACGATCTCCTTCTTCGCGGCCATTCGTCTCAGGGCGAGTTTGGTCTGGTTCGCGACTTTGTCGGACGAGACTTTGTAGTTGGCGCTGATATATTTCACGATAGCTGCTTTGCTCGATCCTTTTTTGTCCTTCAATTCCTTGATCGCTTTTTTGATCATCGATTTGAAGGGCGGGTGCGCTGCGGCTTTCGCTGCTGGCTTTTTAGCCTTGGGTGTGGCGGGTTTCTTGGCTGGAGTTGTAGTCATTTTGAATAAAATGTTGTCGAAATTCTGACGAATTTATAGCAAAAGTTGTTAAATTGAATAAAAGAGCGGACTGAATTGAGATATAATAGCCTCAGTATTTATACTACAGAGCTCAACCGGAACGAAATAACATTACTGCTGTTAAATGTAACTGCCATATTTAACTTATTTTGGCCAGTTTTACAAATTTACAGCTGAAATTATCCATTTTAAAATCAATTTTTTGATGTTTTCAAAAACGTATATGTAAGCCCAGAATCTCATCTATACAATGATATAATTTTTTTCATAACTTATTTTTATAAGAGTGTGGCAAATTACGCTAAACAATTATTTTGTCAAAAAAGTAAGACGAATTTGACATTTATTGACTAAAACTAAAGCAACCAGTTTGAAATCTGAATTAAAAATTATATCAACGTGAAGCTAAGAATGTTTTCTTTAAAATCAATTGAAATACTTTTGCTTTTGAACGTCAGTTTTTCTTTGAAATGGACTTTTTGAACTAAAGATTGACTAAAACTGAATAAAAGAATATAAACTGTACTCTATTGAGTGCGTGTGTCTTTCAACAAATATTTAAATCTTCTTTCGACATAAGAAATTTATCTAATTTATCGAATTAAGGTTCAAAATTAATTAAAAATTAGAAACTTTTTAAATAGAAAAGTTGACGAAGGGAGTTATGAATAAGTTTTGGGCTTTTTGTCATTCGAGTTTTTTCGACATATTCGGTTTATAATGTTGAAATAAAAAACGGATGATTTCTTGGGTATGCTGACTCATGCGTTTATTTCTACGGCCAGATATCGAAAATATTCTTATAGCAGTTTTCCTCTGAAAAAAATTTTTGATCATTATTGAGCTGTCAGATTTTTTTTTTCAATTTTTCCAAGTTCAAACTATAGGCCAGGATTGGCGAAAATGGTTTTTTGAACACACTTTGATGTCTGGCTCGACCTTTTAAGGTCTAAATTTCTACCCGGCATTGCAAGCCGCCCTAAAAATATATGTATGAACCCTGTCGATGTGCCCATTTTTTATGCCGATTGATCAAAGTTGTCGTGCAAAAGGCAGAGTTCTCATACCCTCTCACCTAATCAATTGTTGCCTCCCGGATTGACCAAAAGTCAGCTATCTTACAAAAGTAGGCTCTAACAATGTTACAAGGCAGAGACTTTTTGTTATAAAAAATATATAAGATAGTGATTTTTTCGCAAGAAAACTAAAAATTTGAGTCTGGTTTTTTGAGAAAAAATTGCTATAATAATGCGTTTTCTTATAAAAAAAAGTTGTAAGATGGCAAAAGTTCCTTACAAGTCTTATAAGAAGTTTTAGGATGGTAAGGTTTCTAACAAATCTTACAAGAAGTTATAAGATAGTAAGGTTTTTTGTAGGCTTGTCAAAACGGGCTCACATTTCGAGGTTAGAGATTGTTTTCTCTTCCCAGCAAGAATTTGTTGCAAAAATTTTTGATGATTTGTTGTATCAATAACACAGACGATGTACTCTTTTTGACTCCTCAAATCAAGACCGAAATTAGCCAAAAAAACCAAAGAAGTAATTGAACATCTCTTCGTAGTCTTTAAGCTAAAAGCATACCAGCCGACAGAACCCACTGACCAGTGTAGTTGCTATAACCCTCTCAAAATTCATCTTACTTCATTGCAATTGTTTTTTTGTTAACACAGTCATGCACTGATTAATATAAAACTCGGAAAGTCAAAGGTCATTGTTAGACAGCACAGGTACCATAAGTTGTTTTTTTTTTCAAGAAACAAAATGCAAATTTTTTGACACCAAAACAAGAAAAATGACAGAACTCGACCGAAAAAAAAATTGGAAGTACTTAAGATCTTTTTGTTGCCTTTGAGCTGAAGGCATGCCAGCCGACGCCCCACACTGACAATTGTAGTTACCTCATCATTCTCAAAATTGTGTGTATTAGTCTTTCTTTTGGACAAAGTCATGTATCATCAGTGTCAAATTTAAAAAATTCAGTGCTTTTGCCAATTAGCACCAGATGTTCTATTTTTTTCACAATCTTGTCTTCTCGTTCTTCTTGTGCATGCATCTCTGTCAGTTTTAGCCTGGCCATCTGCACTTGGCGTAATATCCAACGGTGCTGGCTCAATTGGACTCGAATTTTCATCTATCACTGTTTCATAGAACGTGTCATTTGTCAAAATGCAACACAACGGATAATCTAGGAGGTAGAAAGGTTGCCGCTCGTTTTGATAAGGTTGCTAACAGTTTGTTCTTGACTTTTGTGATCTAACGTGAGTTTTCGTTTCAAGAACTATGATGCAATTTTTTTGGCACCAAGTCAAGAAAAACGACAGAATTGACCGAAATTTAACTGTATGAAGTACTGGAACATCTCTTTGTTGTCTTTGAATTAAAATTTCCATGACATTATACCCTGTTCCAATCTGACCTCTGCTAATGTACCCTATACTATTTTATCCTACAGACCAATCTGCCCTATACTAATCTACCATAAACCATTCTACCCTATAATTAAAGCAATTGAAACTTAGCCCAACCTCTTGAAGAATCCGAAACAACATTTTTTCGAGCAAATAAAAAACCAACAGTTGTGTTCAAAGAATAAATGACAAAACAAAATATCAAAGCAACGTGAAATTTGCCTGTTCAAAATGGAAACGAGTTCAAAGCATGAACGAACAGAAATTTTAATCCAATTTTGCTTAGAGAAAAAGGCGTTGCGGCTAAATCTTAAACGAGCAAAAGTCGTATCACATCAAGTTGACATAGCTTAGCGGATAATGCATGTGTTTTAAAATCAAAATTTCCTATGATCAAATCACCGAGAAGTCAAACTTTGAATGAAACTTTATAATTAGGGAAAGTTTGACTAGTTGGTCTCAAAAGGAGGGGTAGAGCCCCCCAGTACCAGGCCAAGGCGGATTCTGGGGGCGGAGTGAGGGAGAAATAAAATCATTTTGATATTGGCCTCTATTACCTCCCAAAATATCAGCCCAAAATATCAGCCAAGGCGGTACTGGGGGCGGAGTGAGGGAGAAATAAAATCGTTTTGATATTAGCCTCTATTATCTCCCAAAATATCAACCGTCTACGGCCACGGGAACCTCAAAACAAAAAGTGTGCGTTTTTTAGAAATTCAAATGAACTTCACTGTGAGGCCAAACTGTGCACTGGATAGGCGCCCAATTTTGTGCCTGTATGTTCCTGGATTCCAGAGACAAATCTTGAAACATGTTCCAAAATGTAAAAAGATTCCACAAAAATCTCACGGATTCAGCGTACAAACACCTGTAACGTAATTTTTGTCGGCACACTTGTTATGTTGCGGATTCCGCAACAAGCAAATGTAGCTTGTGGTTCTTTATGTAGATTCCGCAAAATGTAAGTGGCATCTACAAAATGTAAGTGGAATCGGGACTCCACATACAATTTGAGGATTCCACTTACAATTTGCGGATTCCGCAACAGCTCAATGTAACTATCCACATGTCTTATTATTTGTTGGTGGATTCCACAAACTGTTCTGGATTCCGCAAACACAGTTGCGGATTCCTCAAATTCGCCTATTGTTGGAGCAATTTTGAGCGGCACAATATTTTAAGTATTTGTATGCGGAATCCAAAAGAGCAAAGAAAATTTAAAAAAATAGCATTTTTTCAGATTCCGCAGAAAATCTGATTTTGGCCTGTTGCGGATTTTGTTGAAAATGCCCAGAATGCATAGTTTGGCCTCGTAATGTTTGATAAAATAAACAAAATTAGGAATGATTTAACTGCGCGAGAATCTTATTCGTACCTGGGAAAATACCGAAATGTTTTGAGTTGCTATTAGTTTGTCATTTAACTATGATATTGGGTCAAAAGTTGGCATGCATAATAATAGAAGATATTTTAAAAACATCACGCAAATTTAGGTACCAAAAAACTTATTTTATTTCTACAGACTAATCATCGAAACAATACAATTGTAATTGATTTTTGTACTCGACTAATTAACCAAATTCCAACATCATGCATCATAATTTTCATCGATGCTTGCTCGGGTCAAAATTTGAGCAGTTTGAGCGGTTTGGGCGGTTTTTTGGAAAACCGCTCAAACCGCTCAATTCTTGCTTTAAGAAACCGCTCAAAAGCCGCTCATTTCTTGTGGCGGTTTTTGAACGGTTTTTCACGCAAGATTTGGGCGGTTTTCGAGCGGTTTAATAAAAAAGCGAATAAAATCATCAAAACGCCTGGAAAAAGCAATCTGACACTGCCCGGTTTGAAGTTAGGGTTTTATGATTAGACGGTTGCGACCAAATTTTGGTATTTCCAGACTTTCGCGACCAAAATTGGATATTTTTCAGACCACCTCCACCAAATTTTGTTTTTTTTTCCAGAATTTGCGGATCGAGACAATGTGTCCGCCACCGACTGGACCGAAAGAAATAGAACCGCGACCGGCGCGACCAAAAGAAAGTTAACCGCGACCAGCGCGACCGAAAGAAAGTTAGTCGCGGCTGTCGAAACATTAGTCGCGACGGTCAGAAAATCAGTCATGACAGTCGAAAAATTGGTTGCGGCATGGTCGAAAAATTAGTCACAGCGGCCAAAAATTAATCGTGGAGGTCAAAAAATAATTAGTCGCGGCTGTCAAAAAATTAGTCACAGTGGTCGAAAAAGTAGTCCCCGCGGTCAAAAATTTGTTGCGGCACGGTCGAAAAGTTAGTCGCGGCAGTCGAAAAATTAGTCGAAGCATGGTCGAAGAGTTGGGCGCGACCGGAGCCACCAAAACAAATTAACCGCGATTGGCGCGACCAAACACTATTAAAAGCAATTGAAGCAACTGAAGAAAAGTTAACAGCGGTCGGAGAAAACCCACTGGCGAAAAACATTCCGAAAGAGTTCGACGCAGTTAAAGCAATCGACGGAAGTATTTTTTCAACCGAAAAGAATTGAACGGAAATAAAATCACCGATAAAAACAGCTCGACTGTGTTTCGCAAATGAGTGTATGTATTCTACAATCGCACCGATTGATGTTAAACTTTTTAACCGTATGGAGTTGCAAGATTTATTTTTCGACTTTCTCAACAAGAAGTTGATATATTTCGATTTCCTTGATCGAGTTTCGGTACGTTTCGACTTTGTGGAACAAATTTTGGTATTGTTTGACTTTCTCGACCCAGCAACTCTTTCGACCGCCATTTGTAAAAAACTATTGGTTCGAGCCCGCATAGAGACATTCCAATTTTTCAACTAAAAGGGGTATTCTGACTGTCTCGAGTTTCTCGACGAGCAAAAGAAATCCAAAGCTTACTTGATCCATCAGAGATTTGTTTCAAATGGCGTGACTAACTATTTGATGGGTATTGATTATATCAACTCTGTAAATTGCAAAAATGGGAGATTAAGTTTGGGAGGAATCTGTTATCAAAAACATTTTGTTAAGTTTATAGAAAAACTACGCGAGCTCAGTGATTAATCTTTTTCTTCAAAAACCAGAACAGCACTTTGTATGTATGTATGTATGTAAGTTGGTATGAATGTATGTATGAATGTGTGTATGCATGTGGGTATATGCATATGTATGTATATAGGTATGTACATACGATATATGCATGGTTGTAATTATAAATATACGAAGGTATGTATCTATGTATGTTTGTATGAATGCATGCATGTATGTGTGTATGTATGTATGCACCCATGTATGTATGCATGTATGCATGTGTATATGTATGTCTCTATGTATATATGTAGGTATGAATGTATGTATGTACGTATGTGCAATGCTATTGCTCTTTCTTAGCAAACGAAACCGTTTTAACTGTGTCTTTTCAAATCTTTGCTAATATTTTTCATTATTTCTTTGAAACAGTCGACTTTTACAAGCGGTACCGAAAAATCGGGAAAATTTATTTTTCAGTGTTTATTTTTCAGATCATATTTTGGTATTTTTTGAATCATAACAAAGAATGCAGACCAAAACTATTTTAATTCAAATTGTTTGAGAGCCCGATGAATGGCTTTCATTTCTCGGATATTTTCAAATTGCTTTTTTGGTCTCTTGCTTAAAAACATCTGGTTTAAATTTTATTTCCGATTTTTGGTGGTGATTTTTCGGATTTTTTAGATTAAATTTTCTAGTAAACTTCAATGTCAATCATATAACTCTTATTTTACAAAAACAGACACCCTGTTCAGAGTGTCTATGCTAAGTTTGGGCGACTGCTTTTGATATGTCTTCGAAAGAGTCGATTTGTACAAACGGTACCAAAAAATCTGGAAAACTTCTTTTTCAGTGTTTATTTTGGGATCTTATCTTTGCAAAAATTCAATTTAGACCAAAACCGTTTAGTCTCAAGCTGTTTGAGAGCCTGATGATCGACTTGATGGCTCTAAAAGTATCAAACGACTTTTTTGGTCTCCAACTGAAAACGCATTTGGATTAAAGTTTTATTCCGAAGTTTGGAAGTGAAATATATATAATTTAAAAAATATTTCGCCGATTTTTTTTACCGTTCTCTGAAACAGTCGAAAAATGGCGGCAGGAAATGAAACTAAATTAAAAAAAAAAATAGGATAAAAACGGATTAAAATTTCAGCTGAAAGGTAAGTGCTAACGTTTCTAATGTGATTATTTGCTAAAGTAAACTGACGACTCTCATTTGTTGATAACTGAATCCTTCATTTGGCTGTTTTTTTAGCTTTCTGTCTTTGTAGTGATGATTTTGTCGTTGTCTCCGAAAAGTACCTTGTGCAGGCCTTCTCGTGGCGGTTCTGTATATGATCAGCAAAAATGCTGTTCTAGCTAGCTGCACTTTATAAATACATATATACTGGGTTTTTTGCTATTTGCAACTGTTTTACAGTTTTGCAAGCAAAAAACCCGATAAATTTAAAATGAAATCAAAATAATTCTAGTCTTAAAGTAACACTTGCTTTTTGTAATTCATTGTTCTTGTTTATTTGATGAGTCTTCTTGATTTTAAGCAAAGTTTGAGTTATTTGAGCGGTTGTTTTAGACGATTGTGTTTAAAATCTTGCTTCAAATTGAGCGGCTTGAAAACTAGAAAAACCGCTCAAAAAACGTTCAATTCTTGCGCGGTTTTTCAGCGTTTCTTTTTAGATAAACCGCTCAAAAACCGTTCAAATCTTAAGCGGTTTTTGAGCGTTTCTTTTTTAATAAACCGCTTAAAAACCGCTTAAACCGCTCATTATGAAGCAATATTTTGTGCGCAATTGTCTAAAAAACCTCTGAAACCACTCAAATCTTGCTTCAATATGGGAAAAAAATCTCGACTCGGTTGGGATTAAAAACCCTTATTTAGCGAATAAGAACAAGAAAACTGCAGAACTCTCATTCAACCTGAGCTACCAAATTCCTACGCCAATAAACAAATGTGATGCAACAAAACATGTTACTATCGGCTAATATGAGCTTCACGAAACAAACAAAAGTGTCAATTTTTTTTCCATACATATTCTCCCGAGGTTAATGTTTTATGGTCCAATTGTGACTAACTTTTGATATTTCCAGACCGCTTAGAATAGAATTTGATGTTTTCCGACTTTGCCGACCACTGAAATGTTTCCGCGATTGGTGGCACCCAGGAAAACTAATCGAGAACGGCGTGACCCAATAAAGTCTTGCCACAACCGGTTTGACTGAAAATAAGTCAACCAGGACCAGCACAACTTTTGAGAACATCGCAGTCTTTCTTTGGTGCAAAATTAAATGACTTGTATAACGTATTGAGTTATGTAATTTGTACTGTATTCATAGAGTAGTTTCAGATAAGGTACACCGTCTGTTCGTCACGTTATTTTATTTTCGGCCGGATAGATTCGCGCAACTTCTTAGTCTAATACCAATCTTAATCTTACTCTTATATCTCCTAGTCTCAATAGATCTAGTGTATACTGGTATTTACCCGTTAGTTCTTCGAGTTTATCCAGAAGGATAACAACTGTAGTGTAATATTTATTCAAATTGTTCTGGTGCTGAAACTACATGTAGTTTCAACACTTAAAAATAAGTGTCAATGTTAGGGATGGAATATGATTGATTAGTTAGTATTATTTTATAGGTATGGTTTTATCAATAAAAAAATTGGTTCATAAATACTAGTTTAGAACTGGTTCCACCCATCCGCGGTTTGGAGAGTTTTTAGCTTTTAATTGTTTATTGTAGTGAAGGACGGGTGAAGTAGTTTTCTTTTATAGGTTTGAGCAATGACTTCTTGAAGAGAGGAGAGATGTAGTTGTTTGGGTAGAGAGAAGAAGAAAGTTTGTTTGTGTTCCAAATGTGGGTCTCGTTTGATCGTGGATCGTCTTGCGTGATTGTGTCAAGACGTCAGATCGGTGCAATTATGTGTTGATTTCGTTAAGCCTAGAGCGAGACTACGTGCAAGATGAAGTTTGACTTTTCCGTGTGAAGTGTAAGTGACTAGGATCGGTATGTGAGATCAACGTCCAGTTGGCCATTGGTCTGTTTCAAGGGTTTTCCTTTGCTAAGATCTTGAGTCCACATTTTAAATCCTTTGAGGGTAGTGACTGCGGCAACAAACCAATACATTTTCCATTCCAGAGTTGGAAGGTAATCGAATTTTTCATCTCCTTTTGCTGCTCGTTCCTTTGGCTTTAAGAAATCTTTTACATCATATTGCATCTATATATCCACATCTTGTTAGTGAAGTCAGTTTTTAGTTATGAATTATAATTAGTTATTTTCGCAAAAGCGTTTTTAACTTTAGTTCGGTTAGTTTAAAGAGTCGCTCACCAGAGAGCAACTCTCGACAAAATAGAATGTGGGTCACAAAGCGTGGTGGTAGCGCGGTTGGTTAGGCCGGCTATAGAGCATGATCAGGAAGTCTCCCTGGTTGGTGAGGCCAGGAGTATACTTTTGTCTTCTCTCTGGGCAGAGTCTATGTTTGTGTTCATTTTGTTTCATTTTTAGCAGGTGTTTTTTTTATTTTGGTTCGATCCTTTTCTCAAAAGTTGAATATCGTGTTTTGGGTTCAGAGTCTTGGATTTTGTCTGGAGTATCTATATCGGAGTTTTTGAAATTAGAAATTGTGTTAAAAATGGTCTGTGTTAAATCATTGGAATCCATGCGAGATGAGTTAGTGGTTAATGTGGGTAGAGAGAAGAAGTCGGAAAGGGAAATGGGTAGGAAAGGGAACTGTTGAGGGATCCAATCTGTCGGCTCATCGTTAGCTGAAAAAATGGTTGTTTTGAGAACGGAACTTTTTGGTATGTGGTTATTTTACAATCTGTTCATATGTTTCGTCATTGTTTGGCTGGTGGAGTGCTATATGAGATACTGGGCTTTGTGGGTAGCTATGACTTTGAGAGATATGCTCTGTTACTGCTATTGTAATTCTAAAATTTCGTGGTACTTAAGATAAAGGGTGATTATTATGCAGGTTATGTAACTGTGGTGGTGCTGTAGGCGTTTGGTTTTTATTGTCTTGTGAAGTATCAAAAGCATTTGGCGTGTTTGATAGTTTCTTATTGTAATCGCTAATTTGAGCGTCGAGGAGAATTTTATTAAATGAATGTGAAATTATTCCACAAATTTCTGCAAATCATGTGCTTGCTACACTTGTTTGTTTTGTTTCTTGTTTATGTATCGTATGTGTTGTAGATTCCTTTCAAATGTGGTACGATTTTTCCGATATAAAGAACGGCCATCCTAGAAAAGCGAGAAGTTCGTTTTTTAGGTTTACAAAACTAAAAATACTATTAGCTGAAATATCTTATGGGCGGTATTTTTCACCGTTAGGATATATATAGTCTTTTATATTTTTGAAATACCGGCTGTACTCTTGTGCGTAGATATCTAAGAAACCTGCGATTTCACCGAGTTTTCTAAAGTTTTGATCTATTGATTGTCTTTGTATTGCTTCCATTTTAGTGAGCAGCTCCTGAAATTGTTCCGTTCGAATGTGATGTTGAATGTCTGAACTAGAATATATACCTATTGTTTGTAAACCTTTATTTGGGTTACGACCGACTGCTTTTATATTTTTGATGATAATTTCATTATTGGTGGTATAAAAGTAGGGTATGGAGATAGAAGATAATATTTATCCTCATTTGGGTTTAACTGCACTACGTTTTGGCTTTTTTCAGATCCACATGGGACAGCTGTATCCCAAAAATATGTGCGTCTTGAAGGTGTATCAACAAAATATACTTTTTTTTCTGTAGAGTATAGCGATTTTTTATAATATCGTTTATCTTCAAAAACGTATAATGGTGATACTTTTTAGTGTACGTGTAGTACCAGAACAAGTTTCCTTCGTTGTCAATGAAATTTGATCTATTTCCTGATAATAAATATCCGGCATAGGGTAATTTCAATACTGTTAATGCAAGTGATTTTGGAATATTTGTGTACGTTCGAGCTCACATAAAAGATGGAGTGTTTCAAAGTCAATTAGTGACGTTTCTTGAAGAATTCTGCTTATTGTGTAGTCTCATTTCATTTCCAGGTGTACATAGTAGAAGAAGGCACCAAAATTTGCATTATTCAGGTGAAAATTTTTTTAAACGTGTACTATCTTTATCTTCTGGGCCAAGTTTTCCGCCAGTGTTTCCTCCGTTTTTCAAAACTGTTACCGAGGCTTAAGATTTTTCTTCGTTGCGGATTTGATATGGATGATCTGGTGAATAATTATTTTTTCTGTTTTCATGTCGAAACCTTTTTCGTAGTCGACAGGAGTTTCTGAATATTGTGTTTTGAAAAATGGTGTGGTATACTTACAAGCTACTTCTGTTTCAGGGTAAAACGTGTTAATTTATTTTCCATACAGTCGATACATTTATAGTCTTGTCGGTTTGATCTTTTTTTATTAGGATTGACTTTTTCAAAGTAATTGATTCAAAAAAATAATTTTGGTGAAACTTAATCACTCTTATGTAATACACGTGTCTTCCGGGAACCAAACAATGATTCCCTGGTTCGAGAGGTAAGATCGCAATAACCTTGATCATTTTTACAAGGCAAGCGTATTCCTTGATATTATCTAGTATCATCTTTTAAGTCACGTGTTACTTGTACTTTTTCTAATTGAATTTTCTAATCGAGAAACACTCTTTCTTGGTATCTTTTTTTTTGTGTCAGCTCTACAGTTAGAGGGATTATTAATTTTGTCAAGTAGATCAAAAGCCAACCGTCCGTGTGCGCCGTGGAACGGGTATTTAGCGTCTATTTTCAAATGACTTGGTATCTTTAGAGTTCTGCTTGATGTGCAGAGTCTGATAAGACTTGAAAATTTACTAATTTACAATTTGTGCTTTTATTCGTAGTTAATTTTAATCGTTTTAGTTTGTTTTTGCAATCTTCAGGGTTAGGATGCAAGAGCTTTTTGATATTACTTCGATAAAAAGATTCGGGATCGAGTCTGTTTTTGTTTCCATTTAAAATTTGTGGGCAGTGTACTTTTTTCTCTGAAAATTATGCTGTGCATTTATATCCTGTTAAAGTTGTAGCTCGTGCTTTTGAAAAAAATGTAAAGTGTTGCTACTATATTTGTTGATTCTATGTCTTGTGGTACAGTTTTGCAGTGGGTTACTTAATTTATTTCGTACTTTTTCAGTGTTCCTTGTTGATTTTTTTCGCAATCTTTATGTGTAACTAGGAGGTCTTGTGGTCTTGTTCGGGTCGAAGGATTTTGATGAGATGTAGGTTCTAAGAGTACTCAAGGGAGAATGTTTTAATTAAAAAACTATTAAAAGGTACACGTGTAAGATATTCCAGAATATGGGTTTTAGAATTTTATGTATCCAATTGTCTTTTTTGTATATCTATCGTGTTTATTGATAAGCTCTGTAGTGATGAATGGAGGGGATAAAGATTGAGCTGTTGATTTTGGTGGAAGAGGTAGTGGGTGATGAACTAAATTATTTAGTTTAACCGTTATTTCAATTTTAAATGTTAGATTGTCTTGAGTAAGGATCTGTATCTTAAGTTCTTGTATATCTTTGTGGATGTCGTGTCGATTTTGTACTTAGGTTTAGTGCCCAATTATGTAATGTATTAAGTTCAAGATGTTGACCAAATAAGGGAGGGGGTGCTACGAAAGTCGGATTTTGTCTTTAGGTTTTTTCAATATTCCTCTTTGAGGGAAATAAAGGGTATTCGTTGAGACAATATTGTTGAATTTTGTACAGGAAGATAGGGGAGGTTTGAAGCATTTATATCAAGTTTATTTAAGTTGTCAAATATAAAGGTGTTGCTTAATTTTGACCTGTAGGTCTCTTAGTTATAGTTTCATATCTATTTGAAGTGACCAATTTGTCGGCTGGAGAATTGGTGTCAAA
This sequence comes from Symsagittifera roscoffensis, assembly GCF_963678635.1. Lineage (NCBI taxonomy): Eukaryota > Metazoa > Xenacoelomorpha > Acoela > Convolutidae > Symsagittifera > Symsagittifera roscoffensis. The sequence goes on along the minus strand of NC_087069.1, from coordinate 38,213,016 downwards.
ATGAGGTGATTTTTCTAAATGATTGTGATTGGTTGAATTTGAATTTGTTGTTCAAGATTTAAGAGGAATTAATGAAAAAAAATTTCTATGATTCGAATTGATCTGAGTTTAATGAATGTATTTTAAATAATTAGAGGGGTTTCTGAAATTCAACTTTCTTTCTTATTTTAGATTGTGGAATGAAAGATTTATACTTCGGAGTCGTGATGTTTTGCGTTGTTGTGATTTTTTTCTGGCAAAAAGATGTTTTTAAATTTGCGTCTAATCGTTTGTTTTTGAAGTATTTGCGTTTGGGTAATCTTTTTATTTTCTTGAGGAGTGGTTTCATTTTTTTTTTGGTTTGTTTATTGGTAAAAACGATGAATGATTTAAATGTTGACTTTTCTGTTGATCTTTCATTTCTACAAGGTTTTGTACAATTTTTAGTGGCCTGTGAAGGAGTATAACTGTGTAAGTTCGCGATGAGCGTTTTTTTTTTTGGGTAATATGGTAAAAATTTGTTTCTATGTTGAACTATATTTTTTTCTAAGAATCAATAAATTTATATGTAAAATTAGACGAGACTAATTTTATGATTTGTGGGCGATGAAAATGATCTTCATCGTGTGTATTTAGTGGTAAGTTATAACAAATTAAATATTTAGTAGGTTAAAGATAACCTTGTGCATTTTTTGAAGAGTTTGCTGTGAACATTTTTGGTTTTCGTGGTTTTTGATTGAAAAAAATTTTATATGGTGATAGTTCTAGAGTTTTTGTCATTTGTGAAACATAATGTAATGGGAATAGCTTCACGTCAGTCGACCATTCGGTGTATTCATTATCAGTTCTCTTTTTGATAGATCTAAGATGCTCCTGTAGGGAACGGTTCATACCTTCGAGTAAACCATTAGTCCATGGGGCATGAGATGTTCGGGGTTTTTATCTAATCTTATCAAGATGGCATATTGTGATGATTTCATTATTTATGAATTCAGTGCCATTTTCTGTGACAAGGATTTCTGGTAATCCACATTTGGCTACCCAGTGTTCGTAGAGTGTTGTGTATGCATAATAAGAAATATATAGAGGTACAGGGTTGAGGGCTACGTAGTGGGTGAATGCATCAACTATTACCATTATGTATGAATTTCCTTCTGAGGAGGGCGATATAGCGCCTTTTGTGTAGAATGATTTTCTGTGGCTGAAATATAAAATTTTTTCACTAAAGTCTTGTTTTTCGGCTTATTATTTTTGGTGCAGATATGGTTTGTTTAGGTGACATGTTATGCAATCATTACATAAACTTATATTCAATTGGTGCATTTGAAAAGTAGAAATTTTGAATAAAGTTTGCGTATGATTTTTTCTGATCCTGCATGTCCTTTTGCATTCAGGGAATGTGAGATTTGAATTGCTAGAAGTGTCATACTCAGTGGTAGACAGGAAACTTTGGTTTCTGGGGTATGATATTCCAAAAGGTTATTATTCTCATCTATTGTTGTGTTATTGCACTTTCTATTCAATAAGTGTTTTATTCCCTAAAATTGTGATATCTACTTTAATAGATTTTATTTTATACTTATGCCAGGATCTAAGTTGTCTAGTTACAGGGTCAAAATTTCGGCACATTTGTAATAAATCTAGTGTGGTTTTTACTGTAATTTTTAGGAAGTTGTTTTGAATTTCGGTCTTTGAGAGAGGTATATTGTCTAAAGTGTCTTGTAAATTAAAAACTTTATTTATAGTGTGTTTCGAATTTAAACCTGGGGGGCCCTGGTAAATTTACAGTTTAGTTTTCTCTTTCTTTTAAAAGGAATAGGTTTTTCCTATTTAATTTCTGCTTAGGTGATTTTTGTTGTGTGTTGTATTTGATCCATGATGAGTATGGTGTTGGTATAAATGCAGATTTTCATAATTGATTTATCTTGTAATGGTTATCTTGGCAACCAAGGTATTATAGAAAAGGTTCTAAATTATTTATTTGTTTGTTGTGGGGATCGGTTCTTACTGCATAATTGCGTTCCAATTGTGGTATTCATAGAAACGTTATACACATTTCCTGATAGCGGTTTCAAGTGTTTGCGATGTGAATTGAATATAAAGTAAAAGTTTGAGAAAAATATGGTTGTCTATTTAGCCTTTAAAAAATGTTAGAGATGTTTTATTTATTATCGTATACGTGTGTTTCGAATTTAAACCTGGGGGGCCCTGGTAAATTTACAGTTTAGTTTTCTCTTTCTTTTAAAAGGAATAGGTTTTTCCTATTTAATTTCTGCTTAGGTGATTTTTGTTGTGTGTTGTATTTGATCCATGATGAGTATGGTGTTGGTATAAATGCAGATTTTCATAATTGATTTACCTTGTAATGGTTATCTTGGCAACCAAGGTATTATAGAAAAGGTTCTAAATTATTTATTTGTTTGTTGTGGGGATCGGTTCTTACTGCATAATTGCGTTCCAATTGTGGTATGTTTCGTCCTTTGCATAATTTTTTTTTATATTTTGTGATATTTCTACTGTTGTTTTCTTTGTTATTAAATCAAAGGCTGTGTTTCGACTTAATGCGTCGGGTAATTCAAGATTTTTCCCTGCTGTCCAAAATATATGTAGTTTTGGATTTTTCATTAAGATAAGTTGAAATCTATAAACTTTATGATATAGTTTGATTTTTGGGTGAATAGGAAAACTATTGGTTTGTGATCTGTAAATAAAATTGCTGGATTTTTTGATCGAAGGACTAAGAATTCATATTCTGTGAGAGTGTAGATTATAGCTGTACGTTCTCTCATAATTGTAGAAGGGCCAAGTTCGGCTTGTGTAAATAGTCTTGAATTTGCCGAGATAAGGTATATTTTGTTTGTACCTTTGCGTTATTGTAATAGTGCTGCGCCAATTCAGTTTTCAAATTTAGGTTGATCTGGATCCGGAATCGTGTTTGATATCTTTTCAGTGGGGAGGGTTATTATTTCATCAAAAAATTTTTGTTGTTCTAATTTCCAGTCAAAACTTTCTTGCTGTCTAAGAAAATTAAACAACGGTCTTAGATTAAGTTGCATTTTAAAGACATATTTACTGTAACAAGTTCCTGAGTTTTTTGATGGGGTTGAAGTTTCTTCGGTTTTGATGAAGTTGTGGTGTTACATTCAATAATATGTCCAAGGATTTTAACACGGGTGAGAAAGAAATGTGATTTTCTTTTAGTAAGATTTGATGATATTGATTTAATATATTAGACATTTTGTACTAAAAATGAATGTTCAAATGTTTTGCCATTAAAGGGTTAAAAAAATGCTGGTTCTTTGGAAATTCCAAAGAAAATTCTATTAAATTCATATAGCTGGTTTCCAATAACGAATTGGGTTGGGCGTCGTGATTATTCATCTATTGGCATTTTATTATGTGCGCTGTTCATGTCAGCAGTTATTATATGCGCTTTCTATTTAATTTAGTGAGTATCACTTGGATTGATTCTATATGCCAATTGCTCTTAGGTTCATCAATTAGCGAATTGAGAGATCTTGAGTCTAAAACAACTTTCAGTGAATCGCCTTTAGCGAGAGTGATAACAAGGTTTATAAAGATACTTCATTTCGGTTGGTTTTTTTTGTAAATTACTGCTGAGATACTTTCATGTTGTTCCAGAACGTCCAGTAATCTGTTGACTTTGTCCTGTATGTGAATTGTTTTTTTTATTTGCTCGTTATTTTTTGAAAACTGCGTCAGGTTTAAGAGGTATGTGTAATGGTGAATTTATTTTTTCAGCATGGAACTTAGATGTAGCGAAATCCATTGGTCATTTTAGTAATCTTTAATTGATCAAAATTTAGTTGATTATTTTGAGATTGTGGAAAATTGAACATTGTGGGAATTTTTTATTGTTCACTTGTGTATTTCGAAAATTGAAATGTTGTTTTAAAATAAGGTGTTTTTCGTTTAGAATTGTTGGTTTTATTGTTAATGGACAATTCTTCATACAGAATTGTCGATTGACAATTGTCTAGTAGCCTGAAAATATTATTTAATCTAAATGCTCTTTCTTCTTTTGGATAACTTGTTGTATTGTATTGTTGCAATATCCTAGAAGTCCTAGAGGAAATGTGAGTTTGTATGGTGAATTGTTGCATACGTGTAAAGAGATTATATCTGAATTTGTTTTTTTTTGTATACTTAATGGATGAGATTGTTACTCTAAAAAACTTATGGATTGGTTTTAATTCAAGGTCGGGCATGTATCGCTGTTGTTTAATTTGGTTAACATTTTCTTTGTGTACTTTATTCATAGAAACGTTATACACATTTCCTGATAGCGGTTTCAAGTGTTTGCGATGTGAATTGAATATAAAGTAAAAGTTTGAGAAAAATATGGTTGTCTATTTAGCCTTTAAAAAAATGTTAGAGATGTTTTATTTATTATCGTATACTTGTCTTTTGTTTGTAGTTTGCTATTTAAAATTTTATTAGTAGGCATATTGTTTGTTATATACGGTTTCGCTCCATTTTTTTTAATTATTTTTATATCTGTGATATGGAATATTTGTTTAAAGGGTTAGTTTAAGAGCTTATTTTGTTCCATTGTTTGGGTTGGAACAAGGTATAATTAGCTTATTTCATAATTTGCAAGACTTGATCCTTAAGCTGTGGCTCAATTACTTGAAACTTTTGAAGGTGATAGTTTTGGGTGAAGGGTTTGGATTTCATTCCATGGGGGGACATTTAATCATATTTGATTCTGCTCAAAAATCAAATGGGAAATCATTTTCAAGGTCTGGTGATTAAAAATCTTTACTCTTTAGACTTTCTAAGAGAAGTGAAAATGTTCAAATTTTGTCTTTAGGTGGTTGTATTTTATTTTATCGTATTTTGATATGCTTTATTCATATTTGAACTGTTTTTAATATTTTGTGGAGTGTAATCTGTTCGCTTTTGGCTATCGTTTGGCTTTTCGAGGTTAGAAATAATTGCATTATTTTGATAATAATTCGAATCAATTTGAAGTATGTTTATTGAATGCGTATTTTCTGTTTCGATTTCGTCTTCTGTTGTTTTGGCAATGTATGAGATTTAACTGTAATTCTGAGTTTTCTGTATTGTCAGCCCCGGGAGGGTTCAGTTGAGTTTCTTCTGTGTATTGTACTTGGTTGATTAGTCTGTGATACTTTGGTGTACGACTTCTGTAGTTTTGTTGTGAAGTTGTACATTGAGTGTTATTTCTGTGTGGTGACTGAGAAATAGTTTCTCTGTCTGTTTGGGTAGTTTGTGTTTCAATTCTTGGAGTTATCACGTGATCTATTGTTGTTATTGTTTAAATTGGTCTATTGTTGGAGTAGTTTGGTGGTCTATCATTGGAATAATTTCGACTTCTATTGTTTGAATGTTTTTGATTTTGATTATATGAAGATTGTCTTGAACGATCTTTTGAATAGTATCTGTACCGAGAGTTTGAATAGGATGATTTCCAATATAAATGAGAAATTTTTTCTGTTTGAGTTTCATCATGAACAGTTAAAGCGATATTGATTGTTTTGTTATATGATCGGCTATATCTTTTTTGTGATTTTCTTCTGTCTGGAGATCTTCTGCGAAAACTGTATCGATAAGTTAATTGTTGTCTATGATTATTGTAGATGTCTGGAAGTGGTTCTCCTGAGCTGATGTTACTGTGAATGTCTTTGTTTGGTTGATTTTGGTCTTTTTAATTTATTGGTGAAATAGTTTGTTTGGTTTTCTATGTTTTTGTAGTTTGTTTTGATTATCCTGTTCTTTTTGTCCATATCTACGACATTTTTTGCACCATTTTTTGAATGATGGTTCACCTTGGAAATTTTAATTCTTAAGATTATTCGTTTGCGGAGATTTTGTCTGAATAATGTTCGCATGTTGTAACTTTAAATTTTCAGTTTCTTCTAACTTCATAGTGTTTTCAGCTTGTTCTAGTTTTTTTTACTAGTTTCAAAAACCTATGTCGGGTTTTCGAATTGATGATGGATGTGATGCTCTCTTTTTATTGCAATTTTACACAGTTGGGTTGTTAGAGTCATCTTTAAGACTTCTGTCATTTTCGTTTTTTTGTCATCATGCGTATTAAGGGAATTTGCTTTTCTTACTATCGTGTTAATTCTAACTGCGAGTTGTTTGATTGTCTCGTTAGGGAGTCTATGAACACCGTTGCATAGATATCTTTGATGTTGTTTATTTCTTTCAGAGGCGAACAGTTTTGAGAATTCTTGTGTGAATCTTCTCCAGTCTGATTTAAGGTCTATAGGTACAACTGAAAACCAGTTTTGAGCTGCACCATCAAGTTTGGTTCGGATTAGAGCTGTACATCTATGTATCCAATTTTGATGAAGTGGTGTATTTACTGTTTCAAGTCCTACATTAATTTAACTGTGAATACCTTTAGTGGTTTATTTGAAGACATAGATGATGTACCCATAAGGTATGGAAACATAGTCATTTGGAGTAATTCTGCTGCATTTGATATTTGAGAAAACTTTTTAAGTTGGGACTTTGTGATTTCATGTTGTTGTGAATATTATGGTAAGGTTATTTTTTTTGCAATTGCTTTGGCTGCCGTTTGTGTGCATTCATAGGGTTTTGTGATTGAAAAATATTATTGTATGATGCTGGATTTTGTTATGGGGGTAAAGGTTGTCTTGATTGTTGTGTTTGTTCACTTCGTGTATAAGCTTCAAAATTATCTGGTCGATAAAAAGGATCTGGTTCATCAATATTCCAATTATTGTTTTCTGGATTATAATTAAAACCTAGTTTGTTTTGATTAAAAGAGTCCTCATATTTTGAATACTGTGACTTATTTCTCGTGAATTCTTTTTTGTTATGTTTTTAACTTTTTGAAAAAAAAAAGGAAAATTTTTGCTACGACCTGTTGTAGTTTGTTGTTGTTCATTAAAAAAAAGTGGAGAGCTCGTTCGGGTTTCTGTTGGTTGCATATATTTTGTGCTTATTTTTTTCTCCTTATATAGCAGGGTTTTGTTAGTGGTCTTTTTGCAAAAAATTCGTAATTGTGATCTGAAAAATTATATGTTTTTGAAGTTTACTGTTTGTTTGTTTGTCGTGTTTTTGTTATTGGTCTAAATGTTTGGTGATCCATTTGTGAAGATTTCGGGGCAACAGACGGTTTTAATGTTGATCGGATAATTGTCTGTGGAAATGGCGTAATTTTATTATGTGGTGTTGTAAGTGTAGGATGAATATGAAAAAAGCTTTGTTGTGTTGTTGTAGGCATTGTTTCAACAACCTCGTTAATAAAAAGTGATGGGGTTCGATTATCTTGTTATGTAACGTTTTTTGTTCTTTTAAGGGTTTCGTGTGTGTTGATGATTGTGAAGTTTTAACTATTATTTCCTGTTCTATGATTGAACATTGCGTTATAATTTAAAGGTGTTGCATCATTAGTGAGTGGAGTAACTTTTACGTAATCTTTGTGTACAAAAATAGTGGTAATGGGTACTTTTGATATGTTGCTTCTTTAAATAATAAATGAAAGATGAGACCATTCAGGGTCCCAAACATAATGTGTTTGATCGGCTAATATAGTTTCATTGTCCGAAGTTTGTGGTCGAAAATTTTTTCTTGATGTTGAAACACAATCTATTTTGTGAACAAAATAATCAATTATATACCATGCTAAAATTCGTTGAAGGTCATGTTTCACATTTTGTGATGTGTCAGTAGTGAGGTTTCCACGGATTGTATCTAGGAGTTTTGAGAAAAGATAAACTTCTAGTCTTACAGTTAAGTGTCGAGTTGTTTGAAGTGGTGATTCATTTTGTTTTTCTTTAATTTTAACATAGATATCTAATTATAAATAATAGAGGAAGCATCGTTTGTAAAGATTGAAATTGCTTTTTGTGATTTTTGATGTTGTTTTTTTAAAATATTCTGTGAAGACTTTTGAGAATTCTATATCTATGGCATTTGTTTGTATTTGATGATTTGTTTGGTTTGGCTAAGGTGATATATTTTCGGTAGTGAATATTCCTCAGTGTGAGGTGATATATGCATTTATTATAGCGATCAAGAAATTGCTTTTTGATTTTAATTCCGAAAATTCCGGTTTGCATCGACTGTAACCTTTTCGAAAAAATTTGCATTTAAGTTGTGACAAAACTGTACTTGTCCTCGAGCGATATCTGTTTGTGGATGGATAACAAAGGGAAGTATTGAGTCATCGTGAAGTTTTTATTGTTTTTGATCATTCTTTGTATCTTGGAACTGTTAATGTGAAATTTTCAATGTGTCTTATTGGTTGATTCCAATTATTTAGTCGTACCGGTTTATTAACATATGATTTTTTAGTTCTGAGCTTGCCTTTAGTTGATGTTGGTAATGTAAATTCTGAAACAGAAAAATCTTTTTGTTTATTTATCGGGTAATTTTTGTCTATTGAATTTTTTAGATTCCGAAGTTCTCTTTTTGTTATTGCGTCTGATTCTGAAACTGCGTTACGTGTTGCTCAAATTCTTCTTTTGAAAATTTGTTTTTGTTTTGCTATTATTGTCGTTTTCGTGGTTGTCTTTTGATGTAGTATATCCTATTGTTTGATTGTGTGGTGTAATGACAAGATCATATCTTTACTTTTTATCAAAAAATAGTGCAAAAATATTGTTTGTTTACTGCCTAAATTATCTCTTGACATATGGTTTAGGATGATGGATGCAATACTCGGATGTTAGAATTTTTATTTAAAAAACTGTTAATTTTTACGGTTTTTGTCTGGTTATCTTAATTTGGGGCATAGATTGCCGAGGTTGATGGGTTGGAGAGAGAGTATCTCATTTCGTTAGAATGATTTTTTAGTTTCTCGTGACTAGGTTTTAATATACGATAAACCATCTTAATCTTACCTATGGGTTTAATTTGTGATCAAGGATTGGAGAATAGCAAATCAATCCACAGGGTTCGGGTATAATTAGAACACAAGCAGACCGTTAGATAGCATTTTTAAACTTACTAATATTTTAGGGATTTTAGCCTGGGTCATCTAAGAGGAAGGGCTCAAGTGAAGGATGAACAACCGAAGTTCTTCACTGTTTATCTTAACTAAAATGGTTAGTTTTTTGAAAATTTCTATCAGTCCCTGGTCTTTTATAAGGGTTGGAGAGTGAATCGACGTTTGAGGTCGTTAGACAATATAAAAAATGTGGTGGGAAGAACAAGTTGTTCTGATTGATCCAAGGGAAGCCTTGATGATCAGATTATTTAAGTGAATTAGAATTTAATTTAAGTTAAATTAAAGATCCAAGGAAAACCTTGATGATCTGTATTTGAAATGAAACTTGATTTTGAAAAGCAGGGATAGTCCTTGATAAATTTTCAATTTAAAACTTAAGTTAGAGTAAAGTGTTAAAAGTTAGAACTTAAATGATGTTAGTTTTTAGATCAAAATAGTTGTTAATTTTTTTTTTCAAAAGGCTATAAACCACCAAGTAGGTTTTTGAAGAAGTTTTCTTCAAATAATTTTGATGTTATTAAAGGAAAATTTAAATTTACTGAATAGAAGATTCTGAACACAACTCATTTTTGTGGTTTCCGTCGTATTAACATGTAGTAGATCGGTTCGTCGTTCAATCATTGTTCACGCCGTGATCTCGGTCTTCGTGCAATACTTTGTATTTCTTGTTTTGTTTGAAATATCACCAAAATTTTTTGGGACGTAAAAAAATTTCTATTATATTGTCTAACCTTTTGCAATTTTGCAATTGTCTTATTTCTAATTCTAATTTTCTAAATCTATGTTAAAGGTCTTGTTCGAGACTTTTGGTTGCACCAGATGAGTTATGTACTTGGTACTGTACTCATAGAGTAATTTCAGATAAGGTACAACATCTGTTCGTCACGCTATCTTATTTTTGGCCGGATAGAATCGTGCAACTTCTTAGTCTAATACCACTCGTAATCTTACTCTGATATCTCCTAGTCTCAACAGATCTAGTGTATACTTGTATTACGAGTTATATCTTTGAGTTTATCCAGAAGGAGAACAATTGTAGTCTATGATTTATTGAAAATGTTCTGGTGCTGAAACTACAAGTAGTTTCAGCACTTACAAATAAGTGTCAATGGTAGTGATGGAAAAGGATTGGTTACTTAGTAATATTTTATAGGGATAGTTTTATCAATAATATAATTGGTTTATAAATACTAGTTTAGATTTCGTTTCAGTAGGCTAGTCTTTTTTTGCCATGAAACCCTTTTGTTATGCGATTAACCAGTTTGCGTTGTAACAGAAAAATCAAATTTTGTTATGACGAAATTCAAACGCAATTTGCTTAACCGCATAACAAAAGGGTTTAATGGCAAAAAAATCGACTGTTCAATTTTTTTTGTGTTTAATTTTCTTCTTTTCTGAAGTTTCAAACCTACGCATAAAGTCCTATAAACTAGCAAAAACCTACATGAAAATATCGCAAAGCGAAGTTTGGTTCTAAAATAGGCATTGCTTACTAGTCTTTGATTTCTGTAGACTGTGGCAATTTCATGTCCACACAACCTCGACTCATTTAATAGACCAATTCGCAATTCATTTTCAGACAGTCGCGACAGAACTACGATATTTCTAGACTCGACTAGACTAAAAAACCTTGTCAAGATTATATGAATTTTTGACCGCGTATTATTTAACACTAGAGCAGAATTTAATTTTTCAGCGAGGAAGTAGAAAGCAATGAAATAAATATACAAAAAATCGTTGGATTTTTAGAGAGTAATCACAACTGGGTCTAAAATGTATCTGGAATTTTTTTTCAGTCATTTTCTGGAACCGTTTTTTGGCAGTACAAATTTCACCAAAAGTTTTTTTTCAAACGTTTATCAAATGAAATTTTAATATCAAAAAATCAAAACGGAGCAATGGTTCATAAATAGTTTATTGTTCAATTACAAAAATCTCTTCCATCGAACACACCTTTTTCGATTCATTTTCAAACGATTTTTGGAGGAAATAATTTTTAAATTGCATATTGATTGAAACTATATCTGAAGGTTATTTCTGACGCACAAGACTAAATAACTTTTGGCAAATATTATTTGTAAAAAACCGCATCGAGGATATCGTTAAAAAGTAGTTTATCGCTCAGTACAAAAATTGATACCATCTAGAGCAAGAAACTACTTACCATTAAGCAAAAAAAATAGAGAAAATGTTTTGCAGATTTTACAAAAATTTTTTAATTTTAATTATGTTAGGCAGCTTTGCTTTCTCCGCTGTAGTTAGAACTGGAAATTTCTTAAAATATTCCCAAACTGGAGTCGAAAATAGTTATTTAATTCAACAGTTGTTTGGTATTTCTTCATCTCGCTGTCTTCTTGAATGCTTACGTAATCTTCAATGTCTCTCAGTTGTGATCGGTCAACGACGTTGTCTTTTGTTCTCGGAAGACCCGAGATCATTCGTCGATGACTCAAAACTGTTACGCAATCATTCAGCTGGAGATTTGTACTTGGCGAACCCAAATGGCATTCAATGCAATTCGGACAATGCGATTTACCAAGATTCTGACGCATGTGACATGAAAATTCGGAAACGAAACTCGATTTGCTCGGAATGGAGCGAAAAAACTGAGCATGTTACAATGTTCTGTAATAATAATTCTCGCATTATCACTCATAGGAGTCAGGAAAGAAATTGTACTCAGCCTCTAAACGGAGGTGTGGATTGTCCGGATAAATACTGGCGCAAGGTCGAAATGAAAGTTCCCCACCATTCAAATCAGAAAAGAGTCGGGATTGGAGATTGGTGTGGATCTTATGGAGAGTCTTTCACAGGAGTTCACCTACTGTTGGAGCAATACTCTGGCAAGTATTTTCGCCTCAACTCAGGTTACTGGATCCACAAATTATGGACACAATTCAAAATATGGCCCGGTAATGACTTTGCGAGCCTAACTAAGGATCCCAATGAACAGGATCAAGTTATTAGTCTGGACTGTGATATATGGAATGAACAACTAGAAAAAACTTCACGTCTGGAATCTGAAGTTCGGCAAGTATATCTGCTCCATGATCAACTGATGGTTGATCCTGCAAATGGTCCCGAAGCCTTCCAACTCTGTGACAATTGGGAAGTAAACAAAACTGCAAGTTTACTTTGTTCTGATCATTATTTCTCGGTTCTAAACAACGAAACTTGAGCAGTAGTTTTGTTTTAAAACTGTTTCTGTTGTTTCAGTTAAAGTAAAACGTGTGGTATAAATTTACGCTTATAGACTCTTTGAGACCAGACTGTGCACTGGATAGGCACAAAATTTTAAAATAAAAGTAAATAAAAATGAAGAACTCTTATGACTCATCTCATAGAGTGTTTTATTTTTCAATCATTCTCATTACGACCCCAAACTGTGCAATGCATAAGCGCACAATTTGGTGTTTTTAGGTCTTTGGACTAGAGGACACGTGTCTTTAAACCTGTAAAAAAATTTGTCGAAACGATCAAAGTAAATGAAAGAACAAAAGAAAAACAAAGAAAGCGTTCCTGCTGCGTAATCCGCTCACAATTCACACAATCCAGAGTTTGGCCTCGTAATGCACAAATTTTATAATATAAATTACTTAACCGATCAATTTAATCTAATAACTGTAAAAATACATCATGGTGACACACTGATTTGCACTATGAATGTACAACTTTCTTTTAAAAACGATTTTCTATGATAGTTATAAACAGAAAAGATTTGAAAAATTAAAGGATTGACAATTGAAAAAGTTTTTTTTTAAAATTTTGTAAGCAAGAACACAAGTTTTGTGGCCATTCCTTAAGTTAGTCCAACAAATTTGCTTTTTTTTCAAACTCAACAAGCTATTATAAAGTACCATTTGGTAATTTTCTTGAAACAAATCACCTTAACTTCACACTGCAGATACAATTGGTAAAAACTGTATTTCTTTTCATAGACTTTTGAATTGATGTCTCTTATTGTACAAAGCTGGGTTACATACGCGATTTAGGTCGGTTTTGAAAAATGTGTGCGAACGTTTGAATTTCTTACTATACTATGTCAAAGTGCGGAATGCTTCGAGAGCAAGTTAATTGGAATGGTATTTGGGAAAATGTGATGCCCTGCTAATGTTTAAACTCTTTTCTATAAATAAACGACTTGACTTATTCAAAATCAATTTTTAGTTTTTTTTTGTTCAGAGAGAGAGAAAGAGAGAAAGAGAGATAAAGAGAGAGAGAGAGAGAGAGAGAGAGGATAGAGGAGAGAGATGGAAACAGAGAGAGAGAGAGAGAGAGAGAGAGAGGAGAGAGAGAGAGGAGAGAGAGAGAGAGAGAGAGAGAGAAAGAAAGGGTCGTAGTTGTGCAGAAGAAGGGGAAGCCTTTTTCTGTTCTTGATGTCACGAGTTGCATGTGATTTAGTTACATTGCGCTAATGGAGTAGTTCCCTTTGGGTATTCCGGGTTGACCTCCATAGACCAAAAATGCAACTCATACAATTCCATAAACTAAGTCTATGGCAAAAAAACTAGGCATACAATCTTCACACATCCTGGAGTCATTGAATTTTCAAAGAAAATTTTTCGTGTTTCGGCATATAAGTCGGTGTATCGTACTAAATGAAAAAGAACAACTTTTTGTCAAAAAAGTGCTAATCATACAATTTCCATATATGAAAAATCACTAATCATAGACCTTTCATGCAAATTTCGGTGTTTATGGAATTGCATGACAGGCGTTCGATTAGCATTTTTCCTTACAAGAAAGTTGTATGATTAGCATTTTTGGTCAACCCGGGATGTTTTTCATAATAATTTTGATTTCAACAGCAGAAATTAATGACCAAACCAAGAAAAGTCGTTTTTTTGCCTGGCCACAATCGACACGGTCATTGATTTTCGTTAAGAGCTTTCACAGGTGAAAACATGTAATTGCTGATCAATTTTTGCTACAGAGACTTAATGGACATCAACAGTTACATTGTCGCACAAAAACTGCAACATGCTTATTGGCTCGCATGATAATCGGCCAACCCAAAACAACCTTCTAGGAGTAAAACCGTGCCTTCACAATTTGCCAATGCCATGTTTGAAATAAAACAATATGGTCTATATGGGCATCTTAATCTTTCTAACACCCAAATTGAGGAGTAGCGCAATAAGAATTTCACGGTTTCAAAAAATTGTAGCCTGTCAGCTTTTTGAGTGCAAAAAAGATGGGGAACTAAAACTCTTGGCTGCTAAAAGTGGATTTCAATTTTGAAACAAACCTATCTTTACATTAGTGTTCCGACTTTTGAAGAAAGTGACGGAAAAATTGAACTCGGGGTAGCTTTTTCTCCGTTTTCTTACCTAGCCATTTTGATGATTTTTTCGAAAAAAATCATTCACAAGGTTTTATTGTCCAGACCTCAATTAAAAAAATTTAAATTCACTTTTTATTTTTTTTGTAGGTTATGGGGGTTTAAAGATTGCCAATTTGCGATAATTAATGCGCGATAATTTTCGAGCCTTCAACGCGTGAGCGGAGATTTATTCCGTCTTAGTTTTCGTTCCAAATTAATTGAAGCAAGCTAATTTATCATAACTGCTACTTCACCATGAGGGAAATCTGTCCCTTGGTACTTTAAAAAAAACTCTTAAAAAAGTTATAATTTCTTTTCCATTTTTTTTTGAAAAAACATTACTTTAATTTTGTCTAGTGAACACTGCTCTATAGGCATTTAAAATGCGATCGGAACAATCATGGCTCCGACTTGATACGAGCAATTTTTATATACATTATACTCTACATTATTAAAAAATTGACTTTTGAATCATAATTTGCCAGATATCAAAATTGCTCTGACTGAGCGGCAGAAAAATAGAGCATTTACTAGCATCTTTTATCATTTGGAACAAACGTTTGAAAAAAGTGGAAACAGTTGCTCGCAAGTTCTCAAACCTTTAAGCTAATCTTGCTCATAAGATGTCAAATGTTAAAATTTCACAAACTATTCAATTTGATACCTTATCTAATGTTTTCATTGGCCGTGTTTCAGCTAGCCAGTTCCATGTTTGAATCTACTTTGAAAAGAATTAAATTTTTGTGAAGAGATTTTTTTTTAAAATAGCAACACGCCACGCTAAGTTACATTTCTAACACAAGAAAATCATGAAAAATCGGAAAACTGAAAATAATTAAAATAAAATTAGCAAAATTTGCTCATTTTGCATTAAGAGATTTTACCACAGTTTTTCTATGGCGAAGCACTGAAAATATTGTCAAATTGAATTAAGCCAAGAGCTGATTAGTTGTATCAATTTAATGTACGGTTCAATTAAAATACTTGGCCGATGGAGAAACAAGTAGTTCAAAATATAACACTCATCAAAAAAATTTAAAAAAAAACTAACCCTTTGTGTCTTTCGGTTTTGTGACTTTGCAATCATATACGAGCAATCTTGCTATTCTTCAGACCAGTTTCGGTTTCTTGATAAACCGTATTTGACGAACTTTTTCAAGTCTTAAAGTTTTTGGGGTCTTTTGGGGTCAAAATAAAAAAATCTGAAAAATTCTCTAACATCTTTTCAACAGTTTTTGGGGTCTTTTGGGGTCAAATTAAAAAAATCTGAGAAATTTTCTAAGATCTTTTCAACAGTTTTTGGGGTCTTTTGGGGTCAAAATAAAAAATCTGAGAAATTCTCTAAGATCATGTCAACAGTTTCTTTTTGAAACCAAAATAGACTTTCGAGATCAAGTCAATAGTTAATTACGATGAAATCTAAAAGTTACTCAATGTTACTACGTGCTTGTTAGAGAAATAATGTTTTTACCAAATCGGACTCCAAGGAAAGTAACGGAAAATTTTTGGTCGGGTTCGTTTTTCACTCGAAATAATTTGAGCTTTCCAAATAAGGATCCGATTTAAAAATAACCGGCACCGCTGGAAACGCTTGGCCACGTAGATTTATGATTTGTAAAGAAAAAGTTTAAAAAATCATAACCACCTGTTGAAATCACTAAACATAAAGAAGTTAAAAAAACTCATCCCGTGAACTAATCCTGTAAACTTCTGTCCGCAGAGCAGATAAGTACTCATTGCACTTTGTCTTTCCTTGAGCCTCATAAACCTGCTAGAAAAAAAGGAGAAAAATTGGCCCTATAAAAAAAACACACCCGATTTCAACGTTTTTCCCCATTTTTTGAATGGTCGGAACCATATAAAAATTTATATTGATTTTCGAATGTTGAACAAACGAGGGCGAGTTAAAAATATATACCAGTTTAATACAGTTTCAATATAATACACAATGCTTAGAGATATCTTTTTGGCTAATGATTATAATACTACGGCATCAGTGAAACTTGATCCTTCAAAATTTTTAATTCGAAGTTATTGGGACAAAACACCACAAATTTATGAAAACAATTGAAAGGTACAAAAAATACTAATGATTAAGGACTCTTTTGACTTTGCAATTGCTCCAACAATGTGGACTCCTTGGCACTGAAAAACCATTAGCTCTTTTTTTCTCCTGCTGCTTTTTTGCACTATGCAACGTGCAAGTTTTTGAATAGGTCGAAGGAGTATAAAAAGTTTGGCAACTGTACTGCATCTCACTATGAATAAATAATCCCTGATTGGGACTGATTCTCTTGACGGTGAAATCGGCTCCAATAAGTTGATTTCATTGGCACTGAATTTTGAGTAGTTCTTATTATTTTTCTGTCTCAGACGGCTTTCTGCAATTTTTTTGAATCTCTGGGCAATCATAAAATTTTTGCTGCTATACAGCATCTCACTTTCAATTAAACACTCCAAATCGAATTGCGTGTTAGGGAAATAGGTTTCGAGGAACATCAACAGTTACAACCAAAATACGGAGCTGATCTGGTCTCGGAGTTTAATTGCGTTATTCGGAAAGTTTTTTCCAGTTTTTCTGATTTAACAGAAATTTGTTTTCAGAGTGAATACTTCAGTTTTTACCTACGTACGGAATCCTTAACGTGGCGTTGTTACCTAGAGGCGAATGTGGCTCGCCAAATCGTAAAGCTGTGAAAACTGTCAACGCTCGACTGAAATGTGTGTAAGAGTACAATTTTAATAGTTTCTTTTGTTAAATGAGAAGGACAATCTTGATTGTTTCTCAATACAAAAATTTTTGGCAAACTTTTTTTTCACTAGATTTTAAACTTCTCAAAAATGTTAACTTCTGGTATCGAAGGAAATATCTTGTCAGATTAACGGGAAAGAGACGAATAAGCAGGTTTCTAGGAAGCTTAAAAGAATCCAAGAAGCCACAAAACAGTCACAAAACTGGCACAAAACATCCAAAAATAGGAAAAAAAATTTTGAAAAAAAAATCAGTTGTAGCGGAAACACAGAAAAAAACTCTCCATTTTACTCATTTTTAGACAATGTTGTACCAAAATTTTTTTCAAACTTATCAGAAGGTTCAAATTTCATGCGTGTTCGCTGCAATCACCTAGTGTACCGAGGAAGTTTTTTAACTGTCATAACCGACCAGTGTCCTAATGTTTCTGGTTTCATCAAAAGCATAACTGTTTCTCAATTAGTATGCAGAATCATTTAACGAGCTTGTAAGAAACATTTAACGACTGACACATTAACATTACATACTGTGAAAAAAATTTTTAGCCGTGCCGATCTGTCCAATGAGCTTGATCTGACCACACTTGAAGGATTACCAATTTCAATCTGAAAATTTCTCGTGAAAATGAACAAATTGCCCAGTGACGAAAAGTGCAAAATTAAATGTATAATCCATGCCCTGTTTTTCTTCGCAACAAGTTTTTCTCTAGCGTTGGGCCATGCTAATTGTCGTATCCTTTTAATGAAAATTGCAAAATAAGATTAGATCAAGTATAACTCAAAATCTTTACTCATGCTAAAATTGCAATGACGGGGATTCCAAAACTGAAGGAAATAAATTTTTTGTACCAGCATTTGGATGCATCAAACTTCCAACAAAAAGTCAAAAGTCAGCGTACCAACACTGGTTCTAGGACAATCCTTGATTAAACTAAAAGTGACTATAATTCCATGGCTGACAATTCGGATGATGAATTGTTTTTCAATTCTTTTCATTTCTTTTCCAGTGCCATCAATTTGTTACAAGAAATCAACAACTATGCGCCAACCGAGATTCTCTCCTGTTGCTCCAGGAGAGAATCAGAAAGTTCTTAGTTGTCTGAAAGACACCATTTGCTAAATTATGAAATTTATGCACACTATCGTTACAAGTTTTTTACGACACAAAGTAGTAATTGCACAATTATGAAAAAAACAAAAGCAAAATAACTGCTTCTATCTTACTTAAAGCTCAAGAACAAGATAAACTATGTTCTGAAGCAATTTCTAAAATCATGTCTTAAATACCCTGGACTCCTCTTTATCGGAGAACACTCGATTTTGATCTGCCCTCCATTTCAGACAACTCTAATTGGAGTTGCCAGATTTATACATTTTGTTTATCAGAAGCTTCCACGATAGACTTTTATTGGTTAAAGAAATCAAAAATTTTAAGCTTCAACAAAAATTTAATCTACTTAAAGAAGATCCTGTCCATGTCGGACGACTTTTTCATTATAAGTTATAATGTTCCTTTCAAAATTTTCAAAATCAAATATTTCTCCGCTCTTGGAGCCAAAATTTTGTACTACACAAAAAAAGTTGAATTCGATCTTTGTGATTCTCCACATGCATATATGCTTCTATGGACTTAGAAGTTTGCTTCTCCAAAATAAGTCGCAGAGTGCTATCGATCTCGAAGTTGTTTCTATTGAACTTTAAACTAACACACAGGGTGAGCTAACCCCAAAAATCCACTACATAATTCAGCTCAGCCAAAACTGGCAAAAATAGAATTACCAACAGAAACGTTACTATCTTTGCGTGATTTTGGTGTCTGTTGCTTTCGAACTATCTCAATGTGACTGAAAGTGACAAGCGACTTGTTTTCGTTGACGCTCGTTACTCTCAAGAGATGCGACAGAGCCCTGATTTAACATAAAACGCTCTACTCGGATACATTTTTATTGATGCACCCTCAAAACATCGCTTTTCGAACAAATCAATTTTTGTTCGGTACGAAACAACTGCATTTAAGGTTTTTGATAACGACGTTTTTAGTGGCTCACAATAAAAACGACAAATCACTTTGTCAAACATGTCATTGTGCAAGCCGCAAAGCTATTAGAGAATTCGTAGAAATATATATTTCGTAAAACAAACAAGGATGCTCCAAAATAACGTCATTCTCGTTAACTTCAGCAAATCAAGTACTCACGAATTTTTTCCTTGATTTTGAAGCAACTGCTTGAGCTTTTAAATCTGAAGTATTTCTTTCTATAGCCTAGAAATTGAACTGGATCTTGTATTAATTTCATTTTCGATCACAAAAAAGACCCTTTTCGATAACTTCTCAGTTCAGTTTTCTGATCATGATGAATGAGCGTTTTTATCTTAATTTTTTTCGGACTGTTTTTGATTTCGAATTTACAATTTTTTTGAACATTTTTTCCTGATAAAATAACGAGATTCAAAAAATAACGATACATCGTGAAAGTTTTAATCTTTCTGATCTTGGATAGTTTTGTAGAAGGTTGTTTTTTTTCTGCGATATCCTGTTTTGACTACTTAACTACTGGATTTTTTAGTGTCATCTGAGTTAAATTATTAAACTCCTGAGCTCAAACATGGAAGGGTATTTCACTCGTGATTATGTGTTTTGCAAAGTTATGAAATTTTGAAAGTTGCCAGTTTTGCCATTTTGTTGATAAAAAGCGCAATTTAACTCATGCTTTTAAAACGTAATCGGCAACTTACGGCATTTGGGGGTTTTACCCCTTATGTCACCATATGCAATATAAATTGCTTTGTTTTGTAAAAAGCGTGTGGAGAGATAATAAAAAAAATAACATCAAATCATGTTTTTGACCGTTTTTTTTTTATTATTTAAACTTTTTAGAAAAAATTGAACAACACCCTATTAACGTTTAAGAGCAGGTAGATTATTCAGAGCGTCGTGCAGATACGATAAGCCTTGTTTTGTTTTCCAGAGTGTTTAGACAATATCATTCGAAACATTGCCCGTCCAAAACTATAAAATTTAGCTCACAGCTCTCGTGCATTCTGTGCTTCCGACAAAAAACGAGACGTTTATCTTTAAATCAAGAGGCTCAACTAATATCATTTTGGTTTTTCAGTGAACTAAAAATGACGTTTAAAAATGGTTATGTAATTTCAATTTTTAAATTGCTTTTGGAATTCGTGGTTTATTCACTGCATCATAGGCATTGATACTTATTTTTATCACATACTCGTTTTCGGGTTCAAATTTTGGAGTTAACTTGACTAGCGCAAATTACAGAAAAACAATCATTTCCATATATTCCGGATCAATTAGACTCAATTTAGAGTCATCAATTTTATTTCCTGAAACTAACTCAGTTTGAAAAAAGCAATTTCAAAGTATTCCCTTGCCCTATTTTTTTCGCCGTAGGTCAAAAAAATACAATATCAGTTCAATAGCTGAAATTATTTTTTCTCGACTTTTTGTTCATAAAACAGATTTTGTCTCGTCTTTTTTTACAAATAAAATTTTGAATAGTCATTGTCGGATTTAGACCTTAATTGCATATACAATCCGAGAGTTTGAGTCTAAAAAATCTGTGAATGAAGTGGCGCCGTGAATCGCATAGTTTGCACCATTGGTCGCGCTGCATCCGGATCCAGTCTCAAATTGCATAGTTGTACTGAAAGCTTGAGTCTTGAAAGTCTGGACGTAAAATCGCGCCTTTGGTGGCACCGTGGGTCGCGCTGCAAGCGGATTCAGGCCAATCTTCCATACTCGCGCCAAGGCTTCGAGCCTTGAAAGCTTGAATGTGAATTCGCTAATTGGATCATGAAAATCTGACCGTGTGCGTGCCGTATCCGGATGCAGACCCATTTTCCATATTCACCCAGAGACTTTGAGTCTGGAAAGTCTGGACATTGAGTCTTGCCATGGGTCGCGCAAGTCGCGCCGTGGGTCGCCCCGAATCCGAATGTAGACCCAAGTTGCATAATCGCGCCGACAAATCGAGTCTGGAAAGTCTGGAAATTAGTTCAAGTCGTGGGTTGCGCAATTCGCGCAGTGGGTCGCCCAAGTCGCGCTGTATATGGATTCAGTCTCAAATTACATAGTTGTGCCAAGAGCTTGAAGCTTGAAGCTTGAAATCCTGGTAAAAAAATCATGCCTTTGGTCGCCCCGTGGGTCGCGCCTCGCCGCATCGGGATCCAGATTCAAATTGCACAGTCGCGCTCAGAGTTTGAGTTTCGAAATTCTGAATATGAATTCGCTAAGTGGGTCGCGAAATTTGCGCCGTGAATCGTACCGCATCCGGATGCAGACCCAAGTTCCATTTTCGCGCCAACACTTTGAGTCTGGAAAGTCTGGATAAAGTTGCGCTGTGGGTCTCGAAAGTCACACCGCACTCAGCTCTAGACCTAAATTGCACTAAATTGCGGGCCGAGGGGTTGAGTCTGGAAAGTCTGGATATTAAGTCTTGCCATGGGTCGCGCAAGTCGCGCCGTGGGTCGCGCCGCTTCGGGATTCGGACTCAAATTGCATAGTAGCACCGAGAAGTTGAATCTGAAAAATCTGGACATAAAATCGCAGCGTGGGTTTTGCTTCATCCAGATCGAGACCCAAATTGCGAGATAACCAGAGTTTTAAAACTCGAAGTTTTTGCGTGACTATGCAATTTGAATCTGGATTCGGATATGGCCCAACTCACAAATTTAGGACATGAGTGTGAGACCATGACCCGCCTTTTTGAGACTTCCGTCAATTTCTCTTCGTTCAAATCCCCCACGC
Organism: Symsagittifera roscoffensis; assembly: GCF_963678635.1. NCBI lineage: Eukaryota > Metazoa > Xenacoelomorpha > Acoela > Convolutidae > Symsagittifera > Symsagittifera roscoffensis. The sequence goes on along the minus strand of NC_087069.1, from coordinate 38,191,221 downwards.
GTACGGAAGTGTTTCATCCTCCATCTCTAATTTCTCATCCAGGCACAGATCTAAGGGCAGATCCAATTGAAAACTATCCAAACGAAGTACGAGCAAAGAGTTTCAACATAGCTAACTTGGATTGCGCAAAGTCGTAAAATGGGTCGCGCAAAGTCGCAATTTTCGTCGCGCAAAGTGGCAACATGGGTCGCGCAAAGTGGCAACATGGGTTGCGCAAGGTCGTAACATGGGTCGGGCAAAGCTTAAGTAATGTAATTGTTGTCGGATTTTTTGTTGGCTTAAGCGTTTTATAGATGCATATTGCAAAATCATCCAGTATTTATGTATTTTTAATGTGCAGATACCTAGATCAATATAATTACTGATGAAATACAGGACCGCCACGAGAAGGCTTACACATGGTCCCAACATCAAATTAAGCATTTTTTAGGGCAACAACAAATTCGTTCTCACAAAAACTGAAAGCTAGAAACCATTCAAATTCAGATGTAAGTCTAGCAACTCAACCCGGGATATACGAATCTACGATACTCAAGTTCGTAGATTCGTATTTCTATTATATTTTGTGGCTGGCCAGGCTGAGGGTTTTGACACATGATTCGACAGAATTGGTCAAATTATTTTTACCAGGTGATTGATAAACTGGTACCATGAGTTTTTGAGAATCATAATTTACATTTAGTTCCAGAATGACCATATTACCGTGTTCGTCTTCATCTTACATAATGAGCTGCAAAATTGAATCTAAGTGATAAGCAGCACCAAGGACTACCCCCAGGATCCACATAAGTTAGAACTATTATATATCCTTTTTGGATTGATTAAACTCTAGTTTTTTTTTTCAAAATTGTACTGCAAAACAGACTGCTTCAGAAATTTTTGACTCTCAAAGAATGAAGAAGATTTCTATAAACCCACATGATCGTCCACTTTTCTCTAAAGCGACCAATGAACAATTGTCATTATAAACATTCGCTATACAAAGCACAAACAAAAGTTTCAACATAGCTAATTTGGATTGCGCAAGTTCGTAAAATGGGTCGCGCAATGTCGCAACTTTCGTCGCGCAAAGTCGCAAAATGGGTCGCGCAAAGTGGCAGCATGGGTCGCGCAAGGTCGTAACATGGGTCGCGCAAAGCTTAAGCAATGTAATTGTTGTCGGATTTTTTGTTGGCTTAAGCGTTTTATTGATGCATATTGCAAAATCATCCAGTATTTATGTATTTTTATTATGCAGACATCTAGATCAACATATTTACTGATGAAATACAGGACCGCCACGAAAAGGCTTACACATGGTCCCAACGTCAAATTATGCATTTTTTAGGCAACAACAAATTCGTTCTCAGAAAAACTGAAAGCTAGAAACCATTCAAATTGAGATGTAAGTCTTGCAACTAAACCCGGGATAAACGAATCTCCGATGCTCAAGTTCGTAGATTCGTATTTCTATTATTTTTTGCGGCTGGCCAGGCTGAGGGTTTTGACACATGATTCGACAGAATTGGTCAAAGATTTTTTCCAGGTGATTGATAAACTGGTACCATGAGTTTTTGGGAATCATAATTTACATTTTGTTCCAGAAAGACCATATTACCGTGTTCGTCTTCATCTTACATAATGAGCTGCAAAATTGAATCTAATTGATAAGCAGCACCAAGGAATACCCCCAGGATCCACATAAGTTAGAACTATTAATATCCTTTTTGGATTGATTAAACTCTTTTATTTTTCAAAATTGTACTGCAAAACAGACTGCTTCAGAAATATTTGTGTATTGGGAATACTACATGTAACCACAACTTTGAGATAACAATTCAAGCAGGCTTCACTTCCATTTTCTTTATTTAATTATGTCACTATAATATGAGATTTAGGATCGAGTCCGCTTTTATCTGTTTTAGCGCTGTCAGTCTTAGTACGTCTTTTTTAAAGCAGGTTTGCCTTGAACCGCAACTTGGCTAGAATCACTGCAAGGGAAAAGCGCATTGCTAAACCGCCCCTAAAAATGGGGTTTCGAGTCCCACTGTGGTCGATTTTTAACTTTCAAAGAACAAAGAATACCCCTATAAACTCACATGATTGCAGACATTTCTCTAAAGCGACCAATAAAAAAGCGTCATTATAATACATTAACGGATAAGGCGTCTGACTTCGAATCGGAACATTGGGGGATCAAGTCCCGCTGTGGTCGACCTTTGACTTTCAAGAGTTAAAGAATACTTCTATAAATCCACATGATTACAGACTTTTCTCTAGAGCGACCAATGAAAAATCGTCATTATAATTTATTCGCTATACAAAGTACAATCAAAGAGTCGGAACATAGCTAATTTGGATTGCGCTTATTCGCAAAATGGGTCGCACAAAGTCGCGACACGCATCGCGGAAAGTCGCGCCATGCGTCGAGCAATATCGCAATATGGGTTGCGCAAAGTGGCAACATTGGTCGCGCGAAGTTATAACATGGGTCGCGCAAAGCTTAAGTAATGGAATTGTTGTCGGATTTTTTGTTGGCTTAAGCGTTATATAGATGCATATTGCAAAATCATCCAGTATATATGTATTTTTAATGTGCAGTTATCTAGATCAACATATTTGCTGATGAAGTACAGGACCGCCACATGGTCCCAGCGTCAAATTAGGCATTTTTAGGGCAACAACAAATTCGTTCTGACAAAAACTGAAAGCTAGAAATCATTCGAATTGAGATGTAAGTCTAACAGCTCAACCCGGGATATACGAATCTACGATGCTCAAGTTCGTAGATTCGTATTTCTATTATATTTTGCGGCTGCCCAGGCTGAGGGTTGTGACACATCATTCGACAGAATCGGTCAAATGATGTCCGAGTTTCGCCGTAGTTCAGGACGGTTAGGATAATTCCCGGTAAAAGCATAAAATTTCCGATAAAGTCGAACAAGGCCCGGTATAATTGAACGAAGTCGAGCAAAGTCGAACAAACTCCGGTAAAGCCGAACAAAAATGAAAACAGAGCTCGTTCGATCGTTTCGGTCGCATCATGAAGCGAGCACCTCAGCCCGGTTGCTGGTGTCTTAAGTGGTAGTATATCACCTTTGTCAAGTCCCTGTATTAGTCATCCCAGTTACTTGGGAAGTGCATTTTCGATTTCGCGACAAAGAGCGGTTTTACCGTTCCACTCACTAGAACGTTATTTGTGGCTGATAAGTTGTGGAGTAATAAATCGAAAATGAAGGGAAGAAGGTTCTGTAAATTTGAGATGTCTTCATCAGTTTTTTTAAAGCTCACTCACGAGGATTCTGCAGTCGTAGGCCTGGAATGTTAATTGACATCCACGAGGTTTTTCATCTCTTCAACATCAGGAAATCCATCTATAATACACTACTTTTACTTCTTTGTCCTCTATGATGTTTCCAATCCACCAGCAAAGAATTTGTTGGCAATTTCGACCGATTGCAAGGCAAGGTAAAGCTAGGCGAGTTAGGGCGATGAGGGGCAAGGCAATGCTGGGCAGGGTAAGGAGTGGCAATTTACTTTTCGACATCTATTTTTTTTCTGCGTCCCCTCAAAAAATCTATTTTTTTTTCTTTTTTTTCATAATAAACTTGATTGCAAGCTTCACAACCCGGCCAAATTACAGCTTTGTCAATGTTTTGCTTTTGCATATTATGCAAAAAAAATGATTTCGGTCTATTTTTTCCTCGGTTTAGTGACTAAATATGGATTCAATTCAAGGAATAGAAATGTTATACTCACCTCTGGATTGCACAATATGCTAAAAATCATAAAAGAATTTCTAGTTAAAGTTTTTCTTGACATCTTTTCTTGGGCTTTTTTGTTTGTTTTTCTTTCGTTTTCTTTCATTTCAACTTGATAGGTTTCAGCCTTTTTTATATCGGTTTAATGGCCATATAGCGTCTTTCGACACGCATAAAAAATGGATCTTTGTTTCTGTGTTTTGAGTGTGAAGGGAATTATTAATTGACATCTTATTGATTTTTGTTTTGTCCTAAAGGATTTTGTCAAGGTTTTTCGGCCTTGTTACCAAAGGGTAAAATTTCGTCCGATGTTTACTTCTTGTTCCATTGGCACAGCAAGTTTTTCCAATTTCAAAATTAGCCTTTTTGATAGATCTAGATTTCTCGAAATTTTCCACTTTTTTCACTTTTTCCTGACTTGGCGGCCTCTTGTCTTTTATCGCAAGTGCTGGTAACCTCAAATTTGCCTCTGGGTATCAATATTTAATTATAAGGAGCTTTACCAATTTTGTCAGCAGCACAAATTGCATGATTGGTGCTATTTTTTTAATCTGTTTTAACGTGATAATTTTGAACTCTCGCATCAATAAGGTCTGGTAGCGCAAGGCCTGCTTAGAAGGTCTGGCAGGGTTGTGCATGGCAAGGCAGACCGACCCAAACTAAAGCACGGTAGGTCAGCACAAGGCAGGGCCGCCTGGCGATGAGGGGCAAAGCAAGGCAGGGTACTGCAGAGCTAGAAAAAAAGTAGGGCAGGGAAACGAGAGGCCGGGAAGAAAGGTTAATGCAAGGCAATATGATACGGCTCAATTGTACGGCTCGAAGGAAAAAAAGTGCTGGAGGAAAGAAAAAGAAATTGAAGGGAGGAGGAGGAGGGCAGATCAGGATAGAGCAAAGGTTTTCAAACGCTACTCAATGTTTGGGTCCCTTTAAGTGGTGAGAAACAACGATCCACGCTCACACCATGGCGAAAAAAAGCTCACCCAAGGATTAGCCGACCATGGGGAGAAAGTGCAGGCAATCGGGAGGCGCCAAAGAGAAGCTTTGGTATGTGCGTACCTGTATCACGACATGGGAGCGAACCCCGGTCTACGGAAATTTTTGGAGTGCGATGTAAAGTTGAAAAGATTTGACTGGGCGGTGAAGTGCAATGGGTCCACTGGAAGTGTACATCGCTCGGCGAAGATGTTCGCTGGGACACCACCTTTAGAGCAAAATGCTGCTTGGAAGAAAAGGTCGTAAAAGAGAAACCGTTTTTGCTAGAACCTCAAGATTAATAATGACAAAAAAACATGAAGACTGAAATAAAAGTCTCATCAAAAACACAAGAGAAAACAAAAGAATAAAAAGTTATCTGGTTCAGAAGCTTCTTTGTAAAAAAGGGGTTTTTTGGTGCTAAATTTGCTTTGGATAAGAGAACTTTTGTTCAAATGTTACAGTGTTCAACCTAAAAATTTTAATTTGAGAACATTGTTTTTCACATTGGAATGGGAAAACACCCAAATTGAGAGATGGTAGAACAAGCAGAAAACAAAAAAAATGTGAATTTTGAGTTTACAGGAAAATGATGTTGAGAAAATTGTTCTTGATTTTAGGTTATGAATCATAATCCAAAGGAGAATCGAAAATCAAAACCCTCAAGTATAGACATTGTAAATTTTTTATCGGGTTTTTGTTTCTATCGTTATATGAGTTAAATGAAAATATGAAAAATTTGAAATTTTCACGCAGTTTTCCTTTGAAAGTAATTTGGAGATGAAAATGATCGGTTAATTGATACAAATTGTCCCTTAAATTGTCTTTTTAGTGTTAAATTTTAAGCAAAAAAAGTTCTTTTGGAGCCACATAGATAAAGCAGTTACCAAAAATCTGCGTCCAAATTATATATTTACTTGAAATAACAAAGAAAAACTACTACAAAACTCTGCTGTAGAAATAGTTTTGAGAAATAACAAGGCTCCTTAAGGACTAGATCAAATGAATGTATAGAACAACTTCAGATTATTAGAAAAGTGTACAGATCCAGAAATTTCGTCACGAAACAGATACAGTTTATGAAATTTGACATAGTAAGCTCCTGCAAATCTGTTTCATCAACGAACTTAGGATGAAAATTGTGCTAGAAAATTGGATAAAACATGTGTTTAGGGTAAAGTAGCAGAAAATTGATTGTTTTCCAGAAATCACACTTTGTTTTACTGGTTTAGTTTTGAATATAATTATTTAAACTTTGGCTTTTTAAATTGAATTTGCATCAATCATTATCAAAAATCCATTGCTGAAAAATCGAATCATGGAAGTTTTCACCAAAATTTCACAATTAATATTAAGAATAGTTTTTCAACCATAAGTTGTTTGCAATATTGATAATCTCTAGGACAGAAAATTAGTAGCAAAGAAGACATAGAGCGTAAAACACCAGTTTTGAAAAGATGCTGAGTCTAATTTGATGACTTGTGCGTATCAGTTTTTAAATTAAGGTTTTTGACAATTTTTCCAAGTATTCGGAATTTTCAGCGGTGTTCAAGTTAGATTTCAGCATAGTTTCAGGTAGATAGATCACTTTTTATAAGAGTAACATCATCGAATAAAAAAGTTATTAGGTCAAATTATATCAAGTCTTATCGTATTTTGAACTTTTTTTTCGAAAAAATTTCAATTTTTTGATAAAAAATATGAAATTTTGCACAAAATTGTTTCCGTTGAAATAACATGAGCCGAAAAAACATGTATTACCTACATTCCACAATCTACACCTAATTCATTTTTGATAATCGCCAATTAGGTACCGGGCGATGAGATTTTTGCTTAAAAAAATTAGACGCTTCCTCACAAAAGCCAAACAAAAAAAAACATTTTTCTCAACATTATCTTTTCATTGCATACACAAACGAGGGAAGCTTACAAATTGTTTCGCCTACCTTAATACATTGGGAAATCTATTCCTTTTATTAATACATAGGGGTGAGACCGGATAGTCTATAGCCTATATTTATACATAGGATTTTTAAGATTCCCGTTTCGAATCCTAAACAGGGCGCCAAAAACTCGGGCAAACTCGGGCGCCAAAAAAAATTTTTCTCAAAACTTACCATCTTATCATCTGAAAATCTGAAATTATAACCTATCCTTTTACATCGGGAGGTCTATTCTCTATGTTAATACATAGGGTGAGGACCGGATACTCTATAGCCTATGTGTATGCATGGGGGTCCTTGCCCCTCGGCGATTCGAATCCAACATATACTAATAATCTCAATGCGAAATAAACCAGCTAGACCACACCAGCGTGGCTTTAAAAAATGGATGCATGGAAGTATACCCACACCTCACATTCATTATAAATGAATACATAAAAATCAATTCAGTCCCAGCTATACTCAAAAAAGACATTATTAGCCCAATATACAAAAAATAGGACCAAAAAATAGCTGAGAATTAAGCTCATTGAGGACTAGAATAGATGAATATATTTATATATATAACTTCAGATTATTAGAAAATGGTACACATCTCGAATTTTTGTTAAAAAACAGATAAAGTGTTTGAATTTGACATAATAAATTTCTCCAAATCTGTTTCATATACGAACCACTAGGAAGAAAGTTGTGATAAAAACTTGGATAAAACAATATAACATGTGTTTATGGTAAGTCAGCAGAAAAATGATTATTTCTCAGAAAACACATTTCACTTTATTTGCTTGGATTTGCAAATAATGGTTTTATTTTTGTCTCTTTCAAATGTGTTCGGATTAATCTTAATTAAAAATCCAAATCTGAAAAACCGAATCATGGAAATTTTCACCAACATTTCACAATTATTAATAAAAATAATTTTTGACCTAATATTGTTACAGCATAGATACCCTCTGGGACAGAAAGTTAGTAGCAAAGAAGATATCGAGCGTAAGAAAACTTTTGTACAGGAAGTTGTGTCTAATTTGATGCATTGTACGTAACAGTTTTCAATTCATGAGTTTTGACAATTACTCCGAGTATTTGGAAGCTTCAGTGGCGTTTCATTTATGTTTCAGCATTTTTTCAAGTAGATAGAGCTTTTTTTTCAAAAATCAACATCATCTAATAAAATATTTATGCAATCAAATTATATCAAATCTTATCGTATTTGGTTGCTTTCTTTGAAAAGTTTTCAGTTTTTTTGATAAAAAACTTGAGTTTTTTGCGCAAACTCCTACCATTTACTTAACATGAACACAGAAAAATTATTATATTTCCTTCAACCCACTATTTACACTTTATCACATAATACACCAAAAATATTTACCAATTAGGTAACGCCGGCCGAGATTTTTGCAAAAAAGTTAGACATTTCTAAACAAAATCCCAAAAACACTGTTTTTCTTATCATTTCTCTTACCATCACACAAAAAAACCTTATCAATTCTGTTCCCTATCCTAATACTTTGGGAAATGTTTTCCTAGGCTAAAACATAGGGTAGAGACTGGATATTCTTAAGCCTATCTTAATACATAGGATTTTTAACATTCCCGTTTGGAATCATAAACATTGCTGTATCGGCAAACTCGGGCACCAAAAAGTTTTTTTCTCGGAACTTACCATCATACCATCTGAAAACTGAAACCTATAATCTATCTTAATACGTTGGGATATCTAATTCCTATGTTAATACAAAGGGTGAGGACAGGATACTCTATAGCCTATGTTTATACATGTGGTGATTTGAATCCGACATATACCACTAATCTTAAGGCGATTAAACCACCTGGATTACATGACATACCAGCGTGGGCTTTAAAAGATGAATGCAAGAAAATAAACACCCTCACATTTCTTATTATTGAAGATATAAAATCAATTCATTCGCAGCTATTTTCAAAAAAGCCTTTGTTAGCCCAACTTAAAAAAAGAGATGCCAGAAATAGCTGAGACTTGTAGACCAATCTCAATAACAGGTGCACTCTCAAAAATTTTGAAAATTTTTTATATAAAACAGATCAATTAATTTGATTGATTGTTTTGATTAATAACCTGCTCAGTAGCACCCACTATGGTTTTTGAAGCTCATATTGCACCAGAGACGCAATTTTTTGCACTCATTTTTTCAGCAAATCAAATGAAAAAAAAAACAAATACGTTGCCGTTGGATCTGTTAAAAGCATTTGATTCAGTTTGTCCTGTTTATTTACAGACTAAACTGAGGGATCTGTAGTAAACAACACAGAATCCGAAAGGATCTCACTCCACCATGGTGTACCGCAAGGTACAATTTTGGGACCATCAATCTTCAACCTATACATCAATGACTTAAGTGAACCCTTAATGGGAAAATACAAAGTAGTGCAATATGCAGACGACACACTACTGTTTTGCGATAATAATAACGTTGATAAAGCTTTACAGACATTAGAGGAATCATGTCAAAAATTGTTTCTATGTTTTTTTTGAAACTCAATACAAGTAAAACTGAACTGATCATATTTAGCAATAAGCATCAAGCTAAAAGCAACAACACAAAATTGAAAATTATTTTAGATGACAATTTAAAAGAAGAAAAATCACAAGTAAAGCATTTGGAGGTAACTCTTGATCATTTACTCACATTCCAAGATTAAGGTAAAAGTATATTAAGAAAAATGACTTGCCACTAGTGAATGCTCTAGTCATAAGCCATTTGTATCAACCAGCATTACACCTAAGCGGTAAAACAACAAATCTGAAAATGTGACTTGAAAAACAATTAAGCTGGGCAATTAAGACCTGCTATGACAGAAATTTTTAAAATTCATTATCTGATCTTAAGCTAAAACACAATATACTACCATTTGTATTGTTTCTTAATTGGAAATTAGTGTGTTGCCTATCGAAAGTCAAACATAATTTACTACCAGCATACTTATAAATCAAGTACCAGAAACAAACAACTGATGAGAACAAGATAACTGAAAAATTTCACTTCCAAGAAAATTTCAGCTGTCATTATATCGAAAACTATTCTTTTTTTAAGAAAATCAGTTTTAGTATGGAAATAAATTGACAGCACAAATGCAAACCTGACCAATAGCAGCATATATTGTATCACTATGGAAATTAAATTTAAGAAATAATTTCTATCTATTATCAGTGAAGATTTACTATGGCAACCTATGGAAAAACATCAAGGAAACAATTTAAATTTATTTGAAGACACAATTATTTTTGTTACTTTATTAATCTGTAATTATTTTTTGTATTAGACAAAAACTGCATGACCTACTCTTGCATCAATTTATTGCTTATCGTTTCGCAATTAAAGCTCTTTTTTTTCGACTTATGCTTTTATGATTTTGTTGTTTCGCTCTGTGTTGATCGTTTCTTTTCCTTTAAGCAAAATTGACTTATACTTTTTTGTTCGAATTCTAGGAGGTGCAATTGTACTCAAATATTTGTTTGAGCAACCAACTTGACAGTTTAATTTATTAAATAAAGTTCTTTTAGTCTGTTTTTATATAGTCTTACAGACAACAAATTAAGTTTCGGAGAAATGACCTCTCACTTTATAGAGAACTCACTTCCAATATTCGGGTTCAAAAAAAGAAAATAATTGGATATCGAACGATGTCACGCGATCAGATCTCAACAGGTTAACTTTCCATATATATAGAAGTTGATTTACTACTCTTTTATCGCTCTCTAATTAAACTGTTGATTATATCCAGTTTTGCAGACAACCTGTGAAAGGTTACACGCCCAGATAAACAAAAACGAGTGATATGTCAGGAAACAAGATTGGCTGTTTGATCGAACGATTAAGAAAAAAACTGAGTTTTGCAGTGTAGTTGTGACAGTGAAAAAACACAACTTGAATTAGACTTAGAGACGGTACTTAGAGATAAAATAATGGTCAGATGGAGAAGTGCAAAGATAACAGCACGGCAACACAACTAGTAGGGATAGACAACCCCTGACGATAGAAGCAATGAAACGAACTAGAAGAGAAGACAGTCAAAAACTACGCGAAGGGGCACTGAGTGAGCACAATAGTGGAAGAAGCACACAAGAGAAAGAGATACACACACACACACAGAGAGAGAGAGAGAGACAGACAGACAGATTGATAGACAGACTGACAGACTGACAGACAGACAGACAGACAGACAGACAGACAGACAGACAGAGAAACTGTGATAGATAAGAACTGACAAACTGTTCAATTTAATAATAAACACAATTAATGTGATGTTTTATAATTTTGTAGATGTTTGTTGTTGCTTGGGGTGATCGTTATCCGTCGCTGCGATTTTTGTCATTGAAAAGTACGTGGAACATAAAATATTTGTTCAGAGCAATACGGTTTAGGTGAAAAGTTTCTAAATTAGAGAGATTAATGTTTTAAGGAAAAGAAGAGGATTTTTTGTTCTTTGCGGATCAATTTGAGGCTAGAATTCTTCATCTTAAAGTGAATAGAGTTATCAATAGAGAAGTAGATGAGAAAGATTTTGCTATCGGTGTTAGGAATAATGCTACTGTAGAACAAGAGGTGCATCTTTAAGAAAAGGGAGAAAATGTTTGAGTGAAAAAAAATTGCATGTTTGTTATGATATGGTCCAATGTTTAGTCACAAAATCGGTTTGTTTTTAAGACCCTAGAAAATCAACAAATTGAGGCTTGGGAAAATTTGTGCAAAAGGTTTACAAGCACCGAGAGACCGAGACTGCAGCAATTGATTTCAGATTTAACCTCGATAAGAATGAAAGCTAATGAGAATGAAGTCGATTATATCACTAGAGCTGAAGAGTTGCAGTACAAGCTAGTTGAATAAGACAAGGGCTATAGTGAAAAGATGTTTGTGTCAATCTTTCGTAAAGGCCTACCAAAATAGTTCTGTACTTCTCGTACTTTGGTTAAGTTCAGCAATGATGACAAGAATTTGAACGAAATTAAGAGAAACTTGTTAAACTTTGAAAGTGATCATAGGAATATGATTGAGGAGACTGAACGTTCTTTTTTTTTAGGACAAAAACATGTTTTAGATGTAATGAGACAGGGCATATAGCAGCTCAATCTAGATCTAAGTTAGTGAATAAGATTCAACAATCATCCGATGATAGACATCCTGTGAAATTTTTCAGTTTATTAGAATTAGGATACATAGCAAGGGTTTGAAAGAAGGACTTCGAAAGAAAAGGCTTGATAGAATGGCAGCAGTTGGCTGAAGCAAATGATGAAGCTTATTTTAGCTTTTACAACTCAGCCAATAGAATCGACGGTGACATAGTTATAGATTAAGGTACAATTTACCGAGACTGTTGAAAACGCGAACAAAGTGGACTCTAAGGTTTTGGAGTTGAGTTTACTGTGAGATATTTCGAAGGAAATTTGAAAATGTTTTCAATGACGGATGGTTTCTATGTACCAGAAAATTCCGAAAAGTTTAGTTTTAGTCTCAAAATTGTTTAGAGGAGGAGTTGAAATAGTTTTTGGAGTAAAGTCATGTATTGAATTTGTATTGAGTCATGTATTGAGTCTAAGTGAGCGAGGAAATCTGTTTATTTGGAAAACAATAGGATTCGGAAATCACGAGAAATTGAGTGTTGATAACGTGTTCAGATTACATAAGACTTATGTTTGCAGAGAGACAGAAGAGAAGATTGAGAGTTTTAGTGAGCAAAAAATTAACTGATATTAATATTAATGATGGTGAATGACGATGATAAAACGAAAGAGTTTGAGCTGAGAAATGAGTCCAGAGCCCAGGAAATTTAAGATTATGGACATGAAGTAAGATTCAAAGAGCGTGGAAAGAAGTAAGTTTGAAAGAAGAGCAGGCAAATTGATCAGAATATTTGAGGCAGGATAGAAAAAAACTGATATTGCTCTCAACAAACATCGTATGGGACATGTTAAATAGTGTAGGCTATGATGCGGTACTTTGCAGTTTAATTCCCGTGGATTGGAATCAGCATGAGAGGACAAAGAATTAAAAGTAGGGTATTATAGATGTGCCATTCGACCAGAAAGCCGCCAGAAAAAGGTGCGTCAAAACGAACTTTAATTCAAGTGGTTCGACTGTACGAAAGAGCAGTTTCGATGATTAACAGTCTTATTTGACAAAAAAAACGGATTGGGAAGAGTCACTCTGAGTTGACATGCTTTTATTAAAAATTCGTTCAACAAGAAAAACACGTGACCTTTTTTTATTTGCGTGAGAACTGAAAAACGGCGAAAATCAGAACCGTGATTTTCGCTTGCATAAACAAGAACCACGACGATTGAGATATAACGTGAGCAGAGAAATAACGAGAGGAAGCCTTCCGAGTTATAACGATTGTGCTGTTACATTCGTTACCGGAAGAATTTGAGAAAACCGAGAATTTGGAAGACCGAAGGTGAAGGCAGCAACTCTTTCTGATCGTGAAGAAGGCGTCTCTTAACGAAAAATGAAGAATTCGGAAGGGCCCGGAGATGTAACATTCGCCCGGAAGATACATATCGACGGATAACAAAACTAAGTCTTAAGACGACTGGCTAGCGTCTAAACAGAGCTTTGCATGTTTTTCACCGTCTCTACCAAGCCAGTACTTTTCTTACATCAGGCTGACAAAAACGCTACTGTTCTCCGGCTTCGACCAGAACGCTCAAATTAACTGAATTACATGCAAAATTAGTGAGCTCATGGCTGGGTCTCTGTATCCCCAGACCACGAGGTCACTCCTAAAAACAGGGCTACTACTTATTATATTACTATTGTTTTTGTTCAGTAGATAAAAATCATCATCTCCATCGAAGATGGATCAACCCTTTCCCCCCTACTTCTAGCTCCTCATTCTTGTCAAAACGAATTAAGATCTTAATTAAATTCAAGTCAGGACATGACGGATGCTAAAATTCAGTACAAGTTCATAAAAGTTCACGTCCCGAGACCCTTCCGGATTCTTGAATCCGGTGAATCAAGCTTCTTAATGTCGAGTTCACACTAACTCGGAGGGCTGGTTTTTACCCTTCACCGTTGCTCGCAACGGCCTTGCAACTATTGTAACAGCACAATAGTTGCAACTCGGAACGTCCTCTGCTGTTCGGTAGTTCGTTGTTGTTTTTCAGTCTCGATTTCGTACTGTTCGTAATCGCAGATAAAAGTTGTTCTGTTTCTTTCTGCTATTTTAGCTAAAATGGCCGTCTCTGACGTTTCTCAGAAATATGACGTGATAATTCGAATTTTTAAAAATTAGAATTCCAGAATCTTCTAGCCTTCACCGTTTGGCTAATCGTTCAAATAACGTCCTTATCCGTTCTAAATCGCCAATTCGGAAGGCTTGCTGCTAAAATACCGAATTCTGCAGAGACTGCTTTTTGGCCATTCTGGTCGAATGTCACATACTCCCCGGACAGTCCGGTCAATGTCCTCATTGAATCGCGCAATGTTCTAAATGGTTACAGTGTCATCGAACAGAATTTACAAAATGCACGAAATTACTTTTACCTACGTCACATCGACTCACTGCAGAATATAAATGGCATCATACTACATCACTATAGCCTTCAAATTCTTTCATTAATCTGCACATTGAGGATATGACTTAAGATAAAACATATTTTCTGACTTCCAGTGTCAATATCCCGATTGAAACTTTTTCTCCTAGGTTTAAAAGGTGTTGGCTTGCAGGACAGTCCTGCCAACCAACAAGCTAAAATTATCCTACTATGCTCCTTTCCTTCGGAAATCTTGCTTGTTTATTGTCCTGAATATTAAAACTAAGAAACTTTGTGGTTAGAAAGAACAATGCAACAACCTCCCTCCTCAAGAAGTTACTCAAGTTTTTCATGTCACCACAAAGTGATCAGTCTTCCTAAGTGATTAAAAACAATCATGCAGGCTGGAATATTTAAATATACTCTTCCCTCAAGCCTTTCTAAATAAATAATAAGTGAGTGTCTCTAAAGCCACTTCAACTAAAACCAAAATGCAAATTTATAAATGCAACAATTTCCAAACTCAACTTAAATGTTTCAGTTTTCAATTACAACTTGGTTGCTTGGTTTCTCACTTGAGTTTTTCACACACATAAAACAATTTTGAGTTTTAACTTTTCTTCATTATTTCTTTGTTCTCTTCTTTTTTCGTCGTTTAGAAGTTCTAAAACTTCTAAATTCTTCTAATTTTCTTTCTTGTTGCCTCTTGTTTTCTCGACCATTCATCAATGCTCCATTTCCTCCTCCTGTGACGCTGACTCTGCACTCTCGGTCTCCGTGTCTTGTAGCACGTCATTGACTATCCTGACGCTGTTGGAAGCCGTCCTCCAACACTTCTGCTCTTCCACCCTCTGTTTACAGCAAGGTAGGGGATCCACGTTTGATTCTCTGTTTCTACAGAAGCTGTTGTGGAGACACAACGCCACGTTTCTTTCCAAATCTTCTTTCAGCATCTCTGCCTTCTCATTTCCACTACGCTCGCTCGTCCTGGAAATTCTTTTCACAGCGGTGGTCACTGCATTCCGATGGGCCACGAAAGCTCGCTTGAAAGCTCCTGCCCCAATGTCCAGCTGATATTCACTGTACACTCTGCCATGTTTCGACATATGCTTTTTCGCATACTCGTACAACCATGCAGTCATGTTAGCTCTGAACCATGGCATCAATCGTTTTCTTGCCCATATCTTCTTCACTTCCATCGGAATGTTTAGAACTTTGCACATTGTCTCAAAAAGATCCAAATCTTTTAGACAATCCAACTTCTGCAATTGTTCTCTCGTCGGTGCCTCCTGTCTATTATTTCCTCTCACATGAGCTTCCAGCCATCGCATCGCCATCATAACTCCCACTATCACTATCGTTATAGGCTGTGATGAATCTGGTAAACCCATGGAAAGCAGCTCTCCAGAGTCCCAGATCAACACCAGATTACTACGCTTGGGATACCACCAGGTCTGCAGCAAGCAGTGGCAAGGAAACTCGTCATGTGTCAACATGATGCTCCTCCAATTACGTTTTCCCGAAGCTTCCAGCAATGGTTCCACTTCCATCATCACTCGGTGGATTTCATCATTCTCATCTACTGCATTGTAATCCGAGACAGTTGATCCTCTCTGTTTCTGTTTTTCGAAGTCACTGAAGTTCCCGCTCACATATCCCATGAACTTCTTTCCTAGTATTGACTCCAACTCCTCTTTGGTTCTTTCTGGGACTGCTGAGAACATCTTACATAGTAACTCGTAAGACTTTTCAGACATTCTCGCCAATCTCACGCACTTTGGCACTGAGAAAGCTTGATCCACGATCGTTCTTGTACTCTTCACGTCCACAGCCACGAAATGTACAGGGTATCTGCTCTTGCACATTGGAGCCAACGTTGAACCCACCAAATATCGTGCTCCTGATGGTCTACAATAAGTTTCGCTGTGTCTGATGTTCATCTCCGTTTCGATTGCTTCCCTCCATTTTCCTATATACTTCTGCTCAGTCTGCAGAACTCCTGGGAATACCTCTACGCTGATGGCTGTGACCATCTCATGTTTCTGTTCTAGATTCAATAGTGACTCTAAAGAACCAAACATGCTGTAGAATCCTAGTGCTGTCACTAGATTCACATCGGTTCCTCCATGGCAATCTGCTATCAGTTCCGTTTCCGTTCTTGCTTTCATCACTACATTTCCAAACAATACCGTCAACTGCTTGTGTTGTTTCTCCAGGGTTTTCACACAGTCTAGACTTCCACAAACGTGACCCTCTAGTCCACAGACTTCCGCCAGACAGCTACCAGGTTTGACCCAGTCTTCTGGTCCCCAGCCAGGCAACTCCACTCCATCTTCTCCGTTGCTCTTAGAGGCTGTTGTCATCACATTATGTATGATGTTGAGGTCACGCAGGTTACAGTCCGCATTCAGTTCCCTCTGTATGTCCTGTGTCGCCCGTAATATTGAGTCAGCGTTGGGACTAGGACACCACGATGGCTTCATCAATTCCCACACTGCCATCAAGCTCGTTCTCAGTAATTCATCTGAGAATCCCAACCCAAATTCCACTCTCTTGTCGGATTTTGGTACTGAAGGTGCAGTCACCTCTTCTTCCAAGACCAATCCCAATTTGGCCTGTGGATTGTTAACGCTCTTAGTCGTCACAATTCTGGACGTCCAGAATCTTAGTAACACCGCCTGCTCATAATCAAAGAAGCAATCACGTATGTCTTCACTCAGGAAAGGATTGTATGCCATCCCTATAATCCCGGATACATAGCTATATGACTTCTTCTTGATCGGTCCACAGTATTCACTGGATTTCGGCAATGCTCCCATAGATTCTTTAGTGAGCCTCAACTCCTTGTTTGAGAATCTCCTGATCTCGTCTATCTTTTTCATGGGTTCCAATTCTTCAGGTTCTTTCATGTTCACCCTCATCGGTTTACTTTGCTGCATATCCAGCATTGCTAGCAAGAACATGGCTTTCGTTCGCTCATCGCCTTCCTTCAACATTTTAACACAAGTGCTTAATGCAGGTACTGAAATCTGCTCTATCAGGAATCGAATGAAACAGAGAGCGTCTCTCCGCTTTGCACACGCTACTGCTGCTCCCTCCTGGACTATCAGATCCCTCAGATTCGTCATAAGGAAAACTTTTTCCTCTTTTGATCTCTTCCTTTCTTCTGAATCATATTCTTCGCGAGTCAGTCCCATCATGCACCAGGCGAGCCTGAGTTGTAATTCCGTACGAGAGCATGTATTCTTGGCGTAGTCCTCATTTCCTCTTCGAAATACCTCAATACTACTGCTTTCCATGGAAGGCTCACCAACTGCTCGATCGTCTCCGCCTGTATGTCAGACGACGCCAAAGTTCCGTACGCCTTCTGCTTGAGGGTGGTGCCTTGCAACATTGTTTCCAGATAACCCTCCATGGCTTTTTCCTCTTCCAGGGCCATTACATACCCTCTAGCCGAGTTCCGGTATTCCAACATCTCCATGTATCCACCGGTGGGTTCATCTATCGACACTGTCTCAGACACTGTCAGTCTGTTGTATTCCACTGGTGTTAGTTGTCCTGCAACACTTCCCTTTCCATGATTCATGGGAGATGGCTTGAAGTCCCTCATTTTACTCTCTCCACATTGACTGAGTATTTCCATTTCTAAAGTCGCTCCAGTCAGAGTGCGGTCACTCCTTTTGGATTTATAACCAGTTGACTTTAACCCCGCCATGAGAATGGGTGGCACCATCGCTATATCAGTTAATATTCTATCTGTGCCAGACAATTGGTAATCACCTTGCCCCAAATCCATGACTTCCTCAACTCGTTTTCTTTTCGCTGAGTTACCAGCTTTCATCGATATTTCCGAATCCACTTTCGTCTTTCCAATCCTCTTCGGCATCACTCTGCTGCCTAACTTCATTTTCATCGCATTGATTTTATCAATCACCATTTTCGATCGCATCGTTCCTCTCCTGGTCCTTGACAGGTACACCACCTCTCCTTCATTGTCCTGCGGTGTCATCTTGATGGGAGAATTCGCTTCACTCTCATCAGTGGCCGAGTCGATCAATAACACACTCAGTCTCCCTTCACACTCATCAAGCTTGTCAAGTACTTCTCTCATCAAGGGTTGATTGAGACCTGTTTTGAGAATGGACTGGGTCCCATAGCTCTGAATCACAGTCCAGACTTCTTCCATGAACGCCACTCTGTCCAGCTTACATCCCGTCCTACTCTCGTGGTCTCGGTGATGTACTTCCCATTCTTCTTCGGGTAGCGTTCCCAAGAAAGGTACTCTGGCTGAGGCCTCTATTCTTCTCCTCCGAGGTGATTCCATGAGGATTCTCTGATCGTTATTTCTTGTATTGCCAGGAGAGCTGCTCTCCGGCAAATTCCGTTTCATTTCCTCAAAGGCTGACGGAGGTTCCAGTGTCGAGATGCCTTCATCCGCTGGCTCAGTCGTTTCCAACGTGTCTGCATTATTCTCAAGATCACTGAAGATATTGAAATCCAGGCTGGATGTTCCTCCTGTCGATGCCCTGTCGTCTTCCCCACCAGCTTGATCTTGTTGCATGGGTTCTTCCGTCTGACGGTTTCCACCCTGTCCGTCATCTCCTTCTGACTTGTCCCCATTCGAGTTCGATGGTCCTTGTTTGTCATCATCAGCTTCTTCCTGGAATCTCGGTATGAGCAATGTACCGGCTGATTTATCTTCCTCCTCTCCATGGACCACTTTAGTTTCTTCGCAGCCGAAGGGTGCTAGGAAAATTCTCGTCTGCAATATTCCCGCAACTTTCATCTCTTTTCTCACACTAGTCAGGATTACTGAGGCTTCAGGCAATTCAGTCCTGCCTCTCATCCTCATTGGAGCTGAGCCTAGTCGTCTCCATTCCTCATCAAATCCTTCAGGCTTGGGAGTAGCGGCGTTGCTTATTCGCCTTCTCGTCGCTTGATCCGTGTACGCAAATCGTGTGTACTGTAACACGGCGGCATTTCTCCCCACGAAGTATGGATCCATCGTCGCCGAGAAATTCCCTACTCTCCTTTCATTGGTTTCGAATGCTCTCAACCTAGGAGTTTGTACTACGGAGACTGCTCCGAGCAACATCCTTCTTATCAGAGGGAATTCAGGGATTGCTTCGGGTAGCTTCTTGTAATCGCCCCAGTCCTTCGTCTCTTCTCTCACCTTGTGATACGCTGCTGTGAGACGAGGCACTCTGGTCATTTCGCCATTCGTTTTGTCATAGGGCCTCAGATTCCAAAGCTTTGGAAACACCTCGATGTGCCCTCTTTCTACTTCTCCCATGCGGTCACAGAAGTGATCATCAAATAACAGATCTTCACTCATGAGCTCTCGCAATGCGTGCTGCTCACACCAGTTCAGTGTACTACCGTCCACTGCCGATATGAGGTTCAGGTGCAACACCGACCTCCTATATGCTTCCACTTTAACGTCAGGGAACGCAAAGGTGACTGCTGGTCCATAGATCACTGTCACGAACTCCGTGACTCCTCTGATCAGCGCCAAGGGATCGATTCTCATAGCTAAGCTCAAATCTGTTAACAGCGGCATGCCTCCAACATGTCGTCTAACATCTTCCTCTCTTTCAATTGTCTCGTCTTCTCCGGTTCCAAAGCGATTTTGCTGCAAGAGATACTGGATAAGAGTGTGTCTCAGGTCTCTTATTTTGTTCCACGAGTCTGTGGATTTCTTCATATCCAGATTCCTCACTCTCTCTTTCATCTGCTCTGGACAACGTGCCAGTTTCATCAGCCCTCCCAAGTTTCCGTGGGTTATTGCGATCAATGTCAAAAGTCCATCTAGTCGCAGGTTCTGTATTCCATCCGTAAGCAGTATCACCGGTCCTTTCACGAAATTCTCCGCTCCAAATGTCACAAACAGGGCTATTAATTCCACTATCGATACTTTCACTACCGCTTGGAGGAATTCCTTTATCAAGTAGTGCGAGACTTTCGGGTAGACTTTTGCCAAGAAGGACGCGGTCCATCCGGCTCCCAACCCTTCTAGCATGCTGTCTGTCCTTTCAAATCCCTCCTGTCCTTTCACTTCCTGGGTCCAGAAGGTTTCCAGAGTAATCTGACACATTCTGTTCACGAACTCAGCTGTCTTTTCTCCGGCATTTTCCGCCAGGTTCACCTCCTTCAACAAGTAGGCGTACATCTTAGTGATCATTACTGGGCCTTGCTGAAAAGCATCTGCACCCAATGCCGCTACTCT
This sequence comes from Symsagittifera roscoffensis, assembly GCF_963678635.1. Lineage (NCBI taxonomy): Eukaryota > Metazoa > Xenacoelomorpha > Acoela > Convolutidae > Symsagittifera > Symsagittifera roscoffensis. The sequence continues at coordinate 38,170,827 of NC_087069.1, read as the reverse complement.
CGGATTCAGGTGTAGCCACTGGTTTGCTTCCGGCTTGGTTCTCAGCACCATCGCTTCCAGATGAGCTCTCGTCTCCAGTGAATTCTTTCTTCTCGTGTCTTCACTCGCCACTTCCATTGCTCGGAACCACAAGTCGTTGGACATTGCCGTAATCACTCGATGGTCGTCATCTATTCCTGGTTTCAGTTTGAGTTGCCGACTGAAGTTGGACAGTTCCAACCCCAGCACTTCGTCCAACACCAACATGTGTAGCGCGTGGTCCTTGAACCCTCTCATCGCGTTTGAGATATCTGACCATACTGCAGGCAGTTCAGCCTTAAGTGGCCTCAGGTTCTCCATTTCTATCATGCGATTCGGGGCTGATATGATCACATCATATTTTCCCTCCGAAAGTAAGGCTACCATTGCATACACAAATTTCAGTCCATCCGGGAGATATGCATATCCCGGAGACAACGCAAATACTACTCTCAACGTCACTTTGTTGAATGTTCCCTCCTTTGTCGCGTCTACCACTTCACCCATTGACTCCAGGATGTCTTTTATCGCGGGCCATACTGCGTTTTCTGCTGTTGCAGGATCTCTGAGCCTGCTCAGAAAACCTCTACTGTGTAGATGGTCATTGATGCCAGCAAACACAATCGTTATCGGGTTCATTTCTGTCTGCCTTTGTACCCCTATAGCCAATGACACTGATTGCAATAGGTCTAGGTCAACTGCGGCCAGCATTATGACGTCCGGCCAAAACAAAGACTTAGAGGTGTACACGAACTCTGAATTCGCTACTACCATGATCTTGGCCTTTCTCATTTCTGCTTTGTCGTAGGCGGCGAAGATGCTCTCATCTTTCTTTATTGCTGTCAATCCGCCATATCTCTGGGCATCACCATCTTGGTTCACTTGTTTTGGGTATACTCTCTCCTTCACATGACTAGGTGGTGTCGTCAGTTGCCTGAATATCTTCACGTGTTGTCCAATTGGCGCTCTCGCCGTCAGGAATCTTCCTGGCCTTTCCTCACGATTCCTCTCCTCATGGTTCAATCTGACATCCTGCAACGGTCTTGCATTCACAGGTCCCATTGTGTTATTGGAGGGCAGTCCTTCCAAGTCAGCAAATCTTAAGGCTGTCGTGGAGCTGAAATTTATGCTAGCGGCTATCAACCAGTCTACGCTGGTTATTGAGTATAATCTGCTGACGGATAGCGTCGCTCCATTTAGCATCCTCCTTGCATCTTCGATGAAGCTTACTTTCTGCAGGTCCAGCTTCATCAGTTCTTCTTTGTATATGTGCCAGGGAGACGGCATGGGTCTAGACCATAACAATGAGCCTCTGTTCGGTCTCTCTTCTCGACTGCTACTCGTTGTCTCCGATCTAGTGTCTGATCTGGACGTGCCTGCTACTCCTTCGTTTGGTTGGTTGACGGGTCCTATCCTTCTCTTAGGATGAATTGTCCTCCTCGTCGGTGCTTCTCCCAACCGATCCTGCACGTCAGTTCTTCGACCTGATTCGCTGGAGCTTTGTTGCCGGTAATTTATTGCGGCTGGGACTGTACCCAAACGCGTTTCCAGGTTAGGAGGCACAAAGGTAGTGATCACCGTATCATTCACCGTTCCCTCTTCCTTCAGTACTCCTGTGTCAGAGAGTTCTGCTTCTAACTCGTCCAACCGTTCTTGGAAGACTCGATTCAACCAAGCTTGTCCCTCGATTGTGTCAAAGTGGATGCCATCCGAAGTCAGTCTGGCTTGCTCCATGGCTCTCAATTCGTGTTCAATGTCCATAAGGATCATTCTTCCGGCATTTCGATTTGCTAGGTTTCTTAAGATGTTGTTCCATCTCATGACTCCCTCGTTGTGCCTTCTTCCTGATGCTGTCAGGTTTCTTGCGTTCATTGGCACCGTGCAAACGGTCAGTACCGCGCAACTGAACTTCTGCCAGAGAATGGTGAACAAACACACCATCATTGATTCCAACTGTGCTTCCTGCTCGTCTGATCCTTTGGAGATATCATTCGTCCCAACTAATATCATCACACTGGGTATCCTCCCGGGATTCATCAGCTCCACCATCCGGTATAATTGGGCAATTGTCGCGCCTCCAAAGGCCATCACCGTGGTGACCCATGAGGTCCTCAAATTCGTTAGCACTCGGACTAAGCTGTCTCCCAATATCAGGTGAGATGTCCCGAGTGGTGGTTGCTGCAGGTTCACAGCCGGGCTCCAGGTAGCTCGATTGAAGCAGGCTCTCGGATCTGTCTCCGGAACTCCCGTGAAATTATACTTTAATTGATTATTCTTCTGCACGTCCATTACACGAGACACTTTCTTCGCTGGCATCTTCCTTACTTTTCTCTCTGTGATCTTCGAACTCCCCCTGAGTGGCGTCACGTCACTTATCCCTTGTCTGATTATTGTCTGGGAGAGTTGTACTCTGCCCGTATCGTCAATCGTTCCATAGGGTGCAGTCACCCCGGAACCTGGTGCATTCTTGTTAGCGACCAATCGTCCAGCGGTCTCTATCAGTTTTCTCACTGTCTGTTCTACGACGGGATCACCCAAGGTGTCACTAGGATCCGGGATTGTTACTCGGTTCGTCTCTGCTGGAAGCCGTGTCTCCGTTGTTTGACTCATTTCTCGAGGTGTCAAGAGCTCCAACGGGGACTGCCCACGAGGAATATCCCTTGCAGGTATCACTTTCTCAATGGACGTCGTCAACGCCACCTGCTCCGATCGCTCTTTGTATTCCTGCCTTAAGCGTTCGATCTCTTGACCCTGCTTTTTGTTGCAGTCTTCAAACAACTTTCTCCACATGTCCCGGTCTTCCTCCACCGCCAGCATGGTCTTCGTCATATCATTCAACTCCTTCTCCGTTCTTTTCAGATGATCGTTCATCTCGTCCAGATCTTGCATGGTTTGGTTCGTCTGAACCTTCTGCGTTACTTTCGCCCTTTTTGGTGGCACAGCTGCTCTCAGTGGTGAACCAGACGAGGTCGCCTCGCTGTTCATTTCCCTATGCATTCTCGTCAGCCCAGGTTTAGGCTTAGAGGGCATTGGCATCTCACCTGGTTGGTAAGTCCTAGAACTTCCCAACCCAGGCTCATTCGCCAAGTCACTCCCTGAGAGAGCCCCGTTTCTCCACCTCATCACTCTCATGTTCGGGCGGTCTAGTACTCCTCTTTCTCCATATGCTGCCATCAACAGGACTTCCGTGGGGCGGTCCCCACGGTTGTCGTGCCCCAAGATGTTAATCAGGGCGGTCAGCAACATGACCACCTCTGGGTCCTCCAGAGCGAAGTCTCGTTCGATCAGCCGACGATAGATCGCATCTACCATCGGTCCTACATATGCCTCTGCCAGGTCCATCAATTCATCCAGGTTGAAATTGTCCATACTGTTCTTTCCAAGTTTGATTTGATTTCGATTTCAAGTTTTGACTCAAGTGAGCAATTAAATGATCAATCAGGATCTAGAAAAGAAATCACGACTGTCACACCTGTCAGTTTCACCTTAATATATATCGTTAAAATTTGCTTAAAGACAGTTCAGATAAAAAGATATTTATCCTAAAATTTATTAAAATCAATTGGTTTCTAAAATTTTGGAATTCGACCTAAGATTGGACAGTCCAAACTTTGGATCTATTCCCAAGATCGTCATTTAGTTGTTCATGGTCACTAACCCCTACTTACCCATGATCTTAATAACCTAACACATAACATAACATAACGCACCTCTCGCACATCACTCAGCCTATACTTAAGTAATATTTCTTATGTAGATATACTTGTATGTTCGTATCAGAGAATATCACGTGTACAAGCGCGTACAATTCCCGAGGATGCAGTCTTCCTCTATTTGGATCGTACACTGGAAGCGAAAGCTCCTTCACGTCCATTTCCACAAGGAAGTCCCTCAGCCTCGTCAAAGACAAGACTAGATTTTCTGGGTCCACGTGTTGCTTCTCTGTCGCCCTCGTTACCAGGAAGCATAAGTACTTTCCCGGTATTTGCGACACCGCCGGGGGTAAGGCTGCTACGCTCCATATCCCTGGTCTTTGCTTCCAAAGGAATTCCACGTTTTTATATTCCCTCTTAAAATCTGCCGCTAGCGCCGTCCTAAAACTCATGTCTGCGGTGATAGCTACCGCACATGTTCTGTTTGTGAGTATGAAATCACTGTCTGTTAGTATTATGTTACTAGAATATTCATTTGGTAAATTAAAATATGACTCAACTACCCTGCCTATGTCAGGTTTCTTAGGTTCTTCACCTGTTTCTGCTTCTAAGTTTCCTGTTTCTCTTGCTATTCTTAATTTTTTTATTATCAAGTTTTCAGTGTGGGTAAGTCCTACCCCCACTCCCCGGACAAAAATATCCATCGGCGTCCCCGTCGATCGCATACCGGGTATTAAGTCAAGATTAGAAGCTGGAATGAGAAGTTGTCCTTCCTGGGCAGCCCAGGAAGGATCATCTCGTTCGGTCTTAATGTATTTCGCGCTTTCGCGATCTACGTCTTGAATCGTAACGCTGGTCTTTTCAGGGTCTGATGTCATTTCGTTCAGCCACTCTAAGACGCGCAGGTTCGTCAGGTCTTGTTCATTTGACTGCTGTTGCTCATCGTCGAACTCCACCTCGGGTTTCGACCAGTCGTCAACCCACTCGTCGTTGTGATCATCGACTATGTCAATGTCCTGTGACACTGTTATTTCTTCTAAACCCACTACTTCCTCCACTATTTTCTTTAGATCTATCCTATCCACTACAAAGTCGTCACCGTAAGGATTGTATTTCTTTCTTAGTCTCGTCCCGTCTTTCTGACGAGTCTGCATCGTGAACGGAAGATCTGGTTCCATGTTCTTGGGAACCTCTGTCTGTTCGGAATCCTGCCAATCTTCCTCTGCGTAGGGCAAGGTTTCATCGTCCGCTTCGATCTGTTCGTTTGGATCCAGGTCCAATGGTGTGTCCGTACCTTCCTCTACGACTTCGTTTCCATCGTTCTTCTCCCTGGTGCCTTTTTCATTGACCTCACAAGCAGGATCCATCATTAGATAATCCCCTTCTTCCATGTCTGCAGGTATACACCAGTCTTCTGTCGATGGATTGTGTGGCTTGATGTTCTCGTAGTGGGCGGCTCGGCCAGTACTCAGTCTATAAAAGCGTCCCTCTTGGTGCACCTCTGTAATCATGAAGGGTCCCCTCCACTTCTTCAGAAGCTTTTTTGTCCCTTTCGGTGGTATAACGTTCTGAAATACCCATACGTAGTCTCCCACCGAGTAAGCCTTTGCACCAGCTGTTTTCTTGTCGAATCTTTTCCTCTGCCTTGCCTGTGCCTGCTGAGTGTTTCGTCTACACAAGTCGTTCAACTCCTGTTGGCGTCTGATCACATCCCTCACGTAGACCTGTGGGGATGTTTTCTTTCCCTCATACTCTGGGTAGAAGAATGTCAAGGGTAAAGATTTCTCGTGTCCCGTCAGCATCATGTGTGGACTGACTCCAGTGGTGGAGTGTTGCGTGCTATTATAAGCTCCCATCACCTGTGGAAGGTATCTGTCCCAATCGGTCATATACCTGGAACAGTATACTCTCAGCATCGATACTAACGTCCTATTCTGTCTTTCCACTAAGCCATTCGTCTGAGGGTGGTATGTCGTGGAGTGAGCCTGAGCGACCTGTGACCGTCTCATAAGCTCTTTCGTAAGCTCGCCTACGAAAGCCGTTCCATTGTCCGATTGAAACGTCATTGGACATCCGTGTCTTGCTATCCACGTATTGATCAGGTGGTCGCATGTCTCTTCCGCTGAGGCAGTTATGCAGGGCACGGCCTCTGCATACTTCGTGAAGTGATCTATCATGACCAAGACTTGGTTGTAACCGCTGTCTGTCATGCATATCTTCTGGTGATCTATCTGCACCACCTCGTTGAATTCAGACGATTCAATTGATTGTAAAGGAAATCGCAACTTCCTAGGATCCTTGACCTGTTGGCATGACAGACATGCTGTCACCCATTTCTCGCATGCCTTTTTCATCCCAGGCCACTCAAAGCGCTTCAGGATCCTCTGATACACTTTGTCGATCCCTTGATGGCCCATCTGATCATGCGACCTGAATAATAGTTCTGTCTGATAGAGTTGCGGCAACACTATCGCGTTATATTTGTATAAGACCTTGTCTTCTTCTCTTCTCCTGCAAGCCACGATCCCGTCCTTGTTCAGATATAATCTCCCCTCCTTCTGCATGAAGTATTGTCTCAGGATCCTATAGCTGTCTTCTTCCAGGTCACCTTTGTCAGGTGCACCGTTTTCTATCCACCTTTTTAGGTTGCTTGTCATGCGATCATTTCTCTGCGCCCTTAGAAGGTCCGAGAGTCTGTATCTCGCCTTCAAGTACGTCTTCATGACTCTCATCTGAGTGTTCAGCTCGTTGGGCTGATGTGTGTCTTCTTCCATCTTAACGCACCAAATCTTCGCCAACGGTTGTGTTTCTTGTTGAAACGGCTGAAGATCAGTCCTGACTACCTCTTTCTGCGGCAACAGGCTTATCGAACGTTTCGATACCGCTATCGTTTCTAAGTCATCCGCTGCGTTGTCAAAGACTCTTTCGCTTGGTATTAGGTAGCGATCACTGTCAGGATCCTGGTACACCTCTCTGTCCAGGTTTCTCGCCCGAGTTTCCACTAGTAGCGTGTGTATCGCCAGTTCTGACAGTTCTGATACCGAGGTCGAATCCCTGTCTGAATAGGTGTTCATTCTCGAGCTTTCTGACTTATCATCCGTCGAAGGTGTTGTGCTGGAGACTGCACGCTCTTCCAGATCATGTCCGTATTTCCTTCGCATCCATCTGAACTCCCCGTACAAAACTTTGTTCTCTAGGTCCTGTTTCTCATCAGGAATTTTCTCGTCTATCTCGGACTCCCCGGACAAATTCACTTGTCCCGGGTGTTGATCTTGTGATTGCTGGTTTTTCTCCTCATCCTTCTCCCCGGACAAATAGTCTTGCAGCAGATTTTGTTCTACCTCTTCACCCTCTTTTTCCCGGTCTACAAAGGTGACGGTTTTCTTTCGCTTGCTGCTCCCCTGTTCTTTCCGTCCGTAAGAAGTACTGGTTAAAATCTCTTGGGGTATTGAGGATACTAGTTGCTGAACTGTTGTCCTACAATCCCTCTTGTTCTCCTCGTGCTGTTGTCTGGACGGCATGATCTTCACTTTCTTACTGACTGTTAGCGATGCCACTGCTGCTGTCCACTCGGGGTCATCTCTGGTCACTTCTCTTTCTAACAATCCACCCAGCATCCGCATTACTTGTGGTGTGACTTGCACCGTTTTATCCAATAATGAGAGGCTGTTTATATTCATGCGAGAGAGTTCGTGCTGGACCAGGTTCGAGCGCAGCAACAAATCTAAGGGGACTGGATCCTCCTTGGACAGGATCTTTATCTCAGCTGCTTTCTCTACAGGTAACTCAGGATGCCCTGGAATTGGATGTCCAGACTTATCCAACCATCTCGTTAAGGGAAGCGCTTCATAAGTTTCTTTGTCCAGAAACGAGAATCCCTCCTTTACTTCCGCCTGATTGGCCTGCTTCTGCTCCAATCTTTCATAGAACTCAGTTTTCTTGCTGAGACTGTCAGCATTCTGATGTTTATCACGCATCCTATGTTCGATTATCATATGGTAGCCATCCAATCTGACTATCCATCTACCAATATAACTCTGATCCATCGAGTAGGTCTTCAACCAGGATAACGCTCTGTTGTCCACGCGCAACTTGAAGGGAGCGCTCCCCAAGTATGCACGGTACTTTTCCACGAAGGTGACTACTGCAAACATTTCTGCTTTCGGTGCGCCATATTTCATCTCTGTGTCACTCAAGACCTTGCTGCCGTATGCAATGGGACGGAGGACTGTTCTTCCGTTCCATTCTTGCTCTTGATGCAATATTCCTGAGATGGCCACCACCGATGCGTCTGTGTCAAGAACATACATGCCCTTTTCTGTAGGCATGCCCAGCACTGGCGCTTCGCACAGTTCCCGCTTTATGTTCTCGAAAGCAACTTGTGCCTCATCGTTCCATTCGAACTTTTTCCCTTTGTTGCGCATCAGCTTCTGCATCGGGTACACCTTGTCCGCGTATCCTTTTATGAATTCTCGGTAGTAATTGGCAAACCCTAGGAAGCTCATGAGCTGTGTGTCCGTTCTAGGAGCTTTCCATGTCAGCACAGCCTCTACTGCTTCTGGATCTGGCCTCACACCATGCCGGTCCACCATTCTTCCCAGGTACTTGATCGAATCCCTAAGGATTTCACATTTCGATGGTTTGCATTTCAAGCCTGCTCTTTTCATACATCCGAAGACCTCATCGAGCCGGTCAATGTGATCCTCTAGGGTCGGTGTCGCTATGACTACGTCATCCACGTAGCACATCAAGAGATTCCCGTACTTTTTGGTCACTCCTGTCAAAGCCTGAGCCATCAGCCTTTGAAAAGTTGCTGTTGCATTACACAAGCCGAAGGGCATCCTCTTCCACTGGTACAACCCCAATTCGCACGCGAATCCGGTTTTCTCCCTGTCCTTCTTTCGCAGAGGAACCTGCCAGAAGGCAGAACCCAAGTCCAATGTGGTGAAGAACTTTGCATCACCAAGTTTGGATAGGCTCTCGTCTATTCGCGGTATCGGGTACGCATCTTTAATCGTTACCGCATTCAAGTAACGAAAGTCGCAACAAAATCTAAGCTGCCCCCCTTTCTTTTTCGCCATTACTACTCCGCAAGCCCATGGTGATTTCGAGGGTTCTATCATGTCGTATTCAAGCAACATTTCTATTTCCGCTCGGCACGCTTCCGATTTATGTGGCGTCATTCGCCTTGCGCCTTCCCTATGGGGAACGGCGCCCTCTTCTAGTTCGATTTCGTGTTCGACGAAATTACAGCAACCGATGTCCGCCTTATGTTTTGAAAATACTTCGGCGTTCCGATCTAGGAGGTCCCGCAATTTTTCAAAATCTCCCTCACCTATTTTTCCTTTTAAATGTTCTATTTCTGGCAAAACCGGTTTGTCAGAATCTAGTTCATATGACGAGGGGCGTTCCGGAAAATTCGAGCAGCTTGATAAGCCGTCGTCCGTTTCGGATTTCATTGAAAACAATTTACGAATAGATTTTAATTCATCAATCCTCTTTAAAATTTTATCTTTATTGGCATGATAAGGACAGTCTTTCACACTATATTTCTTCAAGTTTTGTGTCTCTTCATAGTCGGTCTTCATCGGCAATGCGTAACCAAGCTTCTTTCCACGCTGGATTGAAACCGTGGTGTCCAGTGTGTTCAACAACACACTGACACACAGTCCGTTTCGCGTTACCGAGAAGCTCCGGCCTAAAATCACCGAACTCTGACTATTTGGATTCGGTACTAAGCAAACCTGTTTGCTATCACTTAACGAATTTAAATTTCTCATTCTAAAAATTGCTACTACAGCTTGTCCTGGTTGTAACTTTACTTTTCTATCCAAAAAAACTGGTACCTTATTTTCATCTGTTATTATCCTATTAATTGGTCTCTTAACATACTTTAGGTCCGGGTTTCTAATCCGTATTAGACCGTTGTTCAAGTCAATCATCACGTCAAAATTCCTGACAAAATCTCTGCCCAAGATGAATTGGTCGGCGTCGTCCAGATTCTCTACCACCAGGAAGCTCATCCAAAGGTTCCGTCCTCCCATGTGAAGGACCGTCACCGGTGTTCTTCCGGCTACGTAGATAGCTCCTCGATTTGCAGCGGCTAGTCGGAGATTCATAGGAATCAGATCTTCCCGCGTGAAGCCCATTCTCTCCCAGGTTTTTATCGGCATCACACTTACCACCGCGCCTGTGTCCAGAAGCCCTGTGACTCCGATTTTTGTTCCGTTGGTGTCAAGCAGGTGTGCTGTCACATCTGCTTCATATCCAATATGTACCGCGTCTTGTTCCATCATGGCGTCATGGCCTATCCTGCGGACTTTGAGTTCCTCTTCACCCAAATAGATCTGCCCCATTTGGTCATCATCTGTTGTTATGTAAGTCCTGGTGTAGATGCTGATTCCATCCACGTTCAGCATTATTTGATACGGCCCATAGACCTCCAAGTAGCGTCCATGAAGTTTCTTCATGCGAGGGCCACCCGTCGTTAGTAGTGCTCGCACAGCTCTCGACTCAGTGCGTGGCTCCACCTGCCTCAGATAATCTGCATATGTGTCCAAATGCATTAAAGTGAACTCTGATGGTTCACTCAAATTTCTTATTACCTGGTGTCCAGCCACTGAGATTATCGACTGTATCTTCTTTCCCTGTGGCGCCATGCCGAACCTCTTACCGGAGATCACTTTAAGTTTCATATCTAAACTGCTTGGTGTTTTCGTCTCCTCGAACTCCGTTGCTTCGAAGGTATTCAGTTGCTCCTGAAGCTTTTCATTTTCCAGTTCAAGTTTCACTTTTTGTTCGATTTCTTTCGTCACCAGTTCCTGTTGTACTCTATTTAGAGCATCCTTTGCGGCTGCCTTGTAATCGATCTTGAAGTCATCGGCCGCAGTTGCTGGTTCCGGTTCACATGCTTCTCCTGTTACCGCTTGCATTTTCTTTGCCGCCAGCTCTTGAGGTTTGTCCTTCCTGCGTGCCTCTGCTTCGTTTAAAAGTCGAGCCTTGCTTGCTTTCACTCCCGATAAAGCTTCTTCATGCCTTGGATGCTTGATGTCTGCCACTGCATCCCAGAATTGTGGACAGTCTGATTTAAAATGACCTTCCAAGTTGCAAAAGAAACACCTCGGGCCGAATTTCGCAATTACTCCTCTCATGAAATCCTCATGTTCCAACTCTGACGCATCTTCGTCCTCGAGGCTAAAGCCTATTGCTTTCATGCCTTGTTTATAAGCTGGGCATGCTGACACATGATGGTCTGTTGAACTACAATTAGCACAAGAGCGTCTCTTGTCCATATCGTCCCTCGGTTTATACCAATTGTTCCCTTGGTTCGCTGGTCCGTTGTTAAAATTGCCATAATTGTTCTTGTAATATCCAGATCTCGAAGGAGGTTTCAGCAATAGATACTCTTTCGATTTGAGTCACAACTCCTCCGGTGTTGGCGCATTAGTTGATAGTGGTGTGTAATGCGTTGCTAGCATCGTACGAAGTTCATCGTTTTTCACACCATCGATGAATTTTGAGGCTACGGCCAGGTTCATCCTTCGATTTGACTCATCCGGTTGGCTTCGTCTTCTCAGCATTTCCAAATCATCGAGAAACTTGTCTATAGTTTCATCTTCCCGCTGCCTCCGTTTCTCGAAGCGCATCATCGCCTGGTGCCCCTGCACCCCTGATCCAAAACGGTTTAATAAGATTTCGAAGATTTTCTCAGCAGTGTCACGTTGATACTGTTTCTTGGCCATGACACAGTTCAGGGCTGTCCCTTCTAAGTTGCTGGTGAGCGCGCTGCATTCCTGTCTCTCAGACAAGTCTTCTTCCTCGAAATGCAGCTTCATTACCTCTATCCAGGTATCAATACAGCCATCAGATTCGTCTTTGTAGCATCTTGGTTTCTTAAAGACTCTTCTGGACTTTTCACTGCGTTCATTGGTTCTAGATAACCGCGTCAGGAATGTCTCCAAAGACCTGTTCAGGGGTTCAAATGCTGTGGCCATTGCCGTAGCATCCCTTGAGTGTCCCGCCTGAGTGTCCTCACACCTTGTCGAAGGCTCTGTGTGCGGTACATCCCTACAATCCGAATCACCATGAGCGTTTCCCGCTTGGCCCATGTGACTCCTCCTCGGGCTTGTATGCCCCATGTTGCCAGAATCGCTTCTCCCGGTCGCATGTGTGCTTTGCGTTGGTCGTTCGTTCGAGGTTTGTCTGTTCCCCGTTGAACTTGCTCTACTGTTCGGGCCCCATGCTGTATTACCCCTTGTGGCATAGCCTGATGAACTGCCCCTGCCTCTAGTGGATCCATTTGTCTTCCTCCTTTGATGTTCATTGAAGTTCACCCTCGGTTCCCTGCTGGGACCTCCCGAGTTCGGCTCTCCTTCTTTTGGTCCACTCTTGCTGCTTAGTAGCCCGTCCAACCTATCCATGATAGCCTGCGTTCGCCTCTCCATCATCGCGTCTATCTTTGTGTCAAGAGACCCAAGAGACTGCTCTTGCTGAATTCTTAACTTCTCCATATCGGCTCTTAAGCGTAACTCCCTCTGTTCCGCTTCTCTTGTCATTCGCGACAAGTTCCTCGTCATATGTTCGTCCGTTCTTTCTTTCAAGCGTTTTTCGCTTCTGTCAACTTCTTGTCTGTTGCGGTTTATTTCTTCCCGCAGACTTTCTCTTTCAATGTGAACTGCTCTTTCTAGTTCACTCATCCTTATCGACATCTGTTCATTTTGTTCTCCTAAACTGCCCACTATGTTGTTTAAGGCTTCCTCTAGTGCTGCCCCGTTATCCATGAGTGGCGTCACTAGTGGTGGTGTAACTCTGTCGGTCCCAGGTAGCTTCGTGCTGGTCGAGATCCGGGCCTTGACTCTCTGTCTTGACGTCTTTTCGTTATCTATTTCAGGATCCGCTAACGCGTTGCCAAGCCCTCTGGTTCTACTCTCTTCAGGTTGTGGCTCCGAACTTGTCCTAATCGCGAAGTCCTTCGACTGGCCCGGTGTGTTTGCCTCTTTGCTTATCGTTGTCACTACACCAAATTTATCCATGGTTCCAGTCTCTCTTCCGACGTGTGCCTCACTCTCCTGGATCGAACTATTGAGACTGACTTGAGATCCAAAGTCCCCTTGCTCCTCTTCATCCTCTTCCTCCTGGGACTCCCCATCGTTTCCTGCTCCTCCTCCCATGCTGAATGGAAAGATGTTTCCGAAGGTGTTCTTCATTCTTTCTGAGAATGATGATGACGTTGTTTGTTTCCCCGTTCCGCCTGCCATCATAGTGTTGTCTGTCGGAGATCTTCTAGTCGCCGTTACTTCAGTTGAGATGTCGGACAGTTCCGACATCTCCTCTCGATCCAACGTCCCGGTGGAAGTGGCAAAATCATGGCCTTGTTCTACCGGAGTAGATTCACTCGCCAGCCTTCTGCCTCTCCCTTCCAGTCCATTTACTCCCTGGTTGTCGTTCATGGTATGGTCCGTATTGACCTCCACTTCTAACAGTTCTCTTCGCTCTTCTGAGGTCTTTTGACTTCTCGTTTCAACCATTCTGAATGAAAAAAATCCCCTCTTTATCGGACCGGGTTCGCTTGATCCAATCCACAAAAGGATCGGTCATCGTTTTTCTTTGCTTTTCAGGTATGAATTTCCTAGAGCTATTACCTCGTTTTGGTATCCTTGACTTGTCTAAACTCATTCTTTATTTGTCACTTTCCTATGCCTACTCTTGACTCAATTGCTAGAGACCTTATAGTTTTATTAACAATAATAATGACACAACACAATAAATTTCACCAGATTCTATTAAATAGTGACCACGAATCCCTGTATGTTGTCAGAGTACAGTTTGTATAAAATTTATTCACAATAGCCGATTATCGGTCCAAAGATCTGGAAACTAGCACAATATGATGTTATCAGTCAATTTAAAAGATAGTGTACTCACTACCCAATCAAGCACAGTTTAGGTTGATTTAAAATCAAAAAACAAAAAAAATATATATTGACACAATATGAATGTATATATAAAAAAAACGTATGTGTCTTGTACTCTTAGTCGGTCGCAGTACAATAGTCGAACTTGTCTTTTAAAGAAAAAGCTTTCCCTGCTTGGTGCTGCACCAAACAGACAAAACTTTGAAGGCAGTTATTTTCTCAAGTGGGCGTCTATTGCACCCACCGAGTACTGTGTTACCTATCTGCCTTCGGACTGCCCGAGCTAGACCTACTAAAATCCTCAGGGCAGTCACTTTCCCCAAAAACGTATTATGTTTCAATCCACACCAATGAGTCACGCTCTTTTTAATTTAGACTTAGTGTCGCGAATATCCGAGTTCGGACCTGTTTTGTATTAGTCTGGTTCTTTTTGAGAGGCAAGTTACCAGTGCAGTCACTGATACCTAGCCTGTGTATTAATAACCTAATACCTCTCGCTCTTTAGTCTTTCTTTCGTTTACCTAAGTCCTTAATAAAATAATACCCCTCCGGATTGGCACAAATAGGACCCTTCCGGACTGTCAGAATATAGACCCCTCCGGATTGGTTAATAATAGACCCCTCCGGATTTGGACCCCTCCGAATTAGCGACTATAAGACCCTTCCGGATTCGGACCCCTCCGGTTTTGTGGAAAGTAGACCCCTCCGGATTCGGACCCCTCTGACTTCGGAGCCCTTAGCTCTGTCAAAGTAGCTTTTTGTAGTTTTCTTAATTTCAGCTTATACCCCTCCGGATACGTTCTGCGTTGCTATTATGCTGTTTGAATTAACTGGGAAGGGTATAGGGTCCTTTCCTAGACCCCTCCGGGTTGAAGTTAAGGCACTTATTTGACAATTCACACTAACGGTGAAGGGTCTTATCACTTGCCTAACTTCGACTCTATTATGGTTGTCTTGTGCCTTCAGCCTTCCCTTTTTGTCTAGAACTGTCCTAAGTTACTTAGTTCAATCGCTATCAACTTTTGGTAGGGGTATAAGGGTTTTTCAGAAAAATTTATAAAACGTGAAGGGTGTACCCCTCCGGATTTGTGTAATTTGCTAAAAACAATCTCAAAAAATTTTCTCTCTCGCTTTTCCGAAAAATTTCTGATCCTATTAGTAAGCTCAGCTAATTTCTGATCTATTGGTACCAAGATCAACTCGATATGATCAGTAGTTCCAAAGTTATTAACCAAAACGTCTTTTTTTCGAACTCAAAAAATTTTCTCTCTTATAGGTTCCGCCTAACTTTTTCCGCAAATCTGGTCCTTTCGACCTAAAAATTATTGATCCGAGCTCAGAAGGCCTATACTCTTCTAGTTCAATGCAAAAGACCCGATCTAAAACGCTATTGTAGAAAAATTTTGCGAAAAACTATGCTACCTGGACCCCTCCGGATTGATGAATCCACCAAATCAAACACGTTATGTTCGATTTCTCTGCAACCCGGAAGGTTTCGGGTAGCGGATTTTAAGACTTGTAGATTCACTAGTGGACGTTGTCCGAACAACTATTTTTACTGTCCTACCTCAAAAATTTCAAAAAATTTTCTAAATTTTTAGTGTTTCTTACTATCAAAATTTGGGAAAATTTGGTTTTTGGTACCAAACTAGTTTTAACCACTTCCGAACTAAAGTTAACCGGTTCTACTTATTACAGTAGTGCAGTTTCGATGTAACACACTAACTTAGCGCTTTTTTCCGTTTCAAAAAATATCGATATCTCAAAAATCGCGACTTGTGGGGGGATCAAAATATCGCTATTTTGACCCTAAAAACCGGTCTGTTTTCGTTGTTTTTCACTGAAAAACGATATATGACTATTAATATAGGCTATATGAATAATAATATTAGTAATACTATACCCCTCCGGGTTTGTTTGTTATCCGAATTAAGGTGCTTAACTCGGATATTCGCAGTTCGGTGAAGGGTCACTACAGTGCAGCACTGTCGAGCCCCCCACAGATTACTATCTTACTTTTTGTACCAAAAGGGATACAAAACTTGTTAACGATACCCAACAGTCGATTGTTGTTGTCGTTGAGCCCCTTCTTGTTGCTCCTTGTACTGCTTGCCGGATCGGTCTTCACCCCGGACCCTTCCGAATTGAGCGCAAATCAGCTGACCCTTCCGGATTGGGCGCAATTTATCATTAACGTGCTTAAATGCTCAAATAACCCTACAGTACAAGCCTCACAAACGGGCCACAAAATTGATCGTAACGATCCTGACTGATATAAATGCCTGTAACAACAATATATCAATCAACAACAAACGGGGGGGTTGAATCACATCTTGTCTGGGGGGATGATTTCTACTGATTTTTTACTTTTTTACTGTTTTTGGTTTTTTCGGTTATTTTTTTATGTTTTTTGTTTTTCTTGGGTTTTATACTACTTTTTGTTTGGTTTTACTTATATCTTTAAGTGTTTTTGGTCACCAACCGCTCAGGGGACGAGGGGACGGCCGATCCCCCCACCCTTCCTGGTTTGTGAATTTTCGGTCTTAACTAGGTTAAAAAACTATTCACGGCAATCCGGAAGGCCTCCGCGTTCCGAACTACCCTTCCGCCCCGGCGGTTTAGGCCTAATAAGGGCGTTAATGTGAGCATCCGCTCGGCGCGGAGTGCTCGTTAACGGTTCTGCCGATCATGATGTTAAAAAAGAATAACACCCAGGAGCGCCATAAAAACATACATGTAACATTCGCCCGGAAGATACATATCGACGGATAACAAAACTAAGTCTTAAGACGACTGGCTAGCGTCTAAACAGAGCTTTGCATGTTTTTCACCGTCTCTACCAAGCCAGTACTTTTCGGTGGTCTTTCTTACATCAGGCTGACAAAAACGCTACTGTTCTCCGGCTTCGACCAGAACGCTCAAATTAACTGAATTACATGCAAAATTAGTGAGCTCATGGCTGGGTCTCTGTATCCCCAGACCACGAGGTCACTCCTAAAAACAGGGCTACTACTTATTATATTACTATTGTTTTTGTTCAGTAGATAAAAATCATCATCTCCATCGAAGATGGATCAACCCTTTCCCCCCTACTTCTAGCTCCTCATTCTTGTCAAAACGAATTAAGATCTTAATTAAATTCAAGTCAGGACATGACGGATGCTAAAATTCAGTACAAGTTCATAAAAGTTCACGTCCCGAGACCCTTCCGGATTCTTGAATCCGGTGAATCAAGCTTCTTAATGTCGAGTTCACACTAACTCGGAGGGCTGGTTTTTACCCTTCACCGTTGCTCGCAACGGCCTTGCAACTATTGTAACAGCACAATAGTTGCAACTCGGAACGTCCTCTGCTGTTCGGTAGTTCGTTGTTGTTTTTCAGTCTCGATTTCGTACTGTTCGTAATCGCAGATAAAAGTTGTTCTGTTTCTTTCTGCTATTTTAGCTAAAATGGCCGTCTCTGACGTTTCTCAGAAATATGACGTCATAATTCGAATTTTTAAAAATTAGAATTCCAGAATCTTCTAGCCTTCACCGTTTGGCTAATCGTTCAAATAACGTCCTTATCCGTTCTAAATCGCCAATTCGGAAGGCTTGCTGCTAAAATACCGAATTCTGCAGAGACTGCATTTTGGCCATTCTGGTCGAATGTCACAAGATACACTCCTGAACTCTGGTTTTAATAACTTATAGCTTCCGGAGACGTCCTGAATTTAGATAGTATCATCTATTTTCAGTTTCAGGCTATGAGAACCTAAGGGTTAAGGAAAGGGTCGATCCATCTCCGATGGATAGAGTGATCTTCTCTACTGTACAAAACCAATAGTAATCTGGTAACTCAATAATGATAATGTATCTACCCTGTTTTTAGGAGTGTCCTCGTGGTCTGGGTATACTGAGACCAGCCATGATTTCACTATAATGAATGCAACTAAGTTAATTTGCGCGAATCGGCTGATTGCATTCAAGATGTAACAACTCATTGACCCGATGTTATGAGGACCATTTAGAACTGGCTTTGGTAAAGACGTTTAAAAATTCGTGAAGCTCTATCTTTGCGCTGGCCAGTCGTTGTATGATATAGTTTTACTTTCCGTCGTTATGTACTTTCCGTTCGAATGTTACAAGTGATAGATTTCCTCATGTTGAAAAGATGAAAAATCTTGTGGATTTCATTTAACATTTTGCTGCCAACCTGTGAAACAAAACAGTGATCTTTAAAACTGTGATCAGTATTGTTATTTTCGTTAGAAATGATAGAGTCATGGAAATCATACAGACATAGATTTATGCCGTGGGTGCTGTTGAACTTGAAGGTTAATATTTTCCATACAATTGTGATAGAAGAGTTCAGTACCTTATATCCAGATGGGTTTAAATTGTGAAATCCAGAACCCTATTTTTTCAATTTAAAACTTTAGACTTGATAGATAGGTAATCTTCATGAGTTTAGCTAATCTTTAATGGATTTTTATTTATAAGGAGGCCACGCAGTCTATTCATTTCGTCAGCGGCACTAATTGCATTAATGTTGGCATTTTTAATGCTTGGGATTTATAAGCAGACCAATTTTTTAACAGACCGGTTTTTTAGCAGACCAATTATTTTTTTTTAGCAGATTCAGAACAATTAGCGAGTCAAAACGCTAACGTCAAACGGGGTATTTGCTATTAGCGACCACTTGCTCTCTTTGAGTATGTCAATCAATCAAGCATCACTTTATATCCTTGGTCTGCTAAAAGACTCATTTTCACATAAGATTGGTCTGCTAAATGATCGGTCCCCGGAGTTTGTGATCTGTTTGAGAAAGTAGAAGTGATTATTTTGAACTATCGCATTAATAAATAAATTCCACAAAAAACTATTGATCTGAATGTCAGTAAAATATCCCTATCAACGATTTTTAGAAGCAATTTAAAGAAAGATCCGTGGAACTCGGAGGAGCTGAGCTTGTTCAATTGAAATTAAATCTCAAACGACAAATACTTGAAGCTCTTGCCAGTGGAGTTTCACATCATACTGACATCGCTTTGAAAAACAGCAAGATTCCAAATTGCGGTTTAGGCGTTTTCAGCAATGAAGTTATTCGAGGAAACGAGTTTGTTACACTGTACCCTGGAAGTATTTATTACCCTGGGGACTCAATATTTTTTCAATCAATAAGAAACCAGTTCATTTTTCGTTGCCACGATGGTATATTCATCGATGGAAACAACAAAGGAATGTCAAGGATGATTTTTAAATCATTAACTGGTAGAATCGGTCCAAAATCTCGTGATACTACCTGGTTATCACTGAAGAGTACGTTTTCAGTCGGACAAATTATTAACAACGGTGGATCAAATAAATTCAATGTGGCTTACCAGGAGCTAGATTTTAATGAATCCGAGCTATCGACAGCCTTTCTTCGGGTGAGAAAAAGACTTTGTTGCCCTTGCAATCAGTTTGGCTAACCGGGTACTTGACTCTTTTCCGTTAGAAACGTTTTTCTCAGAATGGCCGAATTTTGAGCTTTTCTGTTACTTACGTGCGTTAGACTATTTTTTGTTTGTTTCTGGCCGTTTCGAGCCTTTTGAAAATTCATTTGATTAAATAAGAAAGACAACGCGCTAAACAAGCACAGATGTGAATTTAGAAATATACTGGACTAAAATTATAGGTTGTTTTAGATGTTGCCTTATGTCCACTTCAACTCAAATGCGGAACCATTTCCTCTAAGGGTTGTGGCAATATATGCCTTAAGAGACATCGCGCCAAATGAAGAACTTTTATCATCTTATTTTTCGATTGATTATTCTAATTGTTAATAGTTTAGCTAGAGCTTTTATTGCAATTTCAATTAGCTGAAAGCGACTGTAATTTTTTCTTTGTGTTGGTTAAAATCAATGGCCTCGAAATTTACCCATAAGGAAGTTGAATTTTTATATTGCAGATCTGAAATGTTTGAATTTAAGTTCCCTTTTCCGCCATATGACATTCAGACACGCTTTATGAACGACCTTTTCCGTGTGCTAAACGAGTCAAAACATGGTATATTTGAAT
The DNA here is from genome assembly GCF_963678635.1 of Symsagittifera roscoffensis. Taxonomy (NCBI): domain Eukaryota; kingdom Metazoa; phylum Xenacoelomorpha; order Acoela; family Convolutidae; genus Symsagittifera; species Symsagittifera roscoffensis. The sequence continues at coordinate 38,151,201 of NC_087069.1, read as the reverse complement.
CACCAACAGGAACTGGTAAAAGTTTGAGCATAATTTGTGCTACACTGTCTTGGCTTGAGAGTTTCGAGAAGCAAAGAATAGAAAATCTGCAAATAAAGATTGATCAATTGGAATCTGAAATTGAGAAAGAAAAAAGAAACAATGAAAAGGAAAATAAAACCGATGACGACGACGAACCTGATTGGATGAAAAATTATCAAGAAAGTCAGGCTCTAAAAATTGAGTTGAACGAATTGAAAATCAGTCTAAAGAAAATAGACGAATATTTGGAGTGTATGAACAAATACAAAATAGAAGAAAGATTGCAAGTTCAGAAAAAAGATGTGAGGGAATTGGAAAAAGACGGCAATCCTAGCCTCATTGGTAAGTTAAAGCATAATTCAGTTGTGCTGTAGAGGTCAACTAATTTAATCTAACAATAGAAGAAAGAAATTAAGAATTATCATCGTCAGTTTTTTGTTCCGACCACTGAATTTTTAACATTCATTTAGCAATTGTGCCTTCTGATTTTTGTAGCTTTTTAATCAATTCATTTGCCCCTTACTAATATTTTTGAAAATTATGTCCAAGATTTGATTTATTGATATTAAACTGCTGTGGTCGGAACATACTATAATGCGCTATTTGTCAAAATCTCTTCCGATGCGCTCGAATAGATGCAAAAGTAGAATCAAATGGTCATCCAATTAAGGAACTTTCGGTAGTTTTTGTTTATTGTTTCTGGTCAGTCTTATCTTGGCAATGAGTTTTTTTGGGGAAAAAGACAAACATACTCAGGCATCCGCTTGAGGTGATTTTAATGATAGTTTTGGGAAGGTTTTTGAAAATGTAATTTTGATAATGGTTTTTTTTTTGGGGGTGGGGGTATATGTGGGAGGGCAATTAAAATCTGATCTGCTAGAGAGGATTTAATTGACGTGGGAGGGTTTTGAGGTAATCACAACTTGGCAATGATTATACCCGCTTGGTATTCGTGCGTACGGCTGTCATTGATGGGAAATAGAGTCTTTTTCAACGCCTATTAAAAGACAGGTGCTCGCTCAACCAAATGCAAGCGAACATCCAGATTGTGTATCACTGATGGAATGAATATTAATTATTTACTGTTCTTTTGCTTCGAACCTACCAAGGTCGTCAACATTACACCTGGTGGCTCTTGCTATATCTTCTTTTTTGAAATTAATTAGCGCGTTCGTCTACTCCGTTCTTCACAGCTGACGCAGGAGGTCCAGCTATTGCATTTTTATTACACTTGCGATTATCTTAAATTTAAGATAATCTGGAACTAGATTTTTTTCCGTAAAAAACTTTTCTTGCAAATCTGTAAGAACTTGAAGTTACTTAATTGGCGAATCTTAGCAACTTCGAGGCTACTTCTCACTTGGCCTAGAGGTAACATTGGTTGCCATTGCATCCTTAGGGTTTTGAGTCTCGGTCTTACCTTGTTTTTTTTCAGTATGTTTGAAACTGAATTTTGTTCTGGGAAAATTACATTGTCCGACTTCAATTTGTCTTTTGTCGGCCTACGTGCCACATTGCGGAAATAAACTTGTGCTGTCAGCAATTTTCATCGTAGTTGCAAGTGTTTTTGGCTTACTGATTTTGTATGTTTTCCTTTTTTTCAGCTTAAAAGCTTTATTCGTTCTATAATGGTTTCGGCTCATTTGTTTTAGCTCAATTTCATTTTTTTGTGTCGCTTCAAATGCAAAAAATGATTTTTTGAATTTGAAGTGTGTTGCAAAAAATTAAAGTTTTAAAACTTAATTGCTCAGAAGTTTTTTTATAGCAACAATTTCTAATGGCTTTTTTGAAGTTTGCGGCTTAATGAACGTCTACCCACGGATTGTCGGCTTAGTGGCCGGTCGATAAAAACTTGATGTTAAAATAAAATAATGCTGTTTTTTGTGTTTCTTCTGGTTTTCAAATTTTCATTTTCTCATTTTTTTCCGATTTTTTTTATTTCCGTCTCATTGTATCGCTTACGTTGTATCTTCTCTGTGTTGACAAATGCTTCGAGAACTTGTCGCCCTATGGCTATCATAATGTCGCCCAATATATCCTCTAGAGTGTTTATTTTCTGTGCCTTAAATATGTCTAAATTATTAAGATCATTCATCCACGAGGGATAGGACCAACCTACGAGCTGTACAGCTCATCACGGCGAACCGCTGTTGTGCCCTGCTTAAGAACTACATGCAATTTTGTTGGTTATTTTTCTGGGCTGGGTAATGTTGCCTCACCCTCAAGCAACGAGCACGGGTCATGGTGAGCCTCGAACATCCGACCTTTCGATTGAGAGGCAGAGGCGTAACCACTTCACCACTGCTCCCCTATTGTCTTTTTGATTTTGCTCACGAAGTGTCGGTAACGCGAAGTGTCGATATTTTCGGTTGGGTTGGTAGAATCTCAAAGCGCTTCTTGAAAGAGTTAGTGTTCCCTGTGAAATTAATTTTAAGATAGTAGGTTGTGCTCAATGCATCTACATTTCGTTCGTATTTCAATCGCATTGCAAAGTATTATATTCGAACTTATCAATATTATCTGCCAATGCTCCTGTACGTAAAGATTTCGGAAAAAATTGAACAACAAGCTTCAAATATCAAAATTTTTTGACTGGTCTCGTTAGATGATTTGTTATATAGTGGCAATAATTGATATGCGAGAGTATGGCAGATTCATACATAAGCCTATAATAGGGCAAGAATTTGTTACAATAGTTGGTAATTTTCAGTGTAGTGCATGTATTAAGTTTGAGAACTCTAATGCGTAATATAGTCATTTCATTTTCAATCAATTATACTACTACTAAGATAGTTTTTGTAAATACATTACTCTGCCGGATGAAATGCTATTCAAAAATTCAAAGTTTACACTTCTTTTGCCAAAAAATTTGGCTTTTGAAACAAATTATAAACAATGTATAACAAAAAGCGATCCAGCTATTCAAAATGAACCTACCACCTATTGTAATATATCACCCCGATTTTTTATACGAACTGCAAGTGAGTGAGATCATAAATATATTGATTTGAAGTAGAATAGTAGTTGCTTTGCGACTCTTGCTTGTCTAATTGGTCTGATAACTAAGTTGATCACTGATGAAGAGACGTCTCAACACAGATGGTTTCCAAACACTTCAGCTTGTTATAGTGCTGCGGATACATTCGATGTTGTTCGCAGTGGATGCAGAAGTCTGTGGCGATCTTATCCAATCAACTGTTTGATGTTACTTACTGTCTTGATAGGTCATTTTGAAAAAATCTCTGATACTGGAGAATTTAGTGCTAACGTTAATTCAATTAGTCCGTAAATGAAGTAGAAGGGATAAGTCACTAATACCCATAGGAGATAGAAAGTGTTTTAATTGTAAGATCAAAATAAAGATTTTTTTTATCATTTGTTCGCGTTGTTCTGACTAAGTTGGCTTTTTTCATTCTAGTAGTTATCTCTGGATGTCTGCTGTTTTGCTTCACAATTTCTTTCTGGTCTCAGCGATCAACAGCGACGTTTACCTTGCTTTGTCTCCGCTTTTTTCTCCCGATGATTGGTTGGTGGATGCGCCAAAATTTAAAGACTAGCTGTATAGTCATTTCTGGATCGGTACCTAATCTCTCAAATCAAATTAAGCATATTAGATTTACTCACCCTATCAAGTTTTCTCGACCTGAAGAAAAAAGGATAACGCAACTACTGATGCAGGCTATTAAATTTTTGATTTTGCAAAAATGATTATCGCATGTTAAGGACGGTTGGAATAGTTGATGCTAAGTCAAAATTGATTACGTGTTAAACAGAAAAATGCTACTTATTTAGAATGCAATTTTTATTTGAATTTTGGTGCTCAGAAAACTCCGGTACTATTGATTAAAAGGGGCCGTAATTGAAATCTGAAAGTTAACCCGAAATAATTCAGTTTAAATTGATGCTTGTGTTTCTATGTAACCTTCTAATGGAACTAAAATTGGATCTTGTTAACTATTTCTCCCCTATTTCGATTTTCAGAAATTCAACTTGGGCAGCCACATTTTCAATAGCTTAAAAATATTTTCAGAAAGTAAATATAATTAATTTTTTTTATGTAGTTGTTATGTAAATAGTAAGTGAGACAAATACGAACGCGCGAAAATGAAATCCCAATTGATTTTTGATTTTTTTGAAATGCATGTTTTTTATACAGAAATTGTTGTCAGAAATAATACATGCATAGGGGGAATAGTTAACAAGGTCCAAAGGGGGGGGGGGAAGTTAACAAGATCCTTAAAATTGCAAAGGAATCGAAGAAGTCACTGAATTATATTTTTGTCCCTTTTTTTCAGGTCACTTTGGCGAAATTTGAAAAATCACATGGCCGATAGCACTCCTCGAATTCATATTCACAAAATTACTTCATTTTTTTAATATGTATAGACAGAGCGTAGCTCTATAACATTCATTTCGGTCACCCTTTTGCTAGTTTCGATGTGTCGAATTTATAGCCCGGTTACAACTTTCTAATTTTACCGTGTTCATAATAAAGCTCGGTTACAACATTCTAAAAACAGTTCAAAATCAAACAACGCCCAACGTTCTGCTTAAAGGTGCCCTTAACTATAGATCGATTCGTTTGGTAAAAACAGGTATTATGAAAATATATGCAATTTTTTGGCCGTTTTTTGAGAAATTTTTTGTCTTTTCTCGCAAACTACCTTCACAAATCTGAGATTTTAGTTTTAATCGAAACGACGTGTTGTGGTGAGCTTCCCTGCATAAGCGGTAACGCCCAAATTCAAATTATCAAACAGGTTTTTCCAGCTTCAGCTGGCCTCTAGTATGAGAATTTATTGGATGCATGTCTGCATACTCTGCCCTATGTGTCTGCATACTCCCATAATCTCATTTTATCTTAGCCTACTATCTGCAGCCTTCGAAAAAGTGTGTGTGGGGGGGGGGAATTTGACCCATATTTTCGGATTTTTTTTTACTTTTTCTCGAAAAGTCTCCTCCCAAAGCTAAGATTTTGGGTTCAAGGAATGCAACAGATTGTGGGAAGCTCCTCTGCATAAGCGGCTTCGCCCAAGTTATGGCCCTCAGAACGTCAAATTTTCAATCTTGTGACCAATTTTTGAAACTTGACTTTTCTGAAAAACTACCCTCACAAATCTGAGGTTTTGGTTTCAACGAGTAGAAAAGGTTGTGGGAAGCTCCTGGGCATAAACGGCTACGCTCAAATTTTGTAAGAAAAAAAGTGACGCCTTTGGAAAAGTCAAATTTTTGTTTTTCGACCGCTTTTGTAATTTTTTGAAACTTCTCGAAAATTTTGAAATTACCTATTTCATCTCGCATCAGTACAACAAATTCAAAAACTATCAAACCGGTACCTCCACTCCAGCTTTAGCTGGGCCTCTAGTCTCAGTTATGAATGTTTTCAGTTCCTCTGGTCTATGTTTATTTGTAGACGTTTTTACATGTTTTTCAGATATCGACAAAGAATTGCAAGACGCTCAAAACTTCAGAGATGAACAAACAGATGATTTAGCTCCTGAAGATTACAGCAGTGACTCAGAAACGAATTCAAACAAAAATGCATACCGAAACCCAGATTTGGGATCCGAAGAAGTAGAAGATCCTCCGTATAAACGACAGTTGCCTCAAATACTGTTTTGCAGTAGAACTCATTCTCAGTTGTCACAGTTTATAAAAGAATTAAATAAAACAGAATTTGGAAGTAATGTTACGGCTATTGGAATGGGGAGTCGGGCTAATTTGTGTATCAATAAATCAATTGTGAACTTGAAACATTCTAGCGCTATAAATGAAGCCTGTTTGGAAATGATTAATAAAGATAAAATCAAGAAGTCCGACTTCGATAACGCCGATAATATAGAAAATTCGATGCCAGCAAAAAAACGAAGAAAAAATGCAACAGGTCTAAAAAAGTGTGAGTTCTATAATTCAAGTAAAATTGATTCGTTGCGAAAGCATATTTCAACCAAAACTTCAGATATTGAAGATATAGTGAAAAAAGGCGAAGAGCTGTCAGCATGTCCGTATTATGCGACCCGATTTGCAGCTCAATCCATGCATGTATTAGCCTTACCATATCAAGCTTTGCTACATAAAAGCACACGAGAAGCTTTAGGGATCAGTTTAAAGGAAAATGTTGTTATTATTGACGAAGCGCACAATTTATTAGAAAGTTTGGCGAGCGTCCAAAGCATTGAGTTAAATGCGCTTGATTTTTACCAACTGTATCGACAACTGAATGCGTATATGCAATGTTACAAAACTAGATTGAAAAGTAAAAACTTAGTTTATTTGAAGCAATTAATGCTTGTTTTGAATCAATGTTTGAGATTTTTGGGCGGAAAAGTGAACCAAGATCCAAAACAGATGAAATCAACTGAAAATTCGTCAAATTTGGAAACAGTTAATTCGTTCACGTTCAAGGCGGAGTTTGATCACGTGAACCTGTACAAGCTGTTAGTTTATATTGAGAAAAGCCAAATCTGCAGAAAACTCTCAGGATTTGCAATAAGTTGCCCGACTATCGATGAAGTGTCAAATCAAAAAATTGGAAATAATGCTAGTCTCAAATCGAAGTCTGAGAGTGAAAGTGGAAACGCAATAGGAAGATTCATTAAAGAAATCAAGGAAAATCAAATCACGCAAGAAAAAGTGAGTTATAAATTCTGAGAAGCGTTTTTTTCACAGTTATTTCTGCAAGTATTTTAGTAGATTGTAGTGCTGTAAATTAATGTATCAGAAAAACGAAAGCGTTTGGGCTGGGTCAGTTAACCAAAAAGGGAATCGCCTGATCAGTAAGCTGAAAAATTTTAAAATAGTTTTCAGCAAACAGAGCATGGGAACTATGGAGCAAAAATCGTTCTTCCTTTTTGCGCGGTTGAGCACAACAAATCTATCACCACGATTGGGCTCTATCTAGAAGCCAATCATTATCTGTAAAATATCCAGCACATCAGACAGTAAAGCACGAGGCAGAAGCATAGATGGCAGTGAGCTCCTCTCATGATGTCAGGGGCTTTTATTTTCCGAAAAATATTTAATTTTTTCAAGTCATGGCTTAAGGATTTTTCAAATGCTTATTAGTTTTGGTAGTAATGTAGCTTTGGTTTTGTTTCAGACCAGTTCATTAGTTTTGGCCGTAGTTTGAATAGTTTGGTCGCAATTAGCGCAGTGAAAGCAGTTATATAGGTTATGGCCATTTTTCCGCATAAGCTACTTTCTTGGTACTTCGTATTGAAAACTAATTGTTCGTAGAGTTTTCGTTTTTTTTGCGCTTCGCTTCTGTGAAGAGAACACTGTTTACGTTATAGGCTCAAAAGAAAACTTCGCAACCAGAAAAATCAGCAACAGATGAAGAATCGTTGAATTTGCATAATGGCAGCTCAACACAGATTGGATCTAAATGCAAAATATATCAATTCAAGTCGTTTTTAGAAGTGCTTATTTCTGACGAGAAGCTAAACTGTAAGGTTCTAGTGAAGAAAAGTGGGCAGTCAGTTGCGGATAATTCAGTCAAGAGTTTCATCTTGAATCCGGCGCATATGTTTGCTGATGTAGTGACCCAAGCTAGATCTGTGATTTTAGCTGGAGGTCAGTCATTTTGATATGTTTTGTTTACAATTTGAAATGGTGGTTAATTTCACTTGAGCTAAATTATTTGAAGTGCTCCTGTAAAGTGGCATTTTTGTTCAAGTAGTAGAAGAATTCAGTGTAATGCAGCAGTTAAATGTAGACCAGCAGAGTCAGTTAATTTTTGGTTTGAAAGCTGGTATATGCAATGAAAAGCAGGCAAACAAAGCGACTGAGATATGACTAACTTAAAAAATATATAATTGCCGACTATTTGATATTTCTCTGGTGTTTAGGTACCATGCAGCCATTCGAAGAATTCACACATCAGCTTTTCTCAGCACTAGGCGTGAACGAATCAAAAGTGCATCTATTTTCATGTGGCCATATTGTGAACAAATCTCAAATTCGCACGCTGATAGTGGAAAAAGGACCAACTAACGAACAACTACAATTTTCATACAAAGACAGACAAAATGAAGCTATTTTTGTTGAGCTTGGAAGACTTTTGCTCAATGTTATTCCCAGAATTAAAGGCGGCTGTGTAGTGTTCTTTCCGTCCTATGATTTCGAAAATCAAGTCTCAAAAGTACTCACTCGAGATAAAATTTTGGACCGTCTGATAGAAAGGAAGCCATTTTTCAAGGAGTCGCGAGCCAGCGCAGATTGTGATACTGTTTTTGAGAAATACAAGAAGCAAATTGATTTGAACCCGCAGAAAGGGGCAATTCTTTTTGCAGTTATGGGCGGCAAAATGAGCGAAGGTATTAACTTCAGTGACGATTACGGTCGATGTGTAATTGTTATCGGAATGCCCTATCCGAATATCAAGTCACCAGAATTGAATGCGAAAATGAACTTCTTAAATCAAATTAAGAATGGTCTTGGCCAGACTCATTATGAAAATTTGTGTATGAAATCGGTAAACCAGTCTATAGGAAGAGCAATAAGGCATAAGGATGATTATGCGTGTGTTTTATTAGTGGATCAAAGATTTGCGAGAGAAAATGTGAAGAATAAATTACCTAGTTGGATGCAAGAATCGATACGCTGTTGCAATAATTTTGGATCTGTGATCGGCGATGTTAATAATTTCTTCAAAGATAAATGGAAAGGAAACTTATAATTTTTCCAGTAAATTTCTTATATTGTTTGTTTGCTTGTGTTTTTGTTGTTTTGTTTTCCTAAGTGAATGAAAAATTAATTAAATATTTAAATAAAAAAATAATGTTGCTGCGATGAAATTTAATATCTGATTTTGTGTTTGGAATTAATAGTTGAATTTCAATAGTTATTACTAAATGGGCCTTTTTGCGTTTTCTGATTACGTTTATCTCAAGTTTTGATTGGATGTTGATTTTAAGAGCTCAGAAACTCTTATGTTGGTTCTTTTTTCCTCCTGGAAATATTGTGTTAAAATGAAAATGGCCAGTATTTCATAACACATTGGAGCTGGAGGTTAATAATTTGGGTCTTACTTATTCCACCAAAAATAATAATAACAATTTTCTATTGAAAACGAATATAAACAAGAATAGCCGGTTTCTGTGCAAGTAGAACAGAAGGTTCCGACTTTATTATTCAAAAAATCTTAACATTTTTTTAAATAGTTTGATTTTTTGTGTGGCGTGATGAAAGGATCTGAACGAAAGATTAGACTTTAGAAATTTCTGTTATTCAATCTAAAATAGGAATATTAAAAAACTGTTTTCCTCGAAAAGTTACTAATAAAAACAAAATAGTCAGACAAATTGAAAAAAATTATTCAATTTTTTTGCTGAGTTTTTTTTGAATTTTAGAAGTGTTTCTTTCATTCGCAAGATGGCGCCAAACAAAATTTGACATCAAATTTCGCTTTATTTTTTTAGCGCTAGAATAAGAAATTGGTGTTTTTTTTTACTACTAATTTGCTCTAATAAGCCTGCTAGCTCGCTTTAATCGCTCAAAATTAGACGAAAAATCAAAAATTTCAAACCGGTTTTTCTCGGCACTGATTTTTTTTAATTTTTAAATGTTCGAATCACGACTGCAAAAGCTTTAATATGATATATCACTCGACTCATTCCGATGATTGTTTGTGGTACCTGATTTAACGTGGAAAACAAAAAGCTAAAAAAAGAAAACTATAAAACATTCGAATGCTAAGGTCGTTCGCATCTTTCAAATGATCGGAACAATAATTGAATCTAATTAGCTGAAACAAAAGGTCTAATAATTTTGAACTGACTGAGCACAATTAATTAAAGTTATGCATTTCAATTTTCAATAGTTCAAATTTGGATAGTTTTACTTTTGCGTCTCAAGTTCTGCAAGGAGAAAAACTGAATCTTATTTTAAAACCGTTTGGTTAAATTTTCGGGGTTCCTGGAATGTCAAGTTGAATATTTTTTAGAATATTGAAATGCATTGACTGCTACTATGCATCTAACTGAATGTCTAGGAAAACACTATTTCAAATGGATGGTTGGACCATTAACCACACGACGTGTTACAGGTCACCAATTCAAGGGCAAAAAGCGAAACTACCGACCAATCATTCGCGACGATATCCGAAAATTAGCGAAGAGATTTTATCTCGAACGGGATTCAGCACGTCATTTGTTCAACCCATATTTAACCGAAAAAGAGGAATACCCGCTTTTAGCAGAGAAGTTATCGAACCCTGAAAGAATACCTTTGTTAGAAGAGTACCCAGTTAAACCCTGGCCTCAAGCGGGACAACATGTTTATCAGGATCACTTTCTGGAGGTGCCGAAAAAGACAAAAAAATGGCCGTCAGAGCATCCGCCTGATTTTGTGTGGAAAACTCCGATGCCAAATTGATTGAAAAACTTTAATAAGAACAACTTTTTGTTCTTTTCTATGACTTAAATCTCATTGATTTTGAGAAGCCAATTGAAAATTTAGAGGAATGTTTTGTATGTAACACTACGAATTTACTGTCAAGCAGCTAATACGTTTTCAGTTTATTCAATAGTTGCAGCCAAACTGCTGGCTACACCTTTTTTTGGTCCTAGAATCTGAAGGACGTTAATTCAATCTAGACCCATACACAAAAAATGAACGCAAATCTCTTAATCTGGTAACTTATTTTGTGAGAAACTAGTGAACGGTTTTATGTGGGGTTAGTCGCATAATTTGATTGGTTTTGTGGAATTAAAGCAAGCTCGGTATCCAAACAAAATTTCTCAGGCAGAGAGACAACGAGTTAGTTACAAATTCATCGGTTCCGATAATGCAGTTTTAATATTTGAAGTTATCCGGAAAAATTAAGCAAGGTAAGCTTTAAAAAATTTCATGAGAAGTAGAAGTATTGCATGGTTTTGTTCTTAGCTCCATATTCAGAAAAAAGAAAGACAAAATGTATGCACCGGTTGAAATGATCGAGTAACGGTTCTTAAATGAAAATCGGTCCTTTAGGCTAGGAACACTTGGTCTAACTGCTTCGTATTATTTTTTGTTTGTTTATTGTTGTTTAAAGTCACCTCGTCGTTAGTTATAACTAAATTTTAAATTTTCTACGCGTTTGTGTAGTGCTTTCATCATATTACTCTCAATAAAAACTACCTTAAATTTAAAAAAAAACACTTTTTTGTTTATCAATGTGGTCGGAACATTCTGTTCTACTTACTGTTCTAGTTTGATTTCGATAACTTCCTTTCTCACAGTTTTTTTGCAAAGTATATACTGAATAGGCTTCAATTGCGCGGATCATACAAAAACAAAGAATTGTCAGAGGAATTCTGCAATGTGCTACCATGGATTCACGCTCACGATTCCAACTACAAGCTTTCATCACTGCAAGATTACTTCTGGAATGTGATAAGCGCAATTTTAAGTGCAATCGGAAAGTATGATTTTTGTCATAGTAGATTAAATATGAGCCCGTTTTCATTAAATTATTTTTAAATAATTAAATTTAAACTGTTTTTCGCGATAGTCATTCATTTTTGTAATACAAGTGGTGCGAAGATCAGCTTCGCTTTTGTGTAGACCATTTTTGAAAATATTTTTCCTAATTTTTCACTTGCATGTAGAATTTCGTCGGCTAAAATGCCATTCTATGTTTGTGATGTATCGCAAGTGATGGGAAGCTACGCTTAGTCTCCATGTTTCAAAGTTTCATAGCATTTGAAGCGACATGAAACCGTCCAAAAAGCCTAAAACTATCTCAAAAGTTGACGCTTTAAATTGTTGATTATTTTTTATTCGATTGTTTTGAAAACAGTTTGAAATAAATCAAACCTTGTCTTTTTCTGCAATCTGTTCAAGCCAAAAAACATTCAAATTTGATCAAAATTTTTTTGGTTGAGCTGAATCGTTGGAGTAATGAATAAATGCAAAGCGACCCTTGGCGTGGTCATAAAAAACAAGAATGTTTTGAAGTTAATTTTGCGATAGTTTCAGGTTTTGCAAGTTCACAATGATAAACTGCGGTTTTCAATTGGATTTCTAGTACTTTTTTTGGACATTTGGATTTTTTACGGTAAACAAATTTTCAATTGGATTTTTACGATTTCACGGGAAGGCTGCTATAAAATTAAAAAGTTCATGCGTGGTTGGTCTGCGTACTTAATAATTTCTGATCAGAGTTGTTTTTCAGATTAAAGTTTTTTGTACAAGCATGGTATTTAGGATGGGTGAGCCGAATAGATCTTCCCCGCCCAGTGCAAAGAAGCAACGAAAAATTGAAGATTCTCCGCGCCCCGATAATGATAAAGAAAAAAGCATCAACAGCAATCATCTCTATTGTCAAGTAATGAGAAATTTATAAAGGCATTCATAAATTTAAAAGAAACTGCTCGCAGATTTTTTCTTTTTCTTACAAGCAACTTTTTTGTAACATCGTTTCTTTTTTGTATTTCCAGGCGAAGTCGCTAGTTTTGTTTTTAGCATTAGGGCTCAATTTTTTATGCTGTTGCGTTTTAATTTGGCGATATCAAACATGATTGGGATGGACTATATCCGCTTTATTAATGCAACTGAGGTCCCGCTTCAAAGAGCTTTGGGATATGTTTCTATGGTTTCTCTTATAAACTGCAAAGTTGAAGCATTTTTCGGTTTCCTTGTTCAAATCTCTATTAGCTTTGTTGTTGTTCCGATAGTTAATCGCTTCAGTTTTTGTAGCTCATTTGGGTCAGCACATTTACCGACATTTTTGCTTTTCGGCTTGGTTTCTTATTTTCAAATTTTTGTTTTTATTTTTTTCCTTGTCCCGGTTTCTTTCCTTAATCCGCGTTTCTTCCAGATTGTATTTGGGAACAAGACTTTTTCGCGTAAACAACTTTTCGAACAATAAATTGCTCTTGCTTTATTATTGAACCGCAACAACTTAAAGATTCCTCTCCATTTGGCCTGGAGGTAACGCGGTTGCTCTTGAACCCTACGGTCACGGTTTAGAGTCACGGCCGGAATTTGTTTCGTTTCAGTATGTAAGAAATTGACAATGTTATGTTCCAGGAAAAATTGAAGTATTGGACTTTCGTTTGTCTGCTTATGTTTTGTCCGCTTAGTTGCCTCATCAGAGTTTTCTTCGGCTCTCAACAATGTTCATCGTAGATGCAAGTCTTTTTAGTTTACTCCTGCTGTAATTTGTAGAATTAATAGCCTTGACGTTGTAAATTTTCATTGGCTTTTTCTTTGTTTTTTTTTCCGCTAAAAGTTTTTTCGGCCTATGTTTTATCGGCTAAGCAACATTATTTTGTGTCGCTTAAAAGGCAAGCAAATGATTGTTATATTTTTTTCCAAATTCAAGAGGTTTTTGTTGCAAAATTTAATGGCTCTACCCAGTTGTTGTTTTTTGCTTTATGGCCGCTCAGTAATTAGTAAAAGCTTAATTAATACTGTTGGAACTTTTACTGATTTTGATTTTCCTTCGGAAAAATCTGCGGGGTATTATTTGACCGATATTTTCTCAACAACCAACAGCCCAATTTTTTTCATCTCGAGTAGTGGCCCTCGGAAAAGTCAGCTATTTGATTTTTTTAACCGTTTTTTAAAAACATTTGCTTTATCCTAAGGACTACCCTATGAAATCTGAGTGTTTGAAATCTGTCATCCTAAATCGAAACAACAGGTTTTTGAAATCTGACTGCATAAACAATTTTTTAAAGAAAAAGTTGTTATGGCTTTCAAAAATGTCAAACTTCTCAAACGTTGTCCGTTTTTGGGAAGTTTTTTGAGTTTTCTCAAAAACGACTCTGTCAATTTTTAGGTTAAATGTTCAATCGAGAAAACTGGTTTTGGCACTGCTTACGCGGTCACGGCCTACTTTTGCGAAAACAAACTATGGATATTGAAATGTCACGTTTTTGAGTTTTCGCTCGTTCTTTAGGAAAGTTTTGACTTTTCCTAAAAACTGCCCTATCAAATGTGAGATGTGTGATGAAGGAAGGTTCCACTCAAAAAATCGATTGCGAGAGTTGTTCCGATAGAAATGGCAATTTGTTAGTTTTTTAAAGAATGTTAGGAATGTTGATGGCAAAATTCCAAACTTATTTTAGTAGAGAAACAACTAAGGTTTTGAGCTAAGTCCAATTTTTGAAGTTTTGGTTTTATCCATTGCATCCCGCATCAGTATAATATTATTGCATCAAAAATATTACACAGGTACTTCAAGACTTAGCTGGGTCACCAGTTTCTTTTATCGAGACTTGGGAAAGTTTTGGTGCCTCCAGTTTTTTCCATTAATTTTTTTCCTCAACTTTTATGTTTTTTTTTTTGATAAGTTTTGCGATAGGCAAGGGTAGTGCAATCGGCAGTACTATATTTTGTTCCTAGAAGTTCACCTCTGCAGATATTTTTTGTGCATGTTAGCATTTCAACCAACTGTTCTATTCGATTTTTTCTTTTTGTTGGTTGTAATTTATCTCGATTTGCTAGTTGTTTTTTTTTCTTTTCTCTTTTTTTTCCGGCTTGATAGGTTTTGGCCTACATTATATCGGCTTAGTTGCTCCTAGTGCACCGTTTGACAATCGATTTTTCTGTTTATGTGTGTTTTGAGGGTGTCTGTGTCTCTATTTAGTCTGATTCGTCAGTAGGCAGATATTCAAAAACAACCTCAGGATTCACGCAGTTGAGAATACAGCGTGCAGATTGCAGAACTTCATCTAAGCTGAGATTCGAACAAGAGGAGAGAATCTGTATCAAGAGTCAAGGAAGATTGGCAAGGAAGAAGATTCGAGATGCAAAACACCGAGCTAGATCAGGTAAGAAATGCTGCTCTTCAAGGGAAGGAGGTCATGGGTTCGAATCCCCCAACGGAAGCAACGCTCAAAATGAAAAGGAGGAAATAGAGCCGTGAGCTAAAAATTTTAGAATAGTAATGTGAGGGCTAGACTAGAACAGAATAAATTTTTCTAAATTAGCGTATTTTTGGGTTGTGATGTTCATGAACTTAATGTTAATTTAGTCAAAAAAGACTCAATGAACTACTCTTATATTCGTGATTTTTTTCAGGAAAAAAATTGTAAAAAGTTTGTTTACGCTCAAACTTGATTTCGCGCTTTTTGAATTCTGATTTCTTTGTAAGTTCAGATCGTTTTTTTTGTTAAAAGAAGACAAGATCCACTTTCGAACAGCAAAAATGTTAAGGTCACAAAAATGTGAGCGAATCATAATTTATAAAGTAGATTTTGATTTTCAGATTTCTTAAACGAATTAAAAAATTACCCATTAATCCAATTTTCTCAAATTGAGTTAATTTTATCAAAAAGTGTCAATGATTATTTATTCTTGAAACTCAATGAGCTTTACCTGCATATAGTTTCTTCTTTACACAAGCATAGCTTGTGTTATATTATGAACTCTCTTCTTTTCAACCTAAGACGCAAATATTGTTGCGACAAACTGTGTTCATTTTGAAAATGATCACTTTGATCCAGCTATTAATTACAGCCGATGCTAGGGATATTAACCCAGACTATTATATTACAAATGTCATTTTAGCTTCAGGGTATCATTGATCTTAAGCGTAGAGGTAGGCAAGGAGACCAGCAACAAAATAAGAGGGTTCGCACATGGGCAGGGTCGGATGTTTTTAATGAACTTTTTCATATCTATCTATCTATCTATCTATCTATCTATCTATCTATCTATCTATCTATCTATCTATCTATCTATCTATCTATCTATCTATCTATCTATCTATGTATCTACCTAACTCTACTATATATAAGTGTTACTGACAGCTATCTCCCATGTTTAAGCTTAATAATTTTGCATGTTTAACGAAAGAATTTTTTCATGATTAAGCTATATCATATATTCCAATGCTTAAGAAATTTTTTCAAGTAGTTGTCCGCAAGGTCATTAGTTTTTCATTATTTTTTTCGAGGTCAAATTAAGTCTGTCTGTGTACCTGCTTTTTAAATTAATTTGGTTTTGTCTGTCTACCCGTCTCCTAATTTTTTAATTTTCAATTTGGCTTCGACGATTCAGCTCAAAGTAGTACTACTGTCAAACGGTTGTCTCCAATCTATCTATCTGGAGTTTCTATCTTTTTTCTGTCTTTTTTTTCGATCCATCTTTTTCGATCTATTTTTTTAATTTTTTTCGACCCTTCCTTTTCGATATTATTCTATCTTTGTTTTTGAACTTTTCTGTCTTTCTTTTTCTATCTTTCTTTTTTGATCCTTGTTTTTTGATCTTTCTGTCTTTTTTTTCTATCTCTTTTCTCTATTTATTTTTCTATCTGTTTTTTTTCTATCCTTCTTTTTCGATCTTTCTTTTTCAATCCTTTTTTGATCGTTCTTTCTATCTTTTTATATCTATCTAATATAATTTTAAATGCCATCTTCACTATCTTGCCGCTTTAGAGCTTTTTCAACGTAATATTTTTGCATAATTAACGAAAAAAAAATTTCACGTTTAAGCTGTATCGTAAATTGCAATGGTTAAGATTTTTTCGATTTTCCATATTGATTTTAGTGGTTATTCCGCCCAGTTTAAAAAAGCAGCCTTATAGTTGGATGCTATCAGAATTCACAACGTGGTTGCATTTTTGACGTCCAATTAAGAATGCTCAAATCTTTTTAGTGTACGAGATACGACGATTTTTTGATTTTTTTTTCAAAGATTTTCAGAGAACTCAAATTACATAAGAAATTACAAAACTTGAATAACCCAACCTTGCAGTTGGGTGCTGTCAGAGTACTCTCAAGGAATGCGACTCTTGCCTCCAAATGAGACGGCTGAAATCGTTGTAGTTTTCGAGATATGACGTTTTTTGTCATTTCAAGGAATTGACGTTTTTTGTGATTTCAAGGAAATGACGTTTTTTGTGATAAAAAAATCCAGAAAACCCAAACAAATCTTTGTAGTTTTGCAGATATGACTTTTTTGTGATATTTCTAAACTTTTTACAGAAAATTCAACTTTGAGTTTTTTTTTATAAATTGAAATTCGTAACGCTTTAGTTTGGTGCTGTCTGTGAACTCATGGTTCTGCTAATCTTGCCTCCAAATTTTGCTGCTCAAATTCTTGTAGTTTTCGAGATATGAGGCTTTTTATGATTTTTCCAAAGCTTTCAGGTAACTTAGATTACAAAAACTCATAAAGTTTAGATATCCCAACCCTGTAATTGGGTGCTGCCAGGGTACTCCCAGGAGTTGTAAATCTTGCCTCCAAGTATCACTACTCAAATATTTGTACTTTTCGAGATTTGACGTTTTCGAGATGACCGAAAATAGGTATTAAAAAAAATTATCAAATATGAAATTACCAAACATTTAATTGGGTGTGTCAGAGTACACTAAAAGCCTGCAGATGTGGTTTCCAGTATATGTAATTTTTCACGAGTTGTCAAAAATTTGAAGCACTGGAGGTGCGTTACACGCTAGTACTAGTTAAAATGCGTCACTCTATAAATTGAGGCGTGCTAGTTGGTAAATTTCTTTTGTTTTCAAATTGACTGGTACTGCTAATGCGCCATAACTGGATTGCGTCACTTAGAAATTACATAGACTCATAATTGGTGTGCGTCTTTTGAGAAGTTTTGTAGACTCGAAATTTGACTCATTAAGTTTTCCCAGTAGCTTTATCGGTCATACTTTTGCTTCTGTATGCGAAGTGCAACTTCGCCTCTGTGTTGAAAAGTTGAAATTAAAAAAATTTTAAGTCGGTATTTTTTGTCTCTTAGCGTTCGTTGAATCTGTTTTCTTTCTGTCTGTTGGCTATGTTTTTGTATTGAAATACAATTCATTTGTACGCTTCGTGGTTTTATACTTTCTTGTTGAAAATTTCTTACAGCTCGTTCCTCAACGGCTAAATGTAGTAGTCCTAAAAATCCTAATAGCTTTGTTTGGCCTTGTGTTTTAGAGCTCGTCACGGGGGATCTATTCAGCGCAGAGCGCTTGTTCTGTACCCTAGACTTGGAAGAATTTCGGAAAAACTTCACAAACAGACTTGACAAATTGCCTGTGGAGATTTCGAAAGAAATGATGCAGGCGAGACCTTATGTAATTGACAGGATTGATGGAAAGGCGCTCACTGAGTTGGAATTCATTGAGAGATTTGAGAAACCAAGCATGCCTGCAATATTCACACATCTAATGGATGACTGGCCAGCTTATCAGGCAGTGTATTGTAGTGTTATATTAGGTGTAACGGGCTGGTGCAAAACAATCTACCTTTTTTTTTGGAAACCAGCATAACAAAATATTTATGGGTCGCTTGTACACTGGTTCAAGATAAACGTTTTTTGCGGAAGATAATTAAGGTCAAACTTGAAATCTGAAAAAAGTTGAATTCCTGAAAAGCTGCTGAATAAAATACACTGATCTGATCACAGGGCAACACCAAATGGTCCACTCTTGCCTGGCTCTATAGAAAATTCAGCAAACTGAAGTTTAAATGCGGCGAAGACGACAAAAGATGTCCCGTAAAAATCAAATTGAAGTACTACCTCCAATACATGGTTTCCACTCGGGATGATTCTCCACTTTGCGTGCTTGATTCCAACTTCGGAGAAGATCCGAAGCGGAAGAAGCTGCTGAATTTTTATAATGTGCCCAATTTGTTCCGAGAAGATCTGTTCCAACACACAAGAGAGGGAAAGCGACCGCCCTATAGGTTAATTTATTACACGTGTAATGTTCGACTGTTAGGAGCATATATTGCATCGAAAATTGATATCAACTTAAAAGATTTCAATGCCTGAACCCTACAGTACTTTTCCCTTTTTTCGCAACGCAAACTTAAAAAACGATTTATCGGTTTATTTCACATTTTTTGAAATTCTCAACTTTATGCCCCGGGTACTTAAGTGGTTTCACATATGATTGCTCAAACTTTCTTTTGATTCCGATATGTTTTTATGATTTTGTCAAAACTTTTCAAAAAAATTCATGTTATAAAAAACAAATTTTTTAAATTTGAAACTATCAAGCTTACTTTCGGCTTTTGTTAGCGTACTCCCAGAGGTTGCGGATGTGAACTTTAATTAGGATTGCTGAGTTATGTCATTTTGCATGTTTTTTTAATGAAGTTCTTAGCGTTAAGTTAATGTGCTTTCACAGGGTACCCCAGGGTTTGCGAAACAGGCCTATGATTATGACAGCTCAGATTCTTTTTCGGCTTTTGAGACATGACATTTTCCATATTTTATAAAATCTGATTGCTGTTCATGAAAAAATGGACTTCATGTAATTTCAAAAAAGTCAATAAATAAATTCATTTTTTTTTCAAGGATAATCATTATTTTATGCATCAGATTCTTGTTTAGTGTACTTATTTGTTCTCAATAATTTTTGCGTATGCTTGATAATAACGTATGCTTGATAACATCTGCTGCCATCAATCATTTAATCTAGCGTAACTAAGCTAGAATAAATGATTGTTGGCAGCAGGTGTTATTAAGCATAGGTACAAATTATTGAGAACAAATCAGTAAATTAAACAAGAATCTGATTCATAAAATAATGATTATCCTGGAAAAAAATTTGAATTTATTATATATTGACTTTTTTTTGAAATTACAGAAAGTCAAATTTTTGTGCTTTCGGCTTTTTATGGTTTTATGTCTGAGGTAAAAGAGATCTTTTAGCCAGTAGTTTTGGGGTTTGAGCATTTTTTATTTCTTTGAGCTTGCACTATTCAAAGATCGCACTGAAAGAATGCAAAAATGAGTAATTTTGGATTATAATTGGTTTAAACTTTCAAAAAATATAGTTGATTATAATCGATTATAATGGATTTTATTGCTTCAAAAAAAGTTCTATGATTTTTTCAAATATTTCAAAAAAAATGAATTGTTGTTCATTAATTAGTTACGCTAGATTAAACAGTTGATGGCAGCAGATGTTATTAAGCATACGTATAAATGATTAAGAACGAATAAGTAAATTAAGCAAGAGTCTGATCTATAAAATAATGATTATCCTGGAAAAAAATATTGAATTTATTATATATTGGGTTTTCTGAAAGTACAGAAAGTCAATTTTTGCGCTGTCGATTTTTAAGGGTCTTATTTCTGAGATAAAAGAGATCTTTAAGCCAGTATTTTTAGGGATTTGCGCATTTTAGAACAGTCAAGTTTTGTGCGAACCTTAAATGAGCGTTTATAAAGAGTTTATAAACCAGCCAATAAAAACTTTGTCGTTTCGGTGCCCAACGTTTCGCGGAATTATTACTGAATTGATGCAGTTTCAGACATTTGAGTTCTTGTTAATAGTTAAGAGTCGATGAGCGTAGTTCAGACTCTTATGTATGTGATGTTTTTTGTTTTCAGGAAAAGTCATAAAATTTGTTCGCGAATTGACTTGAGATTTTTTTAAAATTTAGTTCATTTCTTTTGTTAAGAGGAAGGCAATTTCCACTGCCGAACAGCGAAAACTAAAGATTACGAAAAACGTGATCGTTTTTAATTTCGACTTTAATTTTCAGATAACCCAGCGGAATAAAAACTTTATATATTGATCCAGTTTTCTCAAATTGAGTTAATTTTATCAAAAAATTGTCAAATTTATTCTTAAAGTTGAAGAAGTTTTAGGGCCATGTATATTGTTTTAAAATTCAAAAATTGAAGTTCGAAAGACATGTAAGCCAATAATGTTTTTTCTGTATTCTTGCGTTCCTTGACTCTGTCCAACTGTTTGTTCGCTATATTTGCACTAGCTTCGTGTTACTCGAATGATAGTTTTTCTTTCGTTTGTGTTTTATGGTATCTGTTCTGAACATTGGCTGATGTGCAGGCGCGTATCTACAGGCATCTTTTTTGTTCCGATTTTCGTAACGAAAGTAACGGATTGTTTATGCTCGGGGTGGGTTTTTTTTCTTCAGACAAATTTCGACTTTTTAACTAGCAACTTTTGACGGAAGTTTTTTTAATCATTCAAAAGGTATTGTTGTCTTGAGCTTAAATTTGAAAAGATATTTCACCTGTGATTTTTTTTCGTAAAGTTATGGGGGTTTAAAGATTACCATTTTGGCCAATTTGGGACAATTAACGCGCGAAATATAAGTGGAGATTTAATCAGTCATAGAAATCGTTCCAAATTGGTTGAAGGAAGCTTATATGCTATAATTGATTTGTTAATAGGAGCAAAATCTGTCACTTTGTACTTATTATGACGCGTGGGGGGATATTTCCTCAAAAATTTTTTTTTTAAAATATTTTTATTTTATTTCATTACATTTAAATTTTTCATGACGTTACTGCTCCATAGACCTTAAAAGGCAGTCGGAACATTCAGGACTTCACCCCGATACGAGCAGTCTTGTCTCCATTTGCGGTTATATAAAAGCATTTGATAGTTTTGTTGTCTTTTCTCTATGTCGACCAAATAGTTTTTCCGAGCTTTCAAAACAGTATAGAAAAGAGACCCTATTTTATCTATTTTTTTAATGATCAAAAAGATCAAAAAGAGTGAGCTTTTGGCATTGAAAGGATCAATTAACCCCATTCTTAAATTCGGTACTGCCTGTTTATACTCCTCTGTTTTACTATTAGCAAATTATTTTTGCTTGAATTGCAGGTGGATAGTGATTGGTCCTCCGAGATCTGGCACTGGAATCCACATTGACCGTCTGGCCACTTCTGCCTGGAACTCTTTGGTCCGAGGAGCCAAGCGGTGGTGTCTGCTGCCGAACGAAGTGCCCGGACATCTTTTAAAACCACAAGTAGATTCCAATATTTGGTAATTTAACTGATCAATTTTCATGCGCATGATTGATACTTGAGGAAGCCATTGAGCCACAAGCTTTCTTAATAAGGGCTGTTTTGACGAAAGAAAACAAGAATTAAGTCTAAATTGGAGCCTCAAGCATGAGCGGTTGCTTCTCTTTGCGTTGAAAATACAATATTGATATATCTTTCCTGTGCTTTCCCAGATTGTCTATGTTTGGTTTGAGACATCTGTCACGTGAAATTTTCTAAAACAAGTTTTGTGGTTATAATTTTTACGAGGACGGTGTTGCTGGGCTGTTTAGTATAGTGACAACTGTGGGAAACAAGAGGCCGAGGCGGTGACGTGGTTCCGTTTCGTACATCCCAGAGTAACCAGTGCCGCCTGGCCAGCCAAATGGAGACCCATAGAGTTCGTACAGCTCCCTGGGGAAACGGTATTCATACCAGGCTAGTTCTCCAAGTCTAATCTCAAGCCAAATTCGATGCAATGTTTTTCACGACTCATGGAACCTCCGAATCATAAGTCCAGCCCGACGTTGAGTTTCGAATCAAACGTACACGGTGAAATTTGATTTCCGGATATTTTTCAGAAGCTGGCTAATATGTACTTATCTAAAACAGTTCAGTTTGAGAAAAGCTCTGCGATGAAAGAGAAGTATGAAAGAGAACTATCCACCGGAAAAACACAACCTGCAGTCGTGTTCTCTCAAGTTGTTACACTTATGCGACAAAAAAAAACACAATGTACACATCGAAAAGGTCTAATACTTGATTATTTCACCCCTCATGTTCAATACTTCAGCCATTCGCCGAGGCAAGCAATCGTACAGTTTGTTAATGGCATCTTGAGTAATCAGATTCCAGTGTTTTTCTATTTCTTCATACAACTGGTCTCTAGATCGAAATTCGATATTGCTATCTTTTAGAGATTTCTTCAGCATCTTCCACAGGTTTTCGATGATATTAATGTCGGGTGATTGAGGGGGCCATGTAGTCGTTACGATGTCTTTTTCTGTGAAAAACGTATTCATTAAATTTGAAACATGGCAGGGATCGTTGTCCTGTTGGAATACATACTCGTCTCCGTGAAAGCTGTTGATAACATCCAGCAGATTTCGCTCTAGTATTTCCTTGTATTTTTTGCTGTTGAAAGTTCCATTAATCTTCTCTAATTTGCGAAATCCGTGGTAGGTCACGCAACCCCAAATAATTACGGAAAAAATGCGTTTTGATTTCTTTTCCTGGGGATTCATCCATGCAGGATCCGCCTTGAATTTCCAGACTAAAGTCTTCTTATTTGTGTTCACTTCGATCTTGCACTCGTCTGAAAAAATATATTTTCGCCAGTCTAGAAAATTCCAAGATTTTGGTTCACGAGCCCACTTTCTACGACGAAGTTCGTTATATTTCCTTATAATCATTTGCTTTTTCTGGACAACTTTTGACGCGCCAAGCAGTTTAATTTGTTTGAATACAAAGGATATACACCTTTTCTTGTCCTGACCTTGATTAAAATGTCCTGTGATCTCTCGAACTGATCTATTTCGGTTTTTCGCGAAAGGTAAAACTTTTCTTCTTAATTTTTTTTGCAGCTGATCCCTCTGCTTCATACAATTTGAGGATTCTGTGCAGTCATACGAGAAATCCCTAAGGCATTGGCAATGTGGCTTTGCTTCTGGCCATTTTTTTCAGCTGTATAATCCGATTTCTTAACAGAATTGGGGTTTTCTGTGCCATCAGAAAATAATACAATAAATGTTCACACCATTGTGAACAAACATTGTAAACAAACTTTCATCCGGACATAGTATCGTGTGAAAATGCAAGTGTAATCTACTTGCCAAGCATCGCGACGCTGGGTTAATTTAATCAAAAGATATTGCCCATTTAATGCAATAAACTTGGTTGAAAATATGAACAAAAAACAAAGTGTAACAACTTGAGAGAACACGACTGTAGTTTGAGTGAGATTAAATTAGTAGTGTTGTCAGACGATGGTAATCTCTAAGGATTTTTTCTTAAGTGTTTCTTTTTGTGGAGATTTTGTTGGAAGATTCAATGAACGTAGTGGACGACTTTTATGTAGGTCGTGATGAAGGTCACGAAAAACTGTTATTATTTTAATAAAATTAATTTTTTATTAATTGACTTCCCAGCGGAATAAAAAAGTTACCTACTGATACAATTTTCTCAAATTGGTTATTTGCCGAAAATGGAAGTGTAAATCGAAAAGTTTTCAGAAAACTCCACACGATTTATAGTCCATTAATTTTTTCCTTCGAAATTAGAAAATTCAAGTTTTTTCAAAAAACAAGTCAATATATATTTTTTCGTTTTTTTCTTGCGTTCATTCAATCTTTTTCAAATCTCTACTGGCTATGTTTTAGTTGAGGATTTCTTGAAGCTTTTTTAATATCTGGCGCACTTATCTGTTTCAATTGACCGTTTCAAACAGGCGCGGATCTAGGATGGATTTTCTCGAGTGAGAAGGGGATTTTCAATTTGCTCGACTTCTTTTTCGTCAACCAAATTGATTTTCTGAGCTCTTCCGAATCCTTATAAAGACCTTAATTTGACCAAATTTTTTGCGTCGCAGGTAAATTTTTCAAAAAACAAGCCAAAAAAGACAATGCTTTTCAAAAAAACAATGCTTTTCAAAAAAAAACAAGCCAAAAAAAGATTTTGGAAAATATTGGCCAAAAAATCGCGTTTTTTCGGCGCGCGCTCCCTCCTCAAAATTAGTATGTATTGGCACCAAAGGACCTTTAGATAATTTTTAGGGTCCGTCAGCCAAAAAGGGATATCTCAAAATAGTATAAATGGGGGTCCTTTGGGTCGTCAGGGAGTCGAAGTCCTGAAGTAAAAAAGAGTCGGCCCACACCTCCCTAAATCTTGTTGAAAGATTCAATGAACGTAGTTGACGACTTTAATGTAGGTCGTGATGAAGGTCACGAAAAACTGTTATTATTTTAATAAACTTAATTTTTTATTAATTGACTTCCCAGCGGAATAAAAAAGTTACCTACTGATACAATTTTCTCAAATTGATTATTTGCCGAAAATGGAAGTGTAAATCGAAAAATTTTCAGAAAAATCCACACGATTTATAGTCCATTAATTTTTTCCTTCGAAATTAGAAAATTCAAGTTTTTTCAAAAAACAAGTCAATATATATTTTTTCGTTTTTCCTTGCGTTCATTCAATCTTTTTCAAATCTCTACTGGCTATGTTTTTAGTTGAGGATTTCTTGAAGCTTTTTTAATGTCTGGCGCACTTATCTGTTTCATTTGACCGTTTCAAACAGGCGCGGATCTAGGATGGATTTTCTCGAGGGAGAAAAGGATTTTCAATTTGCTCGACTTTTTTTTCGTCAACCAAATTGATTTTCTGAGCTCTCCCGAATCCTTATAAAGACCTTAATTTGACCAAATTTTCTGCGTCGCAGGTAAATTTTTCAAAAAACAAGCCAAAAAAGACAATGCTTTTCAAAAAAACAATGCTTTTCAAACAAAAAAAAACAAGCCAAAAAAAGATTTTGGAAAATATTGGCCAAAAAATGGCGTTTTTTCGGCGCGCGCTCCCTCCTCAAAATTAGTATGTATTGGCACCAAAGGACCTTTAGATAGTTTTTAGGGTCCGTCAGCCAAAAAGGGATATCTCAAAGTAGTATAAATGGGGGTCCTTTGTGTCGACAGGGAGTCGAAGTCCTGAAGTAAAAAAGAGTCCGCCCCCACCTCCCTAAATCCGGGGGTTGGTTTGAAATCCTGCTGTTTTCTGGGTAGAATAGTAATGAAATTATAATGGGCTTAATTATCGATTAACTTTTGTTTTCCGCTTCAGTTAAACTCAGTCGGGATGTAAATTTTGAAGCCATGTTTAAGGAGGTTGGTGGCACGTAGTATTGAACCTTGACATATCAGTTGCCATAACTCAGAACTACTTCAACACTGGCAACTTCAAACACGTCTGGCTCAAGACTGCCTAGGAAAGACCCAGATTCTGCCGCCATTTGTACCGGACACTGATTAAACTGGGCCGTGAAGACCTGATCGAGATAGCGCACGAGTTGAGTCGCAAAAATCCGGCCTGTGTTTCAATCCTTGCGGATATCCAGTCTAATTCAGACTCGTGTTGTGATACGAGCTTGAACTCCAGTGACGCTTCGTCATCATAATCTTCGTCCACATCACAATAAGTATTATAATTTTTTTTACAATAGGTAGGCAGTAAAGGCTCAGCATCAATTTTTGAAACACTATTGGTAACAACCTTAACTTCTCAATTTTGTGTGAGGAAGCTTTCTAAAACGAATAGATAAACAGTAATCTACAGGAATTTAAACGAAACAATAAATTTAGCAAAAATAAGTCTCGTAAATATGATAAAGCTTCTAAGAATTAACATTGCTCATCATATATGTTTGCATCTGAGGCAAAATTTTGCCAACCAATTATTTCTTGCTCTTAAAATAGAATCTAAGTTGAAGAATCAAAAGTTAGATTCTAGAAAGGAAGACATCTGAAACACTGTCGAGGAAATTGCGAAAACACCTTAGCCTAACGTTTTTCTGCAATATTAAGATTGGCGGCAATGCATTGAAACTTGCACATCCGTACACCGGAATAGCACATTGGATACGGGATCTGATGTTTGATTCATTATCATTGTATTTGAACTTAACCCACGACGGTACAAAGTGTCTGATTCCACTCTGTTCACGCAGTTTACTTCCTGGGACCGAACTATCATACTTGTACCCTCTGTCGATAGTACTCAGGATGAATATTATTATCCATAATCATTGGGAGCGATTAATCTTTGATTACCTGATGTCCTAAATATGAAGAAATTTTTTCGCAAATCTCAAAAAATGAATTAGTTTAAGGTAGCTTTTGCATAAATGATGAAAGGTTAAGGATGGGACCTGGTTTTTGGAGGTTGTTCCCGCACCATCAAAGCTTTCATCTCCTTGTTTTTCTCTTAGCATCTGTTCTTGAAATACAAAGCACCAAAGTTTTTCTAATCGCTATTTTCAAAGCGAATAATTACTCATTTTGAGTGTAGAGTGCACTCAAAAACTTTTTTGGTCTGAATTATTCAAAAGTGCCCCCAACTGCATTTACAGAGAGCTAGGTGCTAAATGGCAATGTTTTATTAGAAGTAAAACCGGTAAGTTTGTTTCAGGAAAAAAGTTGCAGACAACTTCTAGCAGAATTCTTTATTCGCCCGAAGTTAAGATCATTTATCCACGAGGGATAGGACCAACATACGAGCTGTACAGCTCATCACGGCGAACCGCTGTTGTGCCCCTGCTTAAGAACTACATGCAATTTTTTTGGTTATTTTTCTGGGCTGGGTAATGTTGCCTCACCCTCAAGCAACGAGCACGGGAAAATTTATCTATCAGGTATATTCACAGGTGTTTGTCTCACCTAATATTCAATGGTTGCAGTAAGTTCGAAGAAATCTTTTAGAAGTTTTAATTGAAGTTTTAATTGAAGCTTTTTGACAGTTTTAATTGAAGCAATGAAAGAAACTTCTTGACTTATTTTCTTAAAAGAAACTTCAGCAACTCAAGCTCAATTTATTACGCCATCTGTTTAACAAGTTTCAGAGAAACTAAAAAATGACTTGTCTGTTTGCTGTTAAAGCCATGATGACAACTTCAATGGAAACTAAGCCAATCATGGTTTCTATAGATTAATCAAAGTATAAAATGCAGCGCACAAATCATCGCCAACCTTGGTTTGATCATATAAAGACCACGACTCATCTAACTAGGACACCTCTTGTTTAATAGAGAATTAAAGAATACCGAGCGAATCATCCCAGTTTAATACTCGAATCAAGCTTTTTGTGTATGAAACAAGGTTGTTTCAACAAAAAAGTTAATGCTCCTGTGTCGATATAGAAAAACACACTTCAATTTTTCTCTAGGTTGAGCCTCAAGAAACGTAATGTTCAATTTTTTTTTCATTACATAAGCAAAGCTTGTGTCATTGTATGAACTTTCTTTTTTTCCAACCTAACTCGCAAATATTGTTGCGACGCAAATATTGTTGCGACAAAAATGTTCATTTTGAAAGTGTTCATTTTGATCAATAACCAGCTATTGAGTACTGCCAATGCTAAGGATATTAACACCGAGTATTATATTACAAATAGCACTTTAGCTTCAAAGTATCATGGATCTGTAGCGTAGAGGTAAGCAAGGAGGCCCGCAACAAAATAAGAGCGTTGGAACCTGGGCAGGGTCGGATGTTTTGAATGAAATTTTTCGTATACTAGTTAAAATGCGTCTGCTAATTGCTTCAAATATCAGCACAATAAAAAAAACTAGATTTCAGAAATTTTTCAACTCAATATATCTCGCAACATTTTAGTAAGCATAATTTATACATAGTTTGGCTTTATTCTTTCCAATTTATTCCATGCAAATTTAGCGTCGATGCCTTCACTTTGTTATATTCCAAATTATTACCTGCAAAGATCTGTCTACTTGTGTTTGGTGCCACTCTGCTGCATTGCATTGGCAATAGGTGAGAATATGTAGCTGCTTTATTTGCGACTAGTGTTTGTCAATTCTTAAGCGTTCTAGTGCGAGCAGGCAAGGCGGGCGATTCCAAACCTTGGGGGCGCAGTTTCGAATCCAATTACGTTGCAAAATTTTAGTCATTCGAGGCCTATTTTTATTTTTCTTATTTCACTTTATAAAGCTTCTTTGTCGTGTTATCGGTAGTGTTTGCAAGGCGCAACTTCGCTTCTGTGTTATTTTTGACTCTCACACTGTTTGCTTCCTATGTATCTAAGAAGCTTTCCTCATGATATTTACCCCTTGCAATAAGCAAGGGTATTACAATCGGGTACATGTCCTTTTTTCCCGTTAACAACCTTGTCCACAAAATCTTCACTTCCTCTAGAGGATCTTCACTTCTACAGGATCTTTCATCTTACATTTTTAATTAAAACTACTATCATTTAAGTAGAAAATAGTTCAAGTACGTTTCAGTTCTAATTATCTTTGAAAAAAATTTCTTATTATTTTTTTCGGTTTCGCGGTTTTCTTCCTATTTTCTTTCGGTTCATTATCCGTTTTTTTAAACGCCCTTTTTTATCTGGTAGAGTTGTTATTGGTTTACTTTTTAAAGCATAGCTTCTGTTCCAATTTAAACTGTTTTTACTATAACTGAGAACTGAGTTTCACAATTTTTTAAATTTACCATGTCTGATCTGCAGTTTTTTCTTTTTTTTTTCGTTTTTCTTAGGCTCAACAGGTTTCAGCCCAAATTTTCTCAACTTTGTTGTCGCTCGTTAGATGCTTTCTATTTTTCAAGAGCTGTTCATGATATGAGTTTTCTCTTGCGGTAATTTTTCAACTGTTGTCTAGTTAGTTTATCAAGTAAATTTTTCGAACAATTTTTCAGAACTTTTTTTCTTCTTTTTTTTTCATCGGCTACTTTGTACCGCTATGTGTGATTTGCATCGCAAGTGCGCAAGTGTTGCAAAGTTCCGCTTTGCAACTCTTTAACAATAATTTTACATTGTAATTGTTGATTTTACTCGGACGTTTATAGAGAAAAGGGGGAGATCAACAGTGTTGAAGTACAACAGGGGCGAAACTGAAAAATGTTTAACAGTGCCGAAAGTTCAAGATTTCAGCACTGTTGAATAACTTATTGCTGTTCGGCACTGATTTGCTTCGACACTACACAGAGCCCTTCTAAGAGCCGTACAGCAATGCCGAAAAAATGTTGTTCAACAGTGCCAAAAATCATCATTTTTTGGAACTGTTGAACATTTTTTGTTCGGATATGCTGTATTGCCCCGTTTCATTCTCTGAAAAGCTGGTTTTGATGTTATATATATTGGTCAAAATTTGAAACTGGGTAAGCAACGCAAATTCTAATCAATGTGATGTGGGGAACGCGGTGTACAAAGCTTGGGATTTTTTTTTTCTGATTTGAACATATAGTTTTATAATTGATAGTCGTTGTGTTATTCGTTAATTCACAAAATTTGGTTTTGAATACTTTTGTTTTAGTTTTTTTTCTCGATCAGATGATTTTGGCTTAGTTTTTTTTGTTTTAGTTATTTTACTTTACCAAGTTTGCAGAGCATAAGTGACTTTTAAGGTTGTTGAAGGAAAAAAAGCTGCAAGTTTGAAACTTAACATATGTCAACAATTTTTATGGCCCTTATTTGTTTTCGGCTACCTCAGTACGGACGCCTGCTGTAATATGTCGGCCTAGTAGCGACTCGATAAATGAACATTTTTTAGCGCTGGATGTTGTGTTTCGCGGCTGTTTCTGAAATTGAGTTTTTCAAACACTAAAACAAAAACATTCAATTTTTCTCGACGCAGTGATTTCTGTTTCTTTTGTTCGCTTATTTGCATTGCTGAGCTTGAGTTGTAGCGCAAGTGTTTCGACGCTTGGCTTTGCCTATGTCCAATTTTCGAATTCCAATTTCAAAACACTAATTTCATATGATATTAAACTGTTCATTGTGAACAAATTAACGATTTTGAGCTCATTTGATCTTCATACTTTCCAGCTAAAACTAACGAATTTAGCTATTATAGCATCTCTTTTCCAGTTTCCCACCCCCTCGTAAAATAACAAAACAAATCTGTTCAAAAAGTATTCACATGGCTTTTTTCATGTAGGAAATGTAGTAAACAATTGTTCACCTGTTCACGCTGACACGTTTTGATGCAGTTCATTTCATGAAAATTCATTTTAAATAGACTTTCATGAAGTGAATTTCAGAAAAAAATCAAAGGGGGAAACTGGAAAAGAGGCATTATAGCGTGTTACAATTACATTGAACGTGGAAATTATGAAATGGGGAAGGAAATTGGAAACAAGCCATAACTTCTTAATTTGAAAAAGTGACAAAAATTTGTATTTGAAATTCCGGAAAACTAAAAAGAAATCATTTTCTTATTCATTTTGATATCACAGCAACCATCAGGAAACTCGTGTTGATTTAAAAACGTGTCTGAAAAAGGTAGTCGAGTGAAAGGAAACACGTCAACTGGGAACTTCCAAAAAAAAACTAAACGCTCAATCATCTGACGAAACATAAAAGGCACGTGATACTTTTGGTAGGCTTATTTTTGATTGTAAATGTAAAACTGCGCACATCTTGTTTATGCATTGCAGTGACTAATAGTCGTCTGTTTTATGTTTTATATCAGTTTAACCATCGATAAATTTTATCAGCAGAACTTACGTTTGAAAAAGGTTCATAATAAAATTTTGAATAATTGTTTTGGTTATGTTTTAATTTGGAGCAAAAATTTTTTTGCTGATGCAGTAAGAAGCTAAATATAAGCAAAAACAAGCAAAATAAGCAAATTTTGTGCTTCAGCCTTACGATACTTAATTAAATTGGTTTAATTAGTGCACTGGTTATTCTTTTATTGGATATAAGTAATAACTGATGGACGCCACATCCATGTACAGTATAACCCAACTGCAAGACCTGCTCAAAGACCCAGATGAGACTAATGACTCATCGGACGATGAACTGGACACAGGTGTGATCAAACAGGCCAAAGCCACTCCCGGTTCCATTGGAGCAAACAGTAGCAAAACAAGTCAGTACTAAAATATTTAATAACATTTTTTATTTTCAAGACAGAAACTTATAACCAAGAATTGTATGAAATTGTACATATACAAATTAGTTTGGCTTGATAGATTATCAAGATTATCAAAAAGGCGCCGAAAAAACGCGATTTTTTTGGTAAACATTTTCCAAAAAGTGCCTAAAATTGCCTTTCTCGGCCTGTTTTTTCAAATTTTTGCCTGCGGTGCAGAAATTTTGGCCAAAACAGGGTCTTTGTAGTGCTTTGGGAGAGCTCAGAAAATCAATTTGGTTGACCTGGATTTTTTTTTTCTGAAAATCCGCCCCCTCAAGAAAATCCTAGATCCGCCCTGAACAAAGGGATGGAAACTTTTCATCAATGCAGAGCGTTAAAAAGTGTCTAAGATGAGAACCGAAAAACTGATAAACGAAAACTCTCCGTTAACACGCAACTGAGATCAACATAGTCAGGTGTGTTAGCTGGTGGGGGGCTATAGTATGAATGACCCTAACTGACTATGGATCAGATGAGATAGACTCACTTCCAATCTATTTTGTACTTGTTTGTATACAAGGGTTACTTTAATTGCACAACCCCGGGCTCTTCTTCCTCCCCCCCCCCCCCCCCCCACATCACACGACCATCCATTTTATGAGGTTTTATGAAGTGATTTACCGAGTGGTTTTACGAGGTTAATTATGAAGACCAAATATGTTCGCCATGGCATAATCAGTCTGCATGTCAATTTTCGGCTCTTTTCCAGTCCCCCCTTTCAAAATACCGCGTTTTATGTTTGTTTTACGTGTTATTACGGCTAAATGCGTGATGTTACGCTGTAAAATATGAAGAACAAATCTGTTCAAAATTGTCGATTTGTTCACCACGCCAAATTTCATTGCATTATGACAACGTTAAATAAACTTTTCAAAATTGAATTTGAAAGGGGGGTGGAAACTGGAAAGAGCCCAATTTTCATGACAATTGGCCAATGTGAACAAAAATTTTACTTACAAAAGTTTGCAGGTGGGGGGGGGGGGAAGGAAAAAGAGCCCAACCGCGTTCTTACAAGATGAAATAATTTAAATCTTTTAAATCATTTTTCCAGATATTTTTTGTCTTTTAATTCCAAAATCTGGCTCTTTTTCCTTTTCCCCCCCACCTGCAATTTTTTATAATTAAAATTACTGTTCGCATTGTCCGATTGTCATGAAAATTGACATGCTAATGAGTTAGGCCATGACAAACATATTTGGTATTCAAAGTTAACCTTGTAAAATCACTCGTTAGACCATAAAATTGATGCTCATATGAGTTGGGGGGTTAGGAAAATGAGCCCAAAATCTACTTGTCATCAAACTGAAGTAACAGTCAGTTATCAAGTATAAAGATTTCAAACAAACAGCAATGTGTGTTTTCTTCAGGTGCCAATTTAAACCCAGCGAAGCCAGTTGAAAAAGATCCGAATGACATCTGGGACGAGACAGAGGTGGATGAGAAGCCAGTGGTGGACTTGGATGACCCCAGAGCACAGCCGGAGTATGACCTGAACTACAGCCAGAATGTTTCCAGTGAAGACATGTTTCTCCAGATGGGGTTAGAAAGAAGACTTGAACTAAATATTATGGTCTTTTCTGTTATATGGACTAAAAATATAGATCTTTTTGCTAGTTTGAAAGTTTGATCATGAAACTAGAATCTTATTGGTTGAAATAAATATCAGGGGGAAAATCTTAGTTTTCAATAAAAACAGAAGCTCAATTAACAATTTGATAGTTTGGGTCGCATAACAAAGAAACCCAAGTTTTAATCTTGATTGGATTTAGTTTTGCGTGGGGCTATAATACATGGCTGATCTGGTCTTAGTTGTAATCTTATTCCTAAAAAATCTTATCCCTAAAAAACCAACGCCAGGGGTGGATCTAAGATTGGCTCTTTTCCAGTTTCCCCCCCCCCTTTCATTTTTTCAGTAATTCATTACATGAAAGTCTTTTTAAAATAATTTTTAATGTTATAAACTGCAATAAAACGTGTCAGCGTGAACAGCTGAACAAATTTTCACTACATTTCTAACATGAAAATTGCCGTGTGAACAATTTTTGAACATCTCTTTTAGTAATTTAACAAAGGGGGGGGGGGAACTGGAAAAGAGCCCTTAGATTTTCTCGAAGGGGGGGGGGGGCGAATTTTCAAGGTTGACCAAATTGATTTTCTGAGCTCTCCCAAACCACTAAAAAGACCGTAATTTGACCAAATTTTTGGCGCCCCCCTCAAAATTAGTATAGATTGGCGCCGAAGGCACCTTTAGAAAATTTTTAGGGTCCGTCACCAAATATGGATATTTCAAAATAGTAGAAAGGGGGGACCCTTTGGGTCGGCAGGGGGTCGAATCCCTGAGGAGGCGTCCGCCCCCGCGCCTTCGTAAATCCGCTACTGACCACCGCACTAAATATTTTTTCCATAGAAAACTCTTCATCCGCGCAAACATTCTAGATTTTTAGTTGATCCAACCATCATTTTTGCCATTGAAATTTAGTGTTTTTAGATTTAACGATAATGAAATGAATCTATTTTTTTAATTTTATGTTTAGGTACAAAACTCCTTCGACTGCGTGTGCTGATAACTTGATTCTCAAAATATGGCTGGATGTTTCAACCGCCAAAGATATAGGTACGCATTCAAGCAGAAACTCTGTATATAGATAATTTATTGTCCTTTTTACGTTTTGCCTTAAGTATCAAGGGAATTTTTAAAGTATCAAAAATGTTGTTTCGCAATTTGGTTTATTTTCTTGTCGTTGCAGTCATCCAAAAACTTAAGTTTTATCGACGATTCTTTTTGATTTTACTAAACATGTAGTAGAATATGTGCAAAAAATGTATTTAACTATGATGAATCTGTACTTCTCTTTTCTCAGTTGGTTTCGAATTTTTTCTTTGCGAAATTTTGAAAATGTACGTGCTTCATGTTTGTATGCGGTTAATTGATTGTCACCCGCACCGGAGTTCCATGGATAATAATAGATTAAAATGGAAAATTGTTGTCTAAAATGTTGTCATTATAATCCATTATTGTTGCAAATCCACCCCCATGTGTACTAAAATTTACTCCCAACCCCCCCCCCCCCCCCCCAAATCACAGTCCTCCCCCCAGTTTGCTTACCATTGGACGGGAGCGGGGGAGGGGAGGGGGGTTAAATTAAGATAGAGAGCGGGAGGGGGGGGGGGGTAAACTGGGGAAGGTGTTGATAAAAGAGGCGATGGAGCTTACCTAAAATAGAAAAAGTAGAGAAAACTTAAATAAATAAAATCTTATGTGAAAAGTAAAATATTATGAAACGTAATACGTAGCAGTTGCACGAAACAAGAAATGAGATAACTTTGAAAACAATTTGCAAAATTCATAATTTTTCGAAAAATACATTATAATCGATTATATTTATGATGGATTATGATGGATTACAATGATTAAAAAATATAATGATTATAATCCGTTTTTAATGAATTATAACCGGCTATAATGGATTATTTTGATATAAAAATTCTAGGGTTATAATCCATTATTGATTGATTATAATCGATTACTCTTGTAATTTTATAGATACTGACTATAAAATGACAATATATAATAGATTATTACCCCATGGAACTCCAGTGCTGGTAGTTTGCGAAAGGCTTGAAAACCGGGAAGAAACTACCCACCATGTGAACGACTTTTAGGTTCGACCGCGGATTTTAGTTTTTAGATTTCCGGCGAAATAAAAAATTTATTGACTGAGTTTTCTTTAATTGATTTGTTCTATGAAAAAAATTGAATATTGAAAGATTCTTTCACGTATAGTTTGGTTTATTTTCGACCTTCAAAAGTTGAAAATTAAAAATCGTTTTTTTTTCGATTTCTTTGAGTTCATTGACATTTTTTCAACTTTTTGTTTACTAATTTTAGCTTTTACAATTTACTGAGCGACAAAAATACTAATTATAAATGAAAAAATAAATATAAACCTGAGCAGAAAAGAAAATGTCAATTTTCGCAAATAGAATTCTCCTGCTTTGCGGTTAATTGGAAACAATTTATACGTTTCTTAAATTTCACTAATTTTAGAACTAGACGTCAAACCAGAGCTAGTCGACTGCAGAACTAAATCACACCGTCTCACTCTCTCCCTCCCCCACCCGATAGACGAGAAGAGAGCCAAGGCACAGTTCGATGTTGATACATCTGTGCTCACTTTGACGCTGCCTTTGAATCGAGAGTTGGAATTTCTGCATCAGTCGTGACAAAGAATTTCACTTTGGGTTGTGAACAATAATTTTATACCATTTTTGATAATTTGATCGTTATAAATTTTGATTTGGTCAAAAAAAATTTCTGTTTCTCTCTTCTGGGAACTTTTCCTCAGCGGTATGTTGTTGTTGTTGTTGTTGTTGTTGTGAATTTTCAGTAGGATACTGATGGGATGATATCCCCAAAGTTCTCAAAATTTTGTCCAGTTATTTCGGCACATGTTGCAGTCACAGAAGAGGACCCATGTGCACTTGTTTTGTTCTGAGAATTGATCGTCGAAAAACTTCCACATCGTCTGTATCAATCTTCGCTTTAAGCCTCGCATTTCTCGAAATTCAATTTTCTGATTTAGTCGGTTTATTAGACGGCACGTCCTGAATGTAAACTCTCCTCTAGCTTTTTCAGTTCTGGTCTTGTTTAGGTTGAACATTTCTTTCGTTCTTCCTGGATTTTCAATTTTTGCTGGGAGCATAATGTGATCGTTTTCTTCATGCATGAATTTCGCCATCATCAGTAACTCGTTCAGCTGGAGAAACAACGCAAGAGGCAGGATGTTTAACAATCTCAGCTGCTCTGTATAGTCAGAATCGTTTCCCGTGATCCATTTTAAGACTTTCTTTTGGAACCTTTCTAATCTCCCTAAGTCGCTTCTCGAGATATTGCAAATAATTAGACCATACGTTAGAACAGGAAGTATTAAGGATTTGTACAGACCAAGTTTTATGCGCATTTTGACTTTGTATTCTAAGTTTCTGCGGATGCAATAGAACGTTTTATTCGCTTTCGACATTCTTGAGTCAATATGGGTTGTCCATGTTAAATGTTTGGACACATGTATTCCTAGATCCTTTATCACATTCGAGCTTTCCACTGCTGTTTCACAAAGAATGAATTCGTGTTGATTTCCTCTAAATTCGACTTTAAAACATTTGTCCAGTGCCAGACTCATCTTGTTTTTGTCTACCCAGTTTTCAACGCTTTTTAGGTCCTGCTGGATGTCCTTTGTGTCTACATTCACTGCTAGTAATTTTAGGTCGTCTGCA
Source organism: Symsagittifera roscoffensis (assembly GCF_963678635.1). Taxonomy (NCBI): domain Eukaryota; kingdom Metazoa; phylum Xenacoelomorpha; order Acoela; family Convolutidae; genus Symsagittifera; species Symsagittifera roscoffensis. Next base: position 38,114,584 of record NC_087069.1, on the reverse strand, counting down.
AAGATAAATGGGTCACTAAATTTCAATACTTCAGGAAGATCATTTATGAAGATACAGAAAAATAATGGACCAATCAACGATCCTTGTGGTACGCCACTTGTAATTTCTAAAGTTTCTGATCAGAAATTGTCGGCACGAACAAATTGTTTCCTGTTGCTGAGATAGTCTGCGATTATTTCAAGGAAACAGCCTCCAACTCCAATGTTGCTCATTTTCTTTAGTAGTTCATAATGTGGGACTTTGTCGAATGCCTTAGAGAAGTCGGTATAGAATGCGATCACATGGTTTTCAGCGTTCTTGTCAATAGCTTCGTAGATTTCTTTCAAGAAAGATAACATGTTTGTAACAACTGAACGGTTTTTAACAAAACCGTGCTGACTTCTTGTGATAAATTTAATGAAATGGTCATACAACGCTGGATACATGCATTTTTCCAGGAGTTTACTCATGATATTTAGGAGTGACACCGGCCGGTAGTTTTCCATTAGTCGTTTGTCACCTTTCTTGTAAATAGGCGACACAGCCGCAACTTTCCATTTATCTGGTATTTTCCTTACCCTCTTGATGTTTTTAAAAACGCAATGCAAAACTGTGGTCATTTCTCTGGCCGTTCGCTGGAAGAAAATTGGTGGGAATCCATCTGGGCCCCGCGATTTTGTTATGTCCAGCTCTGTTATAATTTGGTTCAAATATGTTTTTGAGATACTGAAGTTACTCAATATCGTGTTTTCGCACTTCATATCACTGAGGTTGAAGCTTGATTTGGGCGAAAAGACAGAGTGAAAACATTCATTCAAAAAGTTCACTTTTTCTTTGGCTTTAGTAACAGCTATTTTGTCCTTGATCATAGTCTTTGGGAGAGTTTCTGATTTTTTCAGACTCTTAAAGTGTTTGTAAATTAAATGTGTGTTACGAGTGGACATCAAATTTTCCTGATAGTTTACTCTATCTTCCTCTACTGCTTCTTCCACCATTTTATTTAGAGATAGAATGAGATTTCTGCGGTAGCTTGTAGGTTTCAATTTGTATATTCTAGTTTGTGTTCGCAGTTTGTTCATGAGGTTTGAGGTACTTGGCGTAACCCATGGCGGAAGTGATTGGCGACGTCTCGTTCTTCTAGGCACATGTTGGTTTACCAAATTTTCCAAATAGTCGTAAAGTTCCTCGCACATTCTGTTGATGTTTGTGTGACATACTGGTGAGAAAGGCTCACTTAGTATTGATTTCTTGATTACGTTATAGTCCACGCTACCGAAGCTTCGAAAGTTTTCAATAGCGACTTTTACCTCATGGTGAGGACATTCAATTAGAATGCTGATTGCTTTGTGGTCGGAGCAATTGTAAATTTTTGAGAAATTTTCGTCAGGAGTCGCATGAATGTGACAATTTTTGAATAATGTAATGTCTAGGGTGTTTTTTCCACAAGTTGGAAAATCTATTGCCTGCTCGAACTGATGTTGCTCGATTAGTTCAATTATTGAGTTTTCTTCATTTTCCTTGCTACTATAGTCAATCCAGTTTGCATTTGGAAAATTTACATCTCCGCAAATAATTGTTGCAGTTGATTGATTTGATTTCTCGATTTCATTTAATATTTGTGCGAAATCGCCTAGACAATAGCGATATTTGCTGCTCGAAGGTGGATTGCAAAAACAGCAGACAATAATTCGCTTATCGTTTATTTGGATGCTGCAAGTTAAACAACATTCAGGTTGCTTATTTGGCAATAATTTAGATGAAAGTGTTTGTTTCACTGCTATTAGTACTCCACCATGCAAATTTTGATCTTTGGCTGTTTGTCGTTCTGATCTATAAATACTGTATTCATTTAGCATTAGTTCAGATGATGCAATGCTTTCATTTAACCAAGTCTCGCAGAGACATATTATGTCATAGTTTAATGTTGCTATAGCATTTGCAAACTTCATTCGTCGTTCGAGATTTATGAGACTTCTTACATTCATTTGCAGGATGTTGAGAAAGCCTAGTCAAGCATCATCTGCTTGTTCTGCTTCTATCGTCTCTTTTTTCCCATCATTGAACAGCTCGAAATTCCTGATTTTGATTTTCTCCTTTGGGACTCCTTCGTCTAGAAGTTCTCTTCGTCTTTTTAAGCATAGGTTTTCCTTCCTCGCATCTTCTTTCGATAATGCTGGCAGAAGGTAAATTTCCTCATCTCGCAGCTCATCTCTTTTTTCGAAGCTCTTTGCCAGCACCAATCGTGCTTCATGTTCCGTTGACAGAGTTATTAATAAGGTTCTTGACTTGATGCGCTCTTTGCTGAATTTCCCTAGCCTTTTTATTCTTCAATTTGTGGTTTAACTCCTAACTTTTTTAGTACCTCATGTACTTTTTCGGTTGTGGGGACAAAATTTTCGCCTTTTGATTTCTCGGGATCTTCTCTGATCCCCTCTATACGGAAGCTTTTATTGATATTATGATGTATTTCTTGTTTTACTTCTTTTCCAGCTCCTGGTTGAGCTTTCACATCTTTAACAGGTTTCACACTAAGTACATCTGCATAGCTTTTTTCCAGTTTTTCGCATGTGGTTTTTGTAGCGTTTTTGACTTTTTCATCAACCTATGCCGTCAGCCTTTTTTCATATTTTCAAGACGTGCTTGTATTCCCTCACTCTCTTTTTCAATTTTCTCGTTCATTTGCATCATGGTCCTACACTTTATGAAGTTATCTCTTTCGTTTTTAGTTACACATGTGTCGCATAGAAGCATTGCGTTTAAACCCAAGTCTTTTATGCCATTGATGGCGGTGTTAGTAAGACCAGTGCAGGTGCTCTCAAGATGCATTTGAGCATTGCATGATACACAACTGAAACATCTGTCCCTGGCATTTATGGGTTTTTTGCACGTTTTGCAATTTTTAGTCATATTGGTGGATACAGAGAGAAGGAGAAAATAGGATAGAGAAAATTTATTTACAATTTGATCCAAGCCTGGACAATTAAGCCCAGTCCCGTCACGAATTGAAATTTAAATTTGATCCAAGCCTGGACAATTAAGCCCAGTCCCGTCACGAATTGAAATTTAAACTCACAATTTATTTCTGTTCTCGTTTCCTTCGTGCTTCTCGTTGTTTTTTTGACGGTTTCTTTTTCTTCTTTATGATATCACTCAAGTTGCTATTGTTGTTTTGTATTATAGCTAAAGTTTTGATTTCAAGTGCGGTTTCCTGATGCAGTTCTCTGTATCCTTCAAGTAGATCTTTGTCCTGTTGTTTCGAATTCGAAATTATGTCTGTTGTAACTTGAACAACTGGTATCGGAAGTTTCTTTAGATCTTCAAGAATATAGGGTGCACCGTCTCTCTGACAATAGACAAGGCCTTCAATTCGAGGATGCGAATTGATTAGGGGTTTGATTTCTGATACTTGTTGATTGGCAGTAAGGGGAGTCCTTGGATTGAATGGATGTTTTGAAATCGAATTGTTTATTACGTCGTGCCAGATAATTACAGACTCGTTTCTGTTAATTTCGTCTCTCAAGATGTTTCGTACGATTTTATTCGATTTCGATTTGGGATGAAACGTTACTCCCTTGTAATGGATGACGTCTTCTTGCAGTTCCTCGATTCCTCCTACTGATGCCCAATCTTCAAGTGCCAGATGTAATGAGCTCGCTCCAATAATCACAACCATGAAAAAGGGGTCACCACGGCTACCCCGCAAATCATTTAACCTGAAACTATTTATATTTAACAATAAAAGAAATGAGAAGAAAAATTTGCAAATTTTGCACTGAATGGCTTACTTTATTCTGTCATTGTTTGAAGTCAGTTATCTGATTTATAGCAAAAATGCAATTAGATCCATATAACCAGATATTTTCAATAGTTTTTTTGGTGGATCGGTGCAAGGCAAGAGATTTTTTTGAAATCGATTATAATGATAATTTACTTGAAATTTAATTGGTATTTATAGTTGTTTTCAGTGGGAAAAGTACCATAAAAACGAGATTTGTCAGTAGAGGTAATTTTCTTTCTGTTCACGTGTTCCCATTTTTGGTAGTTTTTTACCATAAATGCATTCAAAATTTATAGCATCGCATTCATGGATAGAAATGATTAATATCATGAAATTCTATCATGATTGACACAATCAGGCAATTGGTTAAATTCAACTGATCATAAAGAGACAGCAATAAATTAAGAATTGCTTCTGAACCAAATTAATACGCTTCAACAGATCATTTAAGTCCATAATTTTTTTTCTCTTCAAGTTTTATGCTTATAGTTTTAGCTTGTATGATTTCTCAGATCATCACATCCTCCCTCCTTTTTAAGAAGATCTGTCGGTATAGGATTTCCATAGTATTTAGTTGGTATCTGGAATCTTGAAGATAGTTTGGGTGTGACTGAGACAGGTTCAAATTGATCATCTGGAATTGATGAAGGGTGTTTTTCGTTTTCATGTTGAGCTGGAGTTTCATCAGCGACAATGTCTTTCATTCCATCTGAAGTATTGCTCTCTTGACTGCATCTCGCAATCTGGATGTCGCTTACAAGAACAGTCCTTTCTGATTGTTTAGGTCGGTTCCACGATGTGTTGGCTCCACGTCGAATGATGAAATTTGCAGTCTGTGCTTCTGTGTCTTTGTTCGGCTTGAGAATGTTCTACTTACTTCAAAATCTTTGGTAATAGTTATTCTGAATTTTTACCCAAGAACAAGTTCTGCTGGTGTTTCTCCTTTCACTTTGGACTTGTTTTTATACGTCATTAGTAATCGTTGGATTAAAGCAAAGAAATTGAGAAATACTTTTCCACCATGCCTTCATGACATGTGTAACCGTCTAGACAATTATTTCTGCTATTCCATATGCTCCTGGGTGGTAGATCGGTGATTCCGTTTTGTGGATTCCGTAAGACTTGCACCATGTTTTGAAGTTATCAGCCACAAATTAGGGCCTGTTATCAGAGACTAGAGTTTATGGTTCTCCAATTCTTGCAAAGACTGCTGACAGCATTTTTTGACAGTTAGAGTATTTTCGATCCAGCCACCTCCTGCATCAACACCAACCAGTATGTTTCGTTGTTGTTTGACGTGGGCCCAGTCCAAAAATATTCGTTCCCATGCTTCTGCATCTGGTCACATGCAAACTGTTCTCCCAAACGATTTGTCTTGTTTTGACAGATTTCGCATCTTGAGACAAGTCTCTCTATGTCTTGCGAGATGCCAGGCCACCATGCAACTATTATCAGAAACGTTTATGTTGCCTGACTTCTTGAAAGCCACTTGTGGGCATCCTTTATAATCTGTCCTCTGAATCTCAACGGTACGATAGGTACAACGCCCCTCTAGATGATGCCTTCTCGTATTGTCAAGGTCTCAGCTTCCTTCTTGAAGTTTAAATCAGCTTTTGAGCATTGTCTTCAATCAATGATATGTCATCGTTTGAAGACATCGTGAATTGTTCCACTCGATTGGAGGTCGCTCTTGATGTCGATCAGCTTGATTGTCTGCGTGTCTGTGAAGAAGGTATAATTCTGAAAGAAACAGATTCTCCTTTTCTGGTGTCTCCTCGTCAAAACGCAGTCTGCTCAGAGCGTCCGTATGTGGGATCTACCCTCCTGGCACATATATCAGTTTGAACCCGAATCCCATCAGCGCAATAGCCTATCTGTTTATTCTAGCTAATGCTGTTTTTGGCAACTCTGTCTGGCGCGAATAGGTACTACAAGGGTTTGTGATCTGTTTGTAGAGTGAACTTGTGCCCCAAAAAGAGTTGTTTCGGCCGTGTGACCACGAAAACAATTGCCAATAGAAATACGTTCTATATTGGAGTAGTTGCGCTCAGCTTGTGATAGCTTTCTTTAAACGTAGACCATTGTATGCACTTATTGCGGAGAACACCGCCAACTGTCTGCTCTGAAGCATCGGTGATCGCAGTCTTTTCTTTGTACAGGGAGTAGGGTTGAGCAACTGGTTTCGAGCAGAGTTCATGTTTGATACTCTGAAAGCATTTTTTGTGTTAGTCTGTCCCCTCGAAGTCATGACTCTTCAAGTCATTGAGTTGGAGAATCTTGGTGCCAAAGTTCGGAATCTTGTCGTTTTGGAAGATAATCACGTCCTTGATTCTTTTGAGTGTGTTCTCGATGCAGTTTTCAAAGTGTTCTCCGAGGCTTGAGGTAGTCGGCACATCTTGAAAAGCCCCTTCTGGGTGTTAATTGAGCACATTTTTTGCTTCCTCATCAAGTGCGATTGGATTATAAGCGTCTGAGAGGTCGATCTTGCCGAAGAACTTGACTCCATGCAAGATGTGGAAAACTGTCTGCGTGTCGGATAATGAGTTGTCTTCGTCTATTACTTTGTCATTGAGGTGATCTTTGTATTCGGCACAAAGTCTGAGGTCACCAGGTTTCTTTCTCTGCCGCACGACTGGTAAGCATTGGTAACTCCTCTGGCCTGCACTGGTAAGCGGTGGTAACTCTCCGCTTGACCATATCCTGTAGTAGCTTTGCTTTTACTTCCTCTCGCATCGGCTACGAAGTTTTTCTTGCTTTGCAGAAAAGGGGTTGTGCTCCAGGCTTCAGTTTTACCTGGGCCTTGTATCCTTTGACTGTCGGCAATGTCTCTGAGAGCTCATTTATCGCAAGTATCAAATAGTATGTTGGTAAGAAATCGAAACCAAGGAGTCCAAAATCCTTGTTCGATCGCATAACTACCAGGGGTAGCTTCGAGTAGATTCGACCATTCCATGTCTAAATGAACAGCATGTTCAATTAAAGTTGAATTTGTATCAATCGTATGCTTTTAGAGCAGAGCAGATCCATCTAGACTAATCTTGCAAGCTTCTCTTAGATGCTCGACGATATCACTGTTGTATCAGCACCTGTGTCCACTTGCTTTTCACCTCAGTGCCATGAATGCCGATAATTTCCCATGAGGTGGCCATGCCGATGGAACTTGATGCAAGAAACATTCCTACTTTAATGTCGTTCTTAAAGCTTTTTAATTCCACCTCGGAGGACTGTCATCCATCAGTATGATGATTTAATATCTTTTCAACTTTACTGTTTCTTGTGTTTGTTGCTTAACTGACTTGGACACTATTACAAAGTGTCCTGTCTTACCACATGATTTACATTTCTTACCCGTTTGAGATTAAGTAGATTTATGTCTATTTTAGCTCTGCTGCCTCAACCAACTTGAGTTTACAGTCTGCCGATCTTAGCCCCGAGCTGAAATTCATTCGTATCATCTCGTTTTTTGCATCAGCAGTGTTTTTAAATTTTGAAAATGTACTATACCGAGGGGCGTCTAGAAGTCTTCCAAGAAAGTTTTAGTTAGTATCTCCTTGATTTTGAACTGCCGATGGGAACATGGTTCGTTCTGCAACGATAAATGTTGTCTGGGTCTGCAGTTTTCTCGTACCACATTGTGGATCTCATTGAACGTCATCTCACAGAGGTTTTTTTCGCAAAACCAGACTCCTCAACTTCAAGATTGCTTGCACTCCACGTTGACTGAGGAAAAATTTCGTCCTTCGAAGTTCTCTGGGGTTCGTTCCATCTGCAGTCTTGTCGCTTCTGTCTCAATGGGTCTTATGTCTCTTTTTCTCTGAGCCTGCTCTCCCAAGGAAAGCAACCAGCCAAGCCATTGCCTCAAGTTTCGAAAGATCTAATGAATCATTACGGTTATTTATACCCAGGCTCATTTCGTAAGTTTCCAGTCTGTACACCACTGTTGTGGATCAGTGCCAGGCAGAGCTGTTATGAAGATTTTGTTGAGATCGATGTTTATAAGTAATTGCTCAAAATTTTCTTGGTATTTATAGTTGTAATCAAGAAGAAAACAAACACAAAAACAAGATTGTCATTGGGGATAATTTTCTTTTTTGTTTGTGTTCCCGTTTTTGGTAGTTTTTAATCAAAAATACATTCAACATAGATAGCATCGAATTCATGGATAGAATTGATTTATATCATGAAATTCTATCTTGATTGACACAATCAGACAGTTGGTTGAACTCAACTGATAATAAATAGACAGCAATAAATTTTGAACTGCTTCTGAAACAATTGTTTACACTTCAAGTGACAGGTAAGTTCATTTTTTTACTCAATTGAAGTATTATTTTAAGAGTTTTAATTCGGATGGTTTCTCAGATTATCACAGTTTTAATCAAATAATAGTGGATCATCTAGAAATTAAATTGGATCCATCTAACCAGACATTTTCAATAGTTTTTTCGGTGGATCGGTGCAAAGCAAGAGATTTGTTATAAAGTTTTATTAAGATCGGTTATAATGATAATTTACCTAAAAATTAATTGGTGTTCAGGGTTGTTATCAGTAAGAAAAGCATACATAAAATTAAAATATGTCATCAGGAATAAATATGTTTTTTTTTCACATGTTACCGTTTTTTGTAATTTTTTTTAAATTTTTTTAACCAGAAATATACTCGAAATACATAGCATCGCATTCAAGGATAAGATTGAACAATATAATGAGAATCTACCATGATTGACACTGATTGACAGTTGGTTAAACTCAGCTGATAATAAAGAGACAGCAAAAAATGTAGAATTGCTTCTGAACCTATTGGTTACGCTTTAAAAGATCCGGTAGGTCTATTGACTTACTCACTTGAAGTATTATTCTAAGAGTTTCAACTTGGATGATTTCTCAGATCATCACAATTTCAGTTAGAATATTATTGATTATCTACGTAGTCCTTCAATTTGAAGTGTACAAACTCATTTAATTTGATTTCAAAATTTAAAAGAACGGGAGTGTTTTTTACTTTTATTAGTCTGCAGGATTGTTTTTTTTCAATGTTTCAGAAAAAGTCTTTAAGTGCTCTGAAACTACAAAAGTGAACGCATACATTTTTTAAAAGTTTTTTTTTGAATGCACGTAGATATACAGTTTTCTCAATGAAATCAAATTCATAATGCCAAAATTTTGACAAACTGAGCTCTCTGATTACAAAATTCAAAATGGCGTAAAATACTGAAACAACTTCTAGTTTCGAAAAAGGGTTTTACTTTTTACATTTTTCAGCGGAATGAAAAACATTCATATTGAACTATTCTCCTCTTTTCATTTTAACTTTGAAAAAAGTGTCACCAATAAACTGTTTTTGAAGTTCTAAGTGCTTCAGGGGCTCGTTTACTTCTGCCTCCTTGTGTTGATTAACAGCTTCTAATGTTTTCCAATGATTTTTAGTTTGTTCCCAAAAAGCTATTGATTGAATAGAAAATACTTATGTGGTTTTCATACCTTGCTAAAGCGGAGACTTCGTAATTATGCTCTGCCGATTGAACTGCCGATGGGAACATGGTTCGTTCTGCAACGATAAATGTTGTCTGGGTCTGCAGTTTTCTCGTACCACATTGTGGATCTCATTGAACGTCATCTCACAGAGGTTTTTTTTGCAAAACCAGACTTCTCAACTTCAAGATTGCTTGCACTCCACGTTGACTGAGGAAAAATTTCGTCCTTTGAAGTTCTCTGGGATTCGTTCCATCTGCAGTCTTGTAGCTTCTGTCTCAATGGGTCTTATGTCTCTTTTTCTCTGAGCCTGCTCTCCTAAGGAAAGCAACCAGCCAAGCCATTGCCTCAAGTTTCGAAAGATCTAATGAATCATTACGGTTATTTATACCCAGGCTCATTTCGTAAGTTTCCAGTCTGTACACCACTGTTGTGGATCAGTACCAGGCAGAGTTGTTATGAAGATTTTGTTGAGATCGATGTTTATTATTAATTGCTCAAAATTTTCTTGGTATTTATAGTTGTAATCAAGAAGAAAACAAACACAAAAACAAGATTGTCATTGGGGATAATTTTCTTTTTTGTTTGTGTTCCCGTTTTTGGTAGCTTTTTATCAAAAATACATTCGACATAGATAGCACCGAATTCATGGATAGAATTGATTTATATCATGAAAATCTATCTTGATTGACAGAATCAGACAGTTGGTTGAACTCAACTGATAATAAATAGACAGCAATAAATTTTAAACTGCTTCTGAAACAATTGTTTACACTTCAACTGACAGGTAAGTTCATTTTCTTACTCAATTGAAGTATTATTTTAAAAATTTTAATTCGGATGATTTCTCAGATTACCACAGTTTTAATCAAATAATAATGGATCATCTAGAAATGAAATTGGATCCATCTAACCAGACATTTTCAACAGTTTTTTCGGTGGATCGGTGAAAAGCAAGAGATTTGTTATGAAGTTTTATTAAGATCGGTTATAATGATAATTTACCTAAAAATTAATTGGTGTTCAGGGTTGTTATCAGTAAGAAAAGCATACATAAAATTAAAATATGTCATCAGGGATAAATATGTTTTTTTAACGTGTTACCATTTTTGGTTATGTTTTTTTAACCAGAATTATACTCGAAATACATAGCATCGCATTCATGGATACGATTCAATATTATAATTTGATTCTACCATGATTGACACAAATTGACAGTTGGTTAAACTCAGCTGATAATAAAGAGACAGCAAAAAATATAGAATTTCTTTTGAACATATTGATTACGCTTTAAAAGATCCGGTAGGTCTATTGACTTCATCACTTGAAGTATTATTCTAAGAGTTTCAACTTGGATGATTTCTCAGATCATCACAATTTGAATTAAAATATCATTGACTATCTACATAGTCCTTCAATTTGAAGTGTGCAAACTCATTTAATTTGATTTCAAAATGTAAAAGAACGGAGTGTTTTTTACTTTTATTAGTCTGCAGGATTGTTTTTTTTTTCAATGTTTCAGAAAAAGTCTTTAAGTGCTCTAAAACTACAACAGTGAACGCTTACATTTTTTAAAAGTTTTTTTTTGAATGCACGTAGATATACAGTTTTATTAATGAAATCAAATTCATAATGCCAAAATTTTGATGAACTGAGCTCTCTAATTACAACATTCAAAATGGCGTAAAATACTGAAACAACTTCTAGTTTCGAAAAAGGGTTTTACTTTTTACATTTCTCAGCGGAATGAAAAACATTCATATTGAACCAATCTCCTCTTTTCAGTTTAACTTTGAAAAAAGTGTCACTAATAAACTGTTTTTGAAGTTCTAAGTGCTTCAGGGGCTCGTTTACTTCTGCCTCCTTGTGTTGCTTAACAGCTTCTAATGTTTTCCTATGATTTTTAGTTTGTTCCCAAAAATCTATTGATCGAATAGAAAATACTTATGTGGTTTTCATACCTTGCTAAAGCGGAGACTTCGTAATTATGCTCTGCCGATTGAACTGCCGATGGGAACATGGTTCGTTCTGCAACGATAAATGTTGTCTGGGTCTGCAGTTTTCTCGTACCACATTGTGGATTGAACGTGGATTGAACTCATTGAACGTCATCTCACAGAGTTTTTTTTCACAAAACCAGACTCCTCAACTTCAAGATTGCTTGCACTCCACGTTGACTGAGGAAAAATTTCGTCCTTTGAAGTTCTCTGGGATTCGTTCCATCTGCAGTCTTGTCGCTTCTGTCGCAATGGGTCTTATGTCTCTTTTTCTCTGAGCCTGCTCTCCCAAGGAAAGCAACCAGCCAAGCCATTGCCTCAAGTTTTGAAAGATCTAATGAATCTTTACGGTTATTTATACCCAGGCTCATTTCGTAAGTTTCCAGTCTAAACACCACTGTTGTGGATCAGTGCCAGGCTGAGTTGTTATGAAGATTTTGTTGAGATCGATGTTTATAATTAATTGCTCAAAATTTTCTTGGTATTTATAGTTGTAATCAAGAAGAAAACAAACACAAAAACAAGATTGTCATTGGGGATAATTTTCTTATTTGTTTGTGTTCCCGTTTTTGGTAGCTTTTTATCAAAAATACATTCGACATAGATAGCATCGAACTCATTGATAGAATTGATTTATATCATGAAAATCTATCTTGATTGACACAATCAGACAGTTGGTTGAACTCAACTGATAATAAATAGACAGCAATAAATTTTAAACTGCTTCTGAAACAATTGCTTACACTTCAACTGACAGGTAAGTTCATTTTTTTACTCAATTGAAGTATCATTTTAAGAGTTTTATTTCGGATGATTTCTCAGATTATTACAGTTTTAATCAAATAATAATGGATCATCTAGAAATGAAATTGGATCCATCTAACCAGACATTTTCAATAGTTTTTTCGGTGGATCGGTGCAAAGCAAGAGATTTGTTATAAAGTTTTATTGAGATCGGTTATAATGATAATTTACCTAAAAATTAATTGGTGTTCAGCGTTGTTGTCAGTAAGAAAAGCATACATAAAATTAAAATATGTCATCAGGGATAAATATGTTTTTTTTTTCACGTGTTACCATTTTTTGTAATGTTTTTTTTAACCAGAAATATACTCGAAATACAGAGCATCGCATTCATGAATAATATAATGAGAATCTACCATGATTGACACAAACTGACAGTTGGTTAAACTCAGCTGATAATAAAGTGACAGCAAAAAATATAGAATTGTTTCTGAACCTATTGATTACGCTTTAAAAGACCCGGTAGGTCTTTTGACTTACTCACTTGAAGTATTATTCTAAGAGTTTCAACTTGGATGATTTCTCAGATCATCACAATTTCAATTAGAATATTATTGATTATCTACATAGTCCTTTAAATTGAAGTGTACAAACTCATTTAATTTGATTTCAAAATGTAAAAGAACGGAGTGTTTTTTACTTTTATTAGTCTGCAGGATTGTTTTTTTTCAATGTTTCAGAAAAAGTCTTTAAGTGCTCTAAAACTACAAAAGTGAACGCATACATTTTTTAAAAGTTTCTATTTTGAATGCACGTAGATATACAGTTTTATTAATGAAATCATATTCATAATGTCAAAATTTTGATAAACTGAGCTCTCTAATTACAAAATTCAAAATGGCGTAAAATACTGTAACAACTTCTAGTTCCGAAAAAGGGTTTTACTTTTTACATTTCTCAGCGGATTAAAAAACATTCATATTGAACCATTCTCCTCTATTCAGTTTAATTTTGAAAAAAAAGTGTCACTAATAAACTGTTTTTGAAGTTCTAAGTGCTTTAGGGGCTCGTTTACTTCTGCCTCCTTGTGTTCAATAACGGCTTTTAATGTTTTCCTATGATTTTTAGTTTGTTCTCAAAAATCTTTTGATTGAATAGAAAAAACTTATGTGGTTTTCATACCTTGCTAAAGCGGAGACTTCGTAATTATGCTCAAGTTTTTTACGTCCGCGCCTTTTGAGTTACTTTTCTAAAGCATGAAAGATTGCTACTATGCATGACAAAAGGACTGCTTCCGAGATCAAATTGATTTTTTATTTCTTGTGTATATGACATTTTCGCACTTTTTCAGTTTTTTTTTGTTCTACGGTTCAGACCTTTAGATGAAAAGCTTGAGGTCAGTCCAATTTTTTCAACCAGAGCCGCACGGTTTTTGCAAAGTTTTCTCAGATCATCACAATTTTAATTAGAAAAGTATGGATTATCTACATAGTCATTCAATTTGAAGTGTACAAACTCATTCAATTTGATTTCGAGATTTGAAAGAACGGTGTAATTTTTACTTTTATTGGCCTGGAGGATTGTTTTTTTTTCAATGTTTGAGCAAAAGTTTTTAAATGCTCTAAAACTACAAAAAACACATACATTTTATTGTTTTTGAATTCACTTAGATAAGCATTTTTTTAAATGAAATCAAATTTGTCTGCTAAACTTTTGATAATTTAAGCTCTCCAATTACGAATGTCAAAATAGCGTAAAATACCTCAACAGCTTCTAATTTTGAAAAAGATTTAAGATTTCTCAGCGGAATGAAAAACTTTTTTACTGATCCTTTCTCCTCTATTCAGGTTGAATTTATGAAAAATGTGTCAACAAACTGTTTTTGCCATTTAAGTTACTTTCTTAAAGCATGAAAGATTGCTATTAGGCATGACAAAAGAACCGCTTTCGAGTTCAAGTTGATTTTTTACAACTTGGCTTATAACGTTTTAAAATTTTATTGTTCTCTGGTACAGACTTTCAGACAAGAAGCTTGCTAACGTAGTATTTTAAAATCAGTCCATTTTTATTCAACCGAGGCCGCACAATTTTTCCAATTTTTTTTGTCGGGTTTTAAACTAGTTTTTGGGTGATATATTTTGCAAAATATCAATGCGCTGAGATGCAACGGGGCAAAATATTTAACTTGCAGTGACATTTGTACAATTTTGGAGGTTTAAAATTTTGGGGTTTCGTTAAATTATCTGCCATTTTATGCTTTTGTCTCTGATGTTAAATGCTTAAGCGCTCTAGAAATTTTACTTTTGCGGATTTTGATACTTTTGCGGATAGTTTTTTTGTTAGATCAAGTCACTTATATGAAGCAACTAGGTTTTTTATGGAGAACAATTTTCACTCAGTAAACGCGCTATAAGAATATATATTAATAGAAAAACAACCCTTGTAACAGCAATTGGTATCTAAGCCTCCTAGATGTCTGAATATCTTGCTCGTGGAGCTTCCGATATAAGCCCATTCGCTTCCTCGTGAAAAATAGGTCTAAGTTGAGCTTGTTTGAACCTAGGATGAGCTGCACGAGCTTGTGAGTGCCACTGAAGATCTCTATTTTTAGCGGAAAAATGAAAGTCTCGGGAGCGTAGAACGCTTTTACGGCCATGAAACAATGATCCCACAGCTTGGACCCATTTTTAGCGCAGTTAAATACGGATGATGTGATGGGAGCTGCGCGATCAGTGGTTCAAAAGTTATGACCCGAACCAATAACAAGCTCAAAAAGAAGTCCAAACAGGCAAAGTTGCTTCAGTTGGCTTTTAAGATAACAATGCTTCCTGGTTCAGCTTCAGCGATAAGCCCATTTGCTTCGCGAAAAGTAGGTCATAACCAACCTTAGTATTTCGCTAGTTTTATTCTTAACTTCAGTTTTTCAAAAAGTTTCTTTTGGTTAAACTTGGAAATGGCAAATCTCCTAAAATAAAATTGAAATTCGAAATAAAATGAAACGTTGGCTCTAGGCTTACCAGTTATGTATTAGCTCGTACAGGCAAAAGGCAATAACGCACCTGATGGAAATGCAAATCTGGCATTTAAAAAAATACGTTTTAATCATAATTGGACTAGAGAAAAAACTCTAAGGTAAGCTATATTTCTTATAAAAGAAAATTTTTTCAGAAATTATGATAACTAAAAGTTATGCATTGCTGTACCAAGGATAAGCTCAAATTTCTCTTGTTTCTCAAAGAAGTCAATTTTCTCAAAGGAGTCAAAGGATTAGCTCAAATTTCTCTTGTTCTTTTTGTATGTTTTCATCTAGACCTAAGCTCAGTTGATCTGATAATTTGGTTTTTCTTTGTTTCATCTAAAATTAAACCCAGCAGAAGTGATAAATCGGATTATTTGAAAACGTTTGATATTGCTTGGCAGGGTTTTTTTGCACAAGTTTCAAGGAGTACTTTTTGAGTTTTCAAAATTTTTCCCCCTCTTGGAGCAAAAAACGTGACAGGCGAATCGTATTTGTTTGATTGTGTCTAGCTGCCCGTACCTAAAAATTTTTCTTAAACAGATCTGAAATAATCTTTTTCAGATCTAAATTTCAGATCTGAAATAGGTTGTGAATGTTTAGATAACGCTTGGATACTCTAAGGACTGGTTATTTCAGATCTAATTGCAGGTCTGAAGTTTTCTTTTTCTTGGTTATTTCAGATCTGAAAAAATCTATTTCAGATCTAATTTCAGAATTGAAATTTAGTTTTTCTTCGTGATTTCAGATCTGAAAAATCATTGATTCCGACTCATTTTTAGCTATTTTTAATTTTTTTTAGCTAGTTGCTAGTAGGTGTTCAGCAAAGTCTCAGTTGGAGACTGACGAAGTATGTTTCCCCAAGCGTGAGATAAACATTGGAAACGCAAAAGTAGCGCATGTAGATCACAAATGTTATTTCTTCAAACAGTTGTTGAAAATTTTTTTAACACAGTTGAACAAGAAAGTTAGTTAAAAAAAACTATTTGGGAACATAATCGGAAGTTTTTCTGACCGATAGTTTATCCAAACATTATTGTGTATTGCAGAAACATAAAAAAAAACCATGTTTTGCTCGAAATGCAAAAATATAATTTAACAAAGGATTTCTCAGATCTGACTTCAGATCTGAAATTTTGTTTTTCAAGGATTTTCAGATCTGAAATTTTCCATATCAGATCCAAATTTCACATCTGAAATTTGTAAATTCTTATCACAATCTGAAACTAAGAATTTCAGATCTGAGAATCAACTTTTGTAAAAAAAATAAAGAATTTCAGATCTTGCATGGAAATTCCCCTGGGTACGTGTGCAATTCTAAATGGCTGGTTGGTACTTTATTTAAAATTATTTTGTTTAAAAAAGTTGATGAAGCCACTAGCAGTGCGAGTTGTGATAGTTATATAGAAAATTATGCCGCCATTTACTTTGAATTGCTCTCCAAATAATCATTTTCTCCTTTATCTAAGGTTTGTTTTGTGCTTTTCACCTAATTAAGCGCAGCTGCTCTGATTTTCTAGGAGAAACTTGTGTTACTTAGAAAGAAATTTAATCTCGAAATGTTACATATTTTGAAATTTTAATTTTGTTTCAAAAATTTTAGCTTCTCCATTGACAAAGAAATTAACAAAAAAACTGACATACTTTTTCAGCATCGGTATTCAGCGTTCTGGCTAATGCAAAATTGGGTAAATTGAGAATTTTTTTCAACCTAAAAAGTTGCAGGGTTGATATCGAAGTAAAATTTAATCTCAGAAATTTGTTAGTTTTTTATAGTTTTGTCTCGTTATAATCTTTCCCCATAAATAGTATTTTCCACTCAAAAAACAATTTTGAAGCTGTACACATTCCTGAAATAGAAACGCGGAAGAAAAAAAATGCTTCCAATAATTTCTTGTATCTCGAGTGCAAGTTCAAGCAAAATTTCAAACAAGTGAGAATCAATCCTGAACGAACAAGAAGCACTGGACTTGAATACTGATGATAGGATCGAAGATAGATACAAGACTTCTTTTATTCAAAAAAGAACCAATCTCTGCTGAAAAGGGATACGAATCAGACAACCGAAAAAGTACCGATCGCTTTTGTCTTCGTAGACAGACAAAATGTGTCAAACTTTTTCATTTAAAACGGATTACTTTTCTCGCAAGCTGCCCATTACTTTGCCCATATTATAATGCACTTAGAATGCACCCCGCTGAAATATGATAGGATGGCAAAATGGCATCCTTCGACAGCATACGTAATCCTAGTAGTCAAAATCATAGCGGCATCTCGCTAGTTCCGAAGAGAGGGTGAGAATTAAACTCACGGTTTGGTACTATGCTTATATTAGTAGAGCCACAGGGGCACATCTCGTCAAATCTTCTATTTGTTTTTGGGGTTGTAAGCAGCTTCTGTCGCATACATTCTAAAATCTTTTGAATGATCGAATCATAGGACTCGCCGATTTTTTTGAATGAAAGAGAAAACAGCATTTGTAAGGCCAACGATATCTAGTGCTCGTGATTTGATTCGTGGGTCACTTTGAGACCAGTTCATTGATTTTTCTCATAAAAGTCTGAGTGATGAAAAAACAACCTCATAATTGCGCTCCAGGATGCTCTTGGTAATGAGTGAAGAAAGCTTGCTCAAAATCTAACAAAGTTTTTTTTCAGGCCTGCAGTTTGATGCTCAGTCAACAAAATCCTGCAAAAACTGATTGAATTTTTTTTACCTGTTTTGTTCCAAAAAAGGCGTAATTGCAAGCTGTTGCTATACCAGATACACTCTTTTGATATGATTGTACCTGATAGAAGATGTTAGAAGTAATTTTAAAAGATCCATCGGCTGACTAGAAAATTGATTTTTTCAAATACACCCAGCACTTCGGAATCACCACACAAAAATGATGTCTCGTGCTCAGTTGATTCACCGTTGAACAAAAATTGTCTAAAAGTTCAAGAATTTGGAAATTTCGTCCTACGGGGATGGTTGGCATACTTACATCTAGCTGCTTGCGTGCGCATTTTGAATCAGTTTGCCTTAAGTTTCGAGAAAATGACTGTTTCGAGTGCAAAAATTGTGGATTTATCATTCGTTACTGGCAAAACCGCCCTGGCATTTGCAACGATCGGTGCAAACTTCTGACTGACTCATTTAAATTGCTTTGCTTGAAGATAATTCGAGCGTGTGATTTTCTTGTTGAAATGTCATGATTGTGATCCCCACACGTTCTCAATCAATTCTTTGTTTTCTGTTATAACAGATGTTCGACATTTTTGTTTGGTGTTTTGAGCAAATCCAGTTTTTAATAAATTTATTCTTCTACTTGAAATAGATGGTTGGTGTCCCGACACTATATCGACACTATATGAATTTGTTTGTATTTCCATGAGGTTTTCAAGTAATTTACAAAGCACCATTTTTGCAGTTATAATTGAGATAAGCATTATTTTTTGTGTTAAATTTCAAATGGAGTTAAATTGCGGGGAATTGAAATTATTTGGTAGTGAATTGACTGGAGTGTAAAATTTATGGTGTTCAAGTGGTTGTTCTTCATATGTTCTTCATTTGCACCAGGAATTTTTGGCCTAGGTTCTTACAAGGTAGATTACGAGCCAAACTAGCTTTTCAATTGTTGTCGCAGATTCTACAAAAAGGTTGAAAGTTCGTTTAAAATGCTCATTTCTCATTGGCTAAGAATTCCTACCACTGAAACTAAATTAACATTGTTGCCTCGAAGCCGCTATCATCATGCTTTTTTTTGTTCGAAGCCTCATTGATGATACTTTTTTAGTTCTCACTTAGAATCATAAAAGCATAATCATGGCGGCTTCGGGGCAACAATGTGTATTTGCTTTTCAGAAAACTGATTTCGCTGGAGTACATTTTTAGAGGGTTTTCAGGGCTTAAAGTAGTTTTTCACTGCATATCCGACTGTAATAACCTCGATCACTTGCTCTAAAATTATCTAGAAAAAATGAGTTTTTTATTGAAAAAATTTTAGATTTTGATTGGGTTTTGAGTTGTAACAACAATTGTTTTGAGCCAATAATATTTTTTCTGGGCTGTTTTGTTACTGTACCTTAAACGCAGAAAAACTTTTTGGAACAAAACATTGTTTTTGTGTATTGCTGTGGTCAGAACCTTCTGTGATACTTGCGCAAGAACCGCCTATCGCTATTGTGAGAGCCAATTTGAAAGAAAAACCAATTACTTTTGGTTCATTGAGGTTCATATAAAATCTCTGAACTCACCACGCTTCTGATTTTGTTTACAAAATGTGCGTTTCAATGGTTTTTGGCTATTTTATTCAGTCATTTCTATAATTAAGTGGCGTCTAATGCCACTTTCAACATTCGACAAGTCCTGTTTTAAACAGCAAAAAATTGGCAAATCATTGTGAACAAAGACTGTTTTACGCGCAGAGTAACTAGTCAATATTTTTTGGACTGTTTGATATAAACCGTCGTAAACTGCTGTTTAATGATAGAAACAAAATGTCCCATTTTTGAAAGTCTCTATCTTTTTTATAAATCTGCTGCATGCTGATCATCATTTCGAAAAGAAAATGAGGAGAACTTGGCGCCTGGAGGCGTCGCATTTGCTCTTGATTGGTCTTTATGCTGTAGTAGTCAATGCAGATGGTCCAGGTAATTTTATCACTATTTTAAAGTTTTTAGACCTTGATAGGACAATTTAATTATACTATCTCATTATTTTTGTTCCGACCATTGAAAATGGGTAGGAACCTCGAAATCGACTGTGTTTTAGTTTTTCATTTTCTTGTTTTCCACTCAAAATCAGGTACCACAAATAATCATTGGACGGGGTGTCGGTTTCTTCTTTTAATTTCTTCTTTTTCTTTCGTCAAGAAAGATATGGAAGTACAGACTTAGATAAAGTTGCTGATTAATTGAAAGTAAGCCTTGAATTTTTTTCAATGAAAGTAAGCTTTGATTTTAGCCCTGAAAAATCTAGTGAATTAACAATACGAGGCCAACTAGGGAGCGTCTTTGTTGCGGAGTCCGCTTACAAATAAAAAAACACGCATCTTGGCCTCGTAAGAGAAGTTTATCTAGTAAATTTAATTAAATTACCGTCAATTTTTTTTGAATTAAAAAAAAGGTTCAAAAAAATTGATTCTGTATGTTGGTTTTTTAAAAAAAAAGTTGGTTTTTTTTGCATTAGACATTTTCAAAGAAATTTTTTTTTAAAAGGCCTCTTTACTATGAATATTGTAAATGTCCAAAATGTAGTCTTCGTTCAGCTCCTTTCATCACAACTCGTACAAGAAACTGAAGTATTTTCCAACAGTAGTTCTTAGAGAATATGGTTGGAGCATTTTGTGCTTCTTTTTTAAATTATCGAGCGGCGTAGTGTATTAAAATGAATCCTAATTTTTTTCTTTACTTGCTTTAAAAGTGTTAACTTGGCTCGTAAATAAAAGTGTTCATTAAGAGTGTGCACTGATTTTGTGGCAATTTTGCCGTAATCACAATCTGTAGCATTGGAAACTCCATAGCATCTGTTTTCTGCTTTTTTGTGGCTAGTGGTTTTGAGTCATTAGCCGACCGTGGCTGATTGGTTAGCTTGAAAACCAAAAATTCTAGGTCACAGTAGGTCGGAAATCGAATCGAGACTAGCCGCACTTGGTCAGGGTTTCCAATCTATCAAAATCCAATTTATACAGAAAAAAAATTAATTGTATTCCGTAGCAATTGCGATGCCAAATCTTAACAGTTTGGCTATTTTACGTGGTTTTTTTTAAAATTAAATTAACTATAAATCGAATTTTCTTAACTGAACTAAGTAACCCAATGGGTTCTATTAAAATAGTTTGGGGTCAAAATGATAGTTTTTACCGCGCTTAAATATATTAGAATTTAAAAACAAAAAAATCAGGGCAAGCTAATTGGTCGAAAGTAAAAATAATTTAGAACCATGTTTTTGCGATGGCTCAAATAGGAGCGGATTTAGCGTGGTGGTAAGAAGAGTGACCTTTGTAGTAATAAGAACATAGCTGAAAGATGCACGAGGGAAAAAGAGCCCGGCCTGAGGGCACGAAGTGCCAGATGGCGGCTCTTTTGCCCGAGGCCATCTTCAACTATGTTCTAACTGTTGAAGAGTATGTTTTTTGCTGTTTTGCCCGAGGCCATCTTCAACTATGTTCTAATTGTTGAAGAGTATGTTTTTGCTCTTTCTGTTTGTTTTGCTCTTTCAGTTGTTATAATCGGGCTTCTTTCAAAAAAAGAGCCCGGAAAATTATGAAAAGTGCGCGAAACTATGCAAATGATTTCTTTTTTCATTCATGCGTTCCAATATTTCGTTTTTCATTCATGCCCTGTCGTGAAAGAACACGTGTGAAAGAGCAAAAACATACTCTCCGAGCTACAGATAGAAGTTTTGTAAATATGGTCTCTTGTTTGCTCATTGTTCCGACTTTCGATACGAAAGTAACGGAATATTTGTGCTCGGGTGGGGTTTTTTTTCTTCAGACAACTTTCGACTTTTTAACTAGCCATTTTTGTCGGAATTTTTCAAATATCATTCAAAAGGTATTGTTGCTCTGAGCTTAAATTTGAAAAGATATTTTACCTGTGATCATTTTTCGTAAAGTTATGGGGGTTTAAGATTGGCAATTTGGCGCGATATATTTCGCGCTATTAAAGCGTAAGCGGAGATCCGATCCGTCTAATAAATCGTTCCAAATTGGTTGAAGGAAGCTCATGTGCCATAATTGATTCGTTACTAGAAGCGAAATTTATCACTTTGTACATTATATGGCGTGTGGGGGGATAATTTTCACAAAAAATCTCATATTTAAAAAAAAATTTCAATTTATTTTTATTTTCTTTACAGTAAGTTTTTTCCAGTTATTACTGCTTCATAGACATTAAAAGGCAGTTGAAACATTCAGGGCTTCGCCCTGATACGAGCAGTCTTGTTTTCTTTGAGCTATGTTTGCTTCTGATATGGCAAAAATGGTACTTTTCCATTGCGATGATTCAGTGCTGTTACAGTGCAGTGATTTTAATCTCAAATCTGACTTCTGAACAGAATTAAATTAGCCTTGTAAGAATCTGATGCAGTACTGTAATTCTACTGAAACGTCACGGAAAACAAGTTGCACGTTGGGATCCATTTAAAAATTAACAGCCTTTTCTTTGTTTTATGCGCGAAGTAAATACAAATATAATGGGTTTTTACAATATAGAGACCTGTACAAAGATTTAGTAGTTTAAAATGGTTGTAAGTTTTGCATCTGTTAGCAGCATTTTGACCTTTAAGTTTTTTTTAAATCATTGTCACTAAGATGCGTTATTTAGAACGAACACTGGAAACTTTAAACTTGAAAAGATCTGAGGTTTAGACAGTGAACGAAGTACTGGACAAAAAAAACCTTGTTTATAGGTTGAGTCAAATCAATTATCTTCTGTTTCTGTGAGCGTAGATTTCTCAACGAACTTTAATTGAAGAATTTATTAGGTGTTAAATTCGTGCAGTCTGTCTAACTTTTTTGCAGTTAGACAAGTTTTACAGCTTTTCAAACAATTATTATCCAACTCATACTTATAATATACCTTTTGAAGGTTTTTCAGTAGGGATAAGATGTTATATATCGAGCTCTGCTGCTCCCCCTTTCTCTTGTCTCGGCTGTATTTCTTCGACTTCAGTCTCAACTCGCAAGATGGTAATTAAAATCAGGATAACGAATAATTATTCAAAATAAAAAGCCTATAGCATGGAAAGAATATATTCTCACCGCTATCAAGATTTTGGACTGCGAGTATTCTAATTAATTGCTTCTCGCAGTTCAAAATGTTGGTGCTATCTTATCAAGTGAATCCTTTCCTATTACAGAATTCCTAAATTCAGATTTGTTCCTTATTTTTTTTTACACTAAGTTTTGATTAAAGTCATTCCTTCTCAATCCTGGCATCCATTTACTTTACTCCTCCGCTTATGCTCTACAACTCCACCCCTCCCCTGTTAGCACTGAGAAGTACCATATTCGGTTTCTTAAATCAATTTCATAACGCTTATAAGTTATGGGTTATGGGGTAAGGGGTAGGTGTCACAATTAGACGCAACCAAACAAATGTCAAACGAGTCTAATCAATTAGTTCCTGACATCCATGAACTCTAGCCTCCGACTTCAATGCAACCTCCAAATGCTGCTATGCCTGCTCCGGGAGCCTTTGGATTTCTCAATTTTAATTATGCCGTAAAAGTTTCCGTCCACCCAGAGTAGGAAAAGACCTTTTTCGTGGGTAGCTAAATCGTTTCAAGCATCTACAATTCCCATCTATTTTCTATTCTTATCTCAGCCATCTAGCTTCTAGAATAAGGATCACATTAGGCTAAAAGTCATATCCGGGGAGCCCAGTCACTTTCCCGTTCAATCACGGTTTACACGAGACTTACTTCCCATGCCGCGCTCCTTTTACTGCCAATTTTTTCTATGACTTTTTCTTCGGTCTAGTTGAGTTGCAATTAAAAGCTAAACTCTCATAACTGAGCTCAAACCAAAGATTACCAGGCCGATTTTTTTTTATTCTACTACTCCAACATTATGGACAAATATCAAGATATTTCCGTAGGCACCAAGGTTAATTATGTACACCTCACAGATAGTTTTCATCCACTATTGACCCCACTAAATGATCTCAATCTATTCTCAGTATTTTTTTCAAAGAGATAGGTCACGTTCCGGTTCCGTGTTAATTCTCGTGTTTTCTATGTAGTTTTGGGGCCTAAGCGCCAAAAGGTCACTTGAAAGTCAACTCGGGGTCACCCGTGATCAGTCTCTCATCTTTAGGTTTCAAATCTTAAGAGGATACTACCTACTGATTTTTGTCAGTATACGATTAATACTTCAGGAGTTACCCATTTCGAAGGTCCATCATCATTTTTTTGCGGGAATTGGTTATTACACCGGAAGGGTTTGGTTTACTAGGATTCTTTTCCGGCGGCGCGGTGTAGTATCTATTGCCGCTAAAAAATCAGTATGCACCGCTCCTTATTTGGGTAAATTACCTATTTTCGGTCTAAAAGGGTGCTTTTTCAGAAGCTGATAGCTTCGGAGCCAACCTTTGGAAAAAGATCAAATTATAAAAACATAATGTATCTTGCCATTACCTATTATGCCTTCAAGTTTAAGCTTCCTACGATGTAATGGGGGCGAGAAATAATAATCGAAACTTTGTGGTGCGTCTGTTTTCTAAGGGCATAAAACTGGAAGTGTGTCTGGAGCTCCCGTTTTAAGCTTTCTTCGACTAGGTCTATAACACACTAAGTTTTGGGGCCTTTGCAACCACTAATTGCCGAGCTCTGAAAGTGGCTTTTACACTTCGGCGAACCGTTGTAGCCAGCCCCAGGGGAGTCTGTGGGCTCCGGTTTTATGCGTGCCCGGGTCAAATTACCTCCAGAACCGCTTCTCTGGGTTGCATAGTGTTAGTCCCAGCGGTTCTCAATCTGGGTGGTTGTCCGCCGATTTTGTTCCGTCTTTGTTTTTTGGCTTCAGATCGACCAATTTTTCCAATTTTGGTCTAGCCTAGGCATAACTCATTGTTTACCTATCTACTTTTCAATTTGAGTAATCAATAACCAGCTATGTATTATCAATAACGTTACTAGACGGCATGCAATTCCAAAAGGTTATGCTCATTCAGCTGAGTTTCTAGTTTGCCAAAGATATCTTAGGATCACTGATCCTACACACAAATTTTACAGCTTTTCAAACAAGAAACTTGCCTAAACAATTTTTTGATTTTGCAAGTCGTTTTTTTGAAGTTTTGACTAAACGTCTTTCTTTGTTTTCGCATCTTTTCCCAATATTCAATTTGCTTCTTGTTCCTTTGCTTTACTTAGAGGTGTTTTGAAATGAAAATTGAAATAGATAAAAAAGTTGAACCCAATTCAAAAAGAAGGAGGAGCAGGCTTGGTGATGCGACTGAATAATGACATTAGAGAGATAACAATAAGCTCTATTTGAGGTACTCCCATACTAATTGAAAATTATTCAATCAAATAAAAATGCACAATGATGCTGAGAATTTGTAAAAAGTATGCGTCTTTTCGATAATCTATCTTCAATTGAATACCTTGAATGAGTAATATTTGTCATTGTTCGTTTAAAGTAACGCCAGTTGAGCCGCACAACAGATTGTGTATGTCACAATGTCGAAATAATATTTGAGATGAACGAAACTGAAAAAGAAAAGAAAAAACCAATATAGGGCGCCCTTTGATGAAAAATTTGCACTTTTTTTGCAGTCTAAAAACTCAGCTGAGAGAACATGACCTTGATAACTGCAAGAAATATAGTAAAGCTAATGAGTAATACGTAGCTTTGTATTGACTATACAATAAAATAAGTAGAAAAACAAACAAGTGAACACTCTCGAAATTATTCGATTCCTTGAAGAACCAGTCCCACCTCTTGCAAAAATTTTTAGGGGTTAACCGAAATTGACCACCCAAATTAAAACAAAGAAGTTTGTCTGATGAAATTCATTGGACGGATAGTAGAGATGCAAAAATTCAAAGCCTTTGTACCAAACCTTTGGCATGAGATAACGGTTCCCGGAAGTGTAAATAACTCCACTACAAATCAGGATCTAGTGGTTGAAAACAGGTCAAAAAATAAAACTTAGCAGACCCAGTCGAGGAAAACTTAACCTGAAGTCCCCAGGCCACCCGG
This sequence comes from Symsagittifera roscoffensis, assembly GCF_963678635.1. NCBI lineage: Eukaryota > Metazoa > Xenacoelomorpha > Acoela > Convolutidae > Symsagittifera > Symsagittifera roscoffensis. The sequence goes on along the minus strand of NC_087069.1, from coordinate 38,088,911 downwards.
ACCCCTACTTCTCCATCCCAAAGCAAATAGTCTCAACCACGACTTTTGGAAGTCATTTCTCGGCACCAAGTGAACCCATGGAGCCCAGACTTTGAGATGTGGTAAGTTGTAACCACAGACATCAGGCATTAAAAAGTGAGTCGAATGAGATGATCGGAGCGGAAGTTATTAGCACTCGGGAAAAACATTCCTTTTCCCAGAAAAAGGAAATTTACGTAAAATAATTAGCGAGAGCAAATTGATATCAGAACGCAAATGAACAATAAATGCAAACCTTGAAAAAAATCGCCTCATGAAAAAAACACCTCCTGCTACTCTTTCCAGCGCTAATAGTCTTTTTCCAGGGGAATTGATTAATGGCACTGAAAGTGGCAAAACTTGGGAAGTACTAACGGGATCTGGATGAAACTTGGTGGTTAAGACCTTCATGATCTTCCCACCCCAAATGTTGAAGATTGGTCCTTGATGGCCCCGGAGGGATCTTTGAATGGCTTTTAAGCGTTAAGGTTTATTTTTAAAAAGAAAAATCAGAATTAACACCGGAAAGTGGCGTAATTCCCAGCACCAACCACCTCAAGTAGCAGTCGGTCACTTTTCTTGTAATTGGGAGCAAGTTTGTTCAATGGGAAATAAATCGGTAGATAAGTAGTCCCACAGAAAAGTAGTATCAGAGAAAGTTTCCAGTAATTTGACTTTGGAACCAAAAATTAGTGCTCATAAACAGTATGATTGTGCGGAATAACTACTCAGCTAACCATAGGTGGAGTTTTAGAAGCTCAAATGGCGGTAGCCAGATCTGAAAAAACCTCCTTCTTGCTCTGGGAACCTGGAACTTTGACGGAACAGTGAATTATAGTCATTTTGAAACTGTTTAATTTTTTTCATAACTTGACTTTGAGGTGAAATTGGACTTGATACTTGCGCTACTTAGTTGGAGATACTTTAAGGAACTTAGCACGCATAACTTTTGTCTTCTGAGAAAAACTCCGCTCAGGACTTATCTGTTCTTTAAATCAATTTTCGCCACGGATGTTTTGGTTCAGGAGGACTCTTTTTTTATACAAAACTATTTTTGTAGGCCATCAAGAGTTATAATTTTGGACCAAGGTAAAAGTTTTCTCAAAATTTACGGAACAACCTTGGCGCTAATCGAGAGTACGAACAAATTTATACCTCATTCACTATTGAGCGAAGACTCACACTTCGAACCTCTGGACAAAAATTTCAATGTGGCTTGCCCACAGGACAACCCAACTTAACCTCTCAAACCACATCACCCGACCCAAACAACAGAGTGGATTGTCACAAACGCAACATAACTATTACTCTCATAAGCTCACGACATTCACATTGTGAGCTGCGAAACCAAAAAAAATGCGCGAAGTACCGAGCTGCACCCGCCTAAAAAACACTAAAATTTTGATACTGTACAACGAATACTTCAAATGTGACATATTGTTTGACCCAGACTGCAAAAACAGACTTCTATGAATGCACACAAAGTTTTTCAAAACTCGCTACAACGAATCAGACACATGCACTTGGCGCATTTTATGCGCATGCAACAACTGTAGAGACCTGAAGAAACTTACACTTATAACTGAAAACTAAACTTTGAACAATGCAATGACTGGGTTTTATGCGAACCCTTGGATTATATTCCTAAATCCTTTGTTATTATTATTATTATACTCACCTGCCTGATCCCACCTGCTTGATCCCAAACGCTAAGCTTCTGCAAGCGATGCGAGCAAATATTTGTCCTGCAAGCACAAGGAAAACTATTTATTCGAACAGAAACTTGTGCATACAGAAGACTTGCCCGTAGCCAACGCCCTCACGTGATCCACAGCATCAGATGATCTTATCTTTTGCTCACATCTCTCAGTTCATGATTTTGCAAACTCGTAATCAGCTCCCTCAAAAAATTTCCGAGCTCTTCCACGGCACACACGCGAACGCGAACCTCTGCAACACCTCCTTGCCCACACTGCAATCTTTGAAACAACAAGCCTCCCAGACAGAAACTAGAGCTTCTCCTACTTTACTTAGAAGAACCTTCTACTATAAGTATCACTGGGTTCACGCAGGCTCGTGACAACAGGAGAACTATGCGGAGTAGTCAGCCTGGATGAGTAGACAGCCTGGATCACCTACCGCTTTCAAGGACTCCATTATTAACGCCTAAGGGCTACGAAAACATTTACCGGAGTGAGAAGTAAAAAACGAAAAACGCTAGTGTGCTTTGTGTAAATATAATTTCATTTTGCAGGCCACAATATAAATCGTAATATATGTTACTTAGTCCAATAAAAAAAGTATCAGTTAAAAATATGCAGGCCAGGCAAACGCATAAATAGCTTTCAACTATGAAGTAGATCAAAGTATCCCTCATGGCCGAGCAACTAAGACTTTTTGTCCCACACAACAAACATAAAGGTACGATTTCCGCAAGAAACTATTTTTCCACACACCAGGAACACTCTGAAAAAAAAACTGGCACAAAGAACCTTACAATTTTGGACAATTGGAAAATTCTTAGGATTCGCCCTTTTGCCTAGTGGACAGTTTATGCGCCCAACACTTTTTAGATCCCGAGTAGAATCCGAATCATGACGGTTTTAGTTTTCTCAGAAAAGTCGGAGAAAAAAATACATAAAACGGAGCTATCGAATATATATCCTCGAGCTGTAGTTCAGAAGTGTAATTTAAATTGCAGACAACATAACGTTCTCGGCAAACTGAGAAAATACTCGGAGCATTTTATTTTTAATTTTAACAACAAGATACTATTTCAGCAATAGCTGTTAAGATTCAGAGTGAGAGCAACTACGATTGAGAACTGGGTTTATAGATTGAGGTAAATTCTGAAATTTAAATTTAGGGTTGAGAAGAGCCAGTTATTATTGAAGAATGAGTTGAGAGAGTGATTGACATCACAAACGAAGCATCACAAAAGTACCAGTTAATTATTGACTTATTAATTAGTTTGTGATCATAAGTCAACTTTGCCTGCGTTGAATCGGTTTTGAGCTCGAAACTGATTCGCTTCAATTAATCTGACTGACATTGAAATGGTCTGACCTCAATACCCCCACTCAGGCTAAATTGTTTTTTTTCCCAATGTCAGACTGCAACCCATCAAGGTTGGAAGATGTTGTTCCACCTTAGCCTTGCTCAGGGTTTTTGTCAACGAGTCAGTAAGTATCCTTGATCTCATTAAGGCAATATTTGAGTTCAATTGTCTCACTTTTCACTCGTCCTCGAGTAAGGTGGTATTTCACATCGATGTGATATGTTCGCTTCCGCGTCACAGGTTTTTTGCACATCTTGATTCACCTCTGATTGTCCTTCTTGATGACAGTTGGTCCGTCATTAACCACGCCCATCTCATTGAGAAGTGATCACAGATGTAGAGCCACTTGAACCGCTGCTGCCATTGCTTGTTACTCAGCATCACTGGTAGATTTGGCTGCAATTGGTTGCTTATTGGTGCACCAACTAATTTTTAACCCTGGCTTCTGCAAATGAAAACTGTAGCCAGTAGTTGACCTTCGATCATCCAAACTTCCAGCCCAGTCAGCATCTGAGGATCCATAGAGTTTAAGATCACCAGCGTTCTTAGACAGCACAGGTCCAGATCTTTGCTCCCCTTCAAATAACGAAAAACCCTCTTTGCAGCTACCCAGTGCACCCTTCCTGGATTCTCCGGGAAACGAGAGAGTTCCTTCACAGAAGCTAGGATATCAGGCCTTGTTTGTCTAGCCATGTACAATAATAAGCCCACGATGTCACTGTAGTCCTCAGCCTTCATGGATATCGCCTCTGCTGACCTAGCTTCAGGTTAGTCTTTCTTCGACAGTTGTGCGCTGATATCTGCTGGTGTGGCCACTGGTTTGCAATCAGCTAGGCCGAAACGCGCTCCAAGCATTCATTGATATAACTTGATTGATTCAGGGCAAAAACCCGTCGTCCAGGAATAATTTTTATTACCTCTAAAGCCATAGCTGCCAGCCACTGCTGTTTTCAGGTCCAAACACTGCTTTTGAATCGCCCATCGGCTTTTGAATTCCAGTCACCGAAGCATGTGTATAGGCGATTCCTTATCGAATGGGTGGGTTTCTTGTCCTTACGGACCTCTGGGTTGGATGATCAGTAGCATGCGAAACTACTGCTTCCTAGCACACCTGATCCTTCTCAGTAGCCCCCACTGAATCTGCAGTATCACCCTCAGTTGGCGCGCTTGGTGCTTCACTGATTCTCGTCGTGCTTGGTTGCTCAATATGAATGCATCTCTCGATTGATAGCTCCACGGTTTTTAATGGCTCGCTGTCAATCATGAAGTCACGCGCCTTGTCTCTAAATCCATTAGCAAGTAAGCTTTGCTCTCGTCGTCGTAACCGATGAACTTGCTTTTCTTGCCCTTTGGATCCTTTTTCCTTAGTACGACAGGCTAGCAAACACATACAAATTGCTCATTTTTGATAGTCTCCCGTAGCGCATCTCCGTCGGTGAAAGGCGCTTCCCGTTTCTGGTTGTGAGACAAAAGTTGCGAATCATCACATCGGTCGTTTTTGCTCGCACCCAGAACAACTTCGGTAGCTTCGCTTCGGCCAGCAGACATCGAGTCATCTCAGTGATCACTCTATTGTAGCGCTCTGCTACACCATTCTGTTGGAGAGTTTGGGCATACTGAACTCTTGCTTCACCTGGGATTCTCTACGAAGTCACTTAGTTGCTTTTGACCAATACCAACTTTCGTTGTCAGTTCGCAGAAGTTTCGGTGCTCCATGCTCAGCCACAAACTCCTGGAACTTCATTATAGCATCTTTTGACCACAGCCAGCCAACTGAAGTCGTCGATGAAGCTCAAACAGTCCCTGAATGTCATTGAACACCAATTGCCCCACTGCTGATGCTCTGCTCTCAGTCTTTTTAGGCACTGCAATTTCATGCATCTTGGAAGCTGTATACTTTTTGCAGAACTCTAGCTTGCCAACACTGATAAGCGAAGAGAAATCATATTGGTTGAGGTGCCTCATTCATCGGTGCCACATGATTGCCGTTGGGCTTCTCCACAGTTGCTTCAGCTCTCAAAGTTAGAAAAGACAGCCCTGTCGCTAACCACATGATCAGTGCGCCTCGTATTCACAATGAAGCCGTCTCCCTTCATTGAAACTAAAGCTAGCAACTGAAGAACCCTGTCCTCCCCTGCTTGCACTCCCTTGCATAATTTCGCGGTTGCCCCACACTTGAAGCACTCTAACTTCTTTGCTCCTGGATCCTTTTGCTTCGTTCGAGGCTAGCTATAAAGCTAATTTTTTAGACGAAACAATCTATTAGACCAGCTTTTGACAGCCTCGAGCAATGGATTGTCCACTGTCACTGTTGGATTTGCAGTCCCTCGCCATATGACTCTTCTGACCGTACCTATAGCAGCCACTACTTGACACTCCCTTCTTCTTCCTTACAGCTTGCATGGCTGTGTGACCATGTCCAGTACTCTCTCTACGTCAAGCCTTCCTCGAGTCATTGTATTTTCTCAACCTTTTTCTCAACTCTGGAAACGTCTTAACTGGTTGAAAGCTCTCTTGCACCACAAAAAGCTCATAGCTGTCAGGCAGCCCATTGAAAAATGTGTCCGTGACTGCTTCTCCAGCTTCGCTCAACTGCGTCATCAGCTCTTGACTGCAAACGAAGTAGTCGTCAAGATCATCCTCTGACATACTAGACTGGCCGCGGCCGGTCTCTCTACACTGCAAAGTTTCTCTCAAAGCAGCTTCCAGGCCTTCGTCCATCGCGCTAGCCATCTGTTCCCACGCAGTCGTTCTTTATATACACCAAAGTGATGTTGTTGAGCGCTAGAGCTATGTGGGACCACACAGTGTTTCGATTGTTTTTCCTCTGCTAGCTAAACAATGCTCGCTGCTCCTGTATCTTGTTTTCGTAGGCTGCCTGCTGGTCAGCATTCGGACTCTCGGAGAGAGTAGGCTCAGCCTCTGGCAGATCATCATTGACCATCATTGCCATGAACAGGTCCTTGGTGTTACTCAGCACTACAAACTTTGTCGAACAAAAAGAAAAATCTCTAGATTTCACACTGAAAGCCGTCAGTTTCAAGTCCATGCTTGCTAAAGGGTGCAAACTAAAAGCTAAAATTTCATACAGAAAAATCATAAAAGAGAGAATTAGAAATCTGGTCCCGTTACCTGTTAGGATTAATTAAGAGCTGGGGCTAGAGACTGATGTTTGAACTGAGGACTGAGAGGAGGTAGTGATTGTTGAAGAATGAACTGAGAAAGTGAGTTTAGATGACGTGACAAACTAAGCATCACAAAACTACCAATTAATTTTTTACTGACTACTTAATTAGTTTGTGATCAGCAGTTGAACTTGTCTGAGTTTTATCAGTTTTGCTTATTTGAATCAGTTTTTACCTCAAAAATGATTCGCTTGATTTAACATATCTAACTAAGCTTGTGATGGTATCACCTCAACAATAACACCAAGGTAATAGTAAGGTTATTACGTTTTTTGTTGATTTGTGGAAAAAAGCGTATGGTACCATTTTCATGTATGGGCATAATTTTCTGCCCATACATGACTCTTAAAAAGTTTCTGAATGTATGGAATTATATGTCAATAAGTTTTTCTTTTGTGTAAATTGTATGATTAGAAGTTTTGGTCGACCCGCGGAAAATTGCATGACTTTCCTAACGCTCACATAATTGTTGTAAAACTATTAATAAATAGTTGCGTTTTTTCAAATGGTTTTTTTGGTAGTTGGTGTAAACTGCGGCTGGCTGACCCATCACCATATATACTTGCCCCTTCAAATAAAAAAATGTTTAAACACGTTCATGTTAGCGTTGCTATTGGTTTTTGATATTAGAAAAGGTTTCAAAGTCAAATCACAAATTTGTTTTTTTTTTAGTTTTGTTTTTAATAAACAATACACTGCCCAGAATCAAAAAGTTAAAATCTAACTTGTATTCTGTGCAATTTTGCAGTAGGTTTTATTGGTTGCTAGGCTCACACTTTTGTCGCAAAATCATTTACTTCAAATAGCTCCATGTAACCCGAAAAACACGGGGTTGACTGAATTTTTATTATAGCGTACATTATTTTTTTTCGATTGTTTTAAAAAAATTTTGAAATAATTCTACGACGACTAAAATGTAGTAGAAAAATTAAGCAATTTTTTTCTCATTAAATTTTTTATCATCATTTCAACTTTTAAAACCCGTTTTTCGACCTTCGAGACTTCCATACCTCAAAACTCTCTCTCAAAAACTACAAAAATTATGTTTTTTTTTACCCCATGTTAACTATAGTCGAAAGCAAAGTTTCTGTGCTGCCTGCTCAGCAGGAGACAAATCTTGTTGTATTTAGTCTTCAGTCTCGAGGTCGTTTCAAAAAGCCAGTCGGAGATCGAGATCCAACTTACCATGTTAAACTCATCCGCTACCATTCAGTCCATTGACAGTATCGAGTGTGCCAAAGAGAGAGATAGAACTTTATGTCCACTCAGCCCAAATGTAGTAATCTCGGGAAGCAACGCAAACCTGGCCTTCGATTCTCTTGATATCGGCGAGTCCTACCGAGTTGCGGTGTCTTTCGTTGTTTATGAGCTTGACGGAGTAAATCAAAACTCTTCTGATGAAGTCACTCTATCGACCTGCACAGGTAACTAAGTGTTTTGAAAAAAGTCTTGGGAAAACCAAGTTTTAATGGCCGAAACCTATTCTGTTCCAGTAGACCAGTAGACCATAAAAGAGAACTAATAGCAAGTCCGTATTTCATTTTTTTTAAAATTATACTGAGATTGGCGTTGCTTTAGGGCCGCATAGAATAACCAAATTGCAGGACGGATAATTGGTAGACTTTGACAGGGTTGGATCTAAGATTTTCTCAAAAGGGCGGATTTTCAAAAAAAGTTTTGGGTCGCCAAGATTTTCCGAGCTCTCACAAATTACTGAAAAAATCCTATTTTGACAAATTTTTTGCAATTCAGGCAAAACTTTGAAAGCTCTGTTTAAGACATGCAGAAAAGGCGTTCTTAGTCGCTTTTTAGAAAATTTCAGAACAAAAAAAATTTTGGAGCGCGCTCCTCTTCAAAAATAATATATTGGCGCCAAAGGCGCGTCTAAAAAAACAAAGGATGTCTTTTGGGTCGGCAGAGGGTTGAAACCCCTTAGAGATAGACCCCCGCCCTAAATCCGATACTGGATTTGGAAGCAGATCATTTGAAGTAAAAATGTGCTATTCTAACGCTGAGCATTCGACCTATGATCTGATTGTTATGGATTTCATTAAGAAAAAGCGATTAAGGATGTCGCTTATAACGACTTGAGCTCACTTTGGCACTACTTTGTTTTGTAGTGCCTGCTACACCACCTGCTGATGATGTTGACTGGTACTCATTGTCAACAATTAATGGAACGAACTTCGAGTTGCCTGGTTTTGCCTTTAACTACGAGATCACTTTGGTGCCAACATTCTGCACTGGCAACAAAACGCTCATGCACGAGTGGTATCCCCCCGTCATTTACAACCTTGAGACAGGATGTGAATACCGGGTACTTTACGCAAGCAGATGCGAGACGAGCAGTGGTGAAAAAACTCCTTCCGAATACGTCGAGTTCAGCGAAACTTTTTGCCCAGGTAGAGTTTTTGTTATTGAGTATTGTCTTGCAGGTTTTCAGGGAGGCCTTAAAGGCGTCATTGGAAAAAAATTTTTGTTGCCTGGTCGTTAGTGACATGGCTAGAATTGTTATACGTCTGAGCTCCGCGAAAATTGAAACTGCTTGTATCTGTGTGTAATTGTTCCGACTTTCGTAACGAAAGCAACGGAATATTTGAGCTCTGGGTGGGTTTTTTTTTCTTCAGCCAAATTTCGACTCTTTAACTAGCCATTTTTGACGGAAATTTTTTTACATCATTCGAAAGTTATTGTTGTCCTAAGCTTAAATTTGAAAAGATATTTCACCTGTGATCAGGCGCGGATCTAGGAATTTCTGGAGGGGGTGGGGTTTTCAAAAAAATTTATAAATTTTTTGTCGACTTTTTTTTAGGTCGACCAAATTGATTTTCTGAGCTCTCCCAGACCACTATAAAGACCCTAATTTAATTAAATTTAACCGCAGGCAACTTTTTGGAAAAAGGTCAAAAAGGCATTTTTTGGCACTTTTTGGAAAATTTCGACCGAAAAATCGCGTTTTTTCGGCGCGCGCTTCCCCCTAAAAATTAGCAAAGATTGGCGCCAAAGGCGCCTTTTGAAAAATTTTAAGGTCATTCAGCCAAAAATGGATATCTTAAAATAGTACAATGGGGGACGTATCAGGGGGTCGTATCTCTAAGACCCGATTTCAAACAGGTCCTGTATTTTTTGCAAACATGATTTCTTCTTCTTCGAATAAACAAATTGTTTCAACCACCAATTATCTGCGCCGCATGCAAAATTTTGAAAAAACAGGCCAAAAAAGGCGTTACTGGACAATTTTGACCAAAAAAATTGCGTTTTTTGGTGCGCGCTCCCCCTCAAAATAAGTATATATTAGCGCCAAAAGCGCCTTATTAAAAAACTTAGGGTTCGTCACCAAATATGGATATCACAAACTAGTACAAATGGGGGATCCTTTGGGTTGGTAGGGGTTCGAAACCCTGAGAGGGGGTGCCAACACCAAACCCTCCCCCCCAAATCCGCCCCTGAATTGGGTTCCAAATTTTTACCAGATTTTTTTTTGAAAAAAAGCCTCCTTTTTTGAAGTTAATTTTTACGTGGTTCTCAAACGAAAGCAAGAAAAATACTCTTGTTTACTGCTGGTTTTTTGTAGTTTGTATTTTGAACCAAATGGATCTTTTTCCGAATTGAGACATTTGTCAGATTATGATACATTTGCTCAGTTTTGATCGGCTTAATGGAACCAGTTCTTAAATAGAATTTGTAATTGGATATAATTTATAATTTTCTAATCCTATAAAATACTAATTCCAACCAATCATATTCCATCCCTAACTATTAACACTTATTTGTAAGTGCTGAATTTACTTGTAGTTTCAGCACCAGAACAATTTAATTAAAATTTAGACTACAGTTGTTCTCCTCCTGCATAAACTCCAATAAATAATACGCGAAACATGTATACACTAGATCTTTTGAGACAGGGAGAAATAAGGTGAAGGTTAAGATTGGTATTAGAGGTTACGACTATATGAGTTAACGACTAAGAAATAATTCATCTGGTGCGACCAAAAGTCTCGAACAAGACCTTAAATAACTTAGAATTAGACAATTAGAATTAGACAAATGCAAAATTGCAAAAATTGTTAGATGGCTTACAGAAATTGGTAAAAATGCCAATTTTTTAAATGAGAAATATCAGGTATGTCGAGAAGATCAAGGACAAGGCACGATCTACGATTAGGAAGAAATCTTTCGATTGGCGTCATGCTGATAAGACGAGAACACGAACACAAAGTTTTTCTATTCAGAAATCTTTCCGCAGTAAACTTAATTTTTCATTTACTGAAATAACAACACTCTGAAGAATAATTCTTCAAGATAAATGGTGCTAAATTTACTATTTATACAATAACGACTGATAAGAACAACAAAACTCGTTATCCCCTCAAAAAATCTGCAGTAAATCAAAAGTTTTGAATAAAACTGTTTATTGAATAGAAAATACAAAAATTAGTTAGATCTTTTCTTCATCCCATTTCCATCACCTAAAACGTCACAACAAACTTCAAAAAACTAATATTATCGAAACTGTAACTTAAAAACCTTAAAACTTAAACGTTTACATTAAATCTTATCAACGCTTATCCTTGCTTTCTCTTAAATTACCTTAATTTAAATAATAGATCATCAAAGCTTTCCTTGGATCTTTAAAGTCTCTTAAACTAAATTCTTTTAATCTCTGATCATCAGGGCCTCCCTTGGATAAAAAGAGAACAATTTTATTCGCCGAAACACATTACTTTAAGTGTCTAACGACCTCAAACGTCGATTCACTTTCCAATTCTTATAAACGACCCAGGACTAGTCGAAAGTTTTGAAAAAAAACTAACCATTATAATAAGATAAACAAAAAAGAACTTCGGTTAATCATCCTTCATTTGAGCCCACCCTGTTAGATAAACCAGGCTAAAAAACACTCAAACTTAGTAAGCCATAAGAAAAAGTATCTAACGATCTACTTCTTTTCTAATTATACCCGAACCTTGTGGATTGATTTATTATTCTCCAGCCCTTGCTCACAAACCAAAATCCTAAGTAAAATTAGGTAAGACCATGCTAAAATAGAATTTAGTCACAGGAAAGTATAAATCATTCTCACGAATTGATAAACTTTTCTCTTCCCAACCCTTCAACTCCGACAATCTATGCCCCAAGTTAAGATAACCACACTAAAACTATAAGAACTAACAGTTTAGGGAAATAGCAAAACAAAAGCGAATTATCAGAAAACTGTTTTCAAAAAGACGGAACGCAGTCTCAGAATAAGAAACAAGCAAATTACAGGAACTTCATGATTTAAAAGATTTAATAAACACGAAAAAACCACTAGAAAACCAAAAAAAAATTTCTGACTCAGGAGCTAAACCACCATCCTCAATTAAAGGAAAACGTAGAATTAACAAATCATACCTTAATAAACAAGTACGTCTTTATAACTGGAATCAACCGATCCGACATATTGAAAGTTACACATTAACAGTTTTAGGATACAAATGATTGAACCCAACGGAAATTTAGACAAAAATTCAATACTCCCAGTTATTATAAAACCAGGAAGTGATCCCACTCGAGGACAAGTATAATTTTGTCACGAGTTTTTTCTAAATTTATTTGAAAAATGTTACAGCCTGTGTGAAAATGAATTTCCCGAAATAAGAATCATAAGACAAATTCATGACCACTACCTCAAAGGGATATGCGATATAACATCACAATATGATGTATTCACAAAAAAAATCTTTTCACCAAAACAAAATCATTCTTCACAGCAAATACAAGCAGATGACATAGACAAAGAATTCTTAAAAGTCTAAACAGAATACATAAAAAATACAACACCAAAATTCAAAACGAACAAAGTCAATATTCAAAAATGATGTTTTTTCACTTATTTATAGCTATATATCTTAACTAGAATCAAAAGATGCACAAGATGTATCACCACGTCAAACATCTAGATACTCAACTGTAAGACTCGAAAAATAATTTTTCTCAAAAATGTTAGATGGAATAGGTGAAACTTTCAACAATAATAAAAAAATTTCACAAAACGTCAAACACGACCTACAAAATTATTAGCATGGTTCATAATTGACTATTTCGTCCACAACACTCAAAACACCACAAAACTCAGACGACGAAACTGTACTTGCGGATGAATCAGATTATGTTTGGGACCCTGATTGGTCTCAATCATTATTCATTAACATAACTACGGATATTTCAAGCGCAGCAATTACAGCTATCTCTGTAAATAGAGAATATGTTAAAAATAACTCCACTTACTGTTGACGCAACAACTTTAAACTATCATACAGTATTCACTGATAGAACTGGAAATAAAACCTTAAGCTCCACATCCATTAACACACAAGAAAACTTAAAAGGAACAAGAAAACCTTACAACACAAGATATCAAATTCAATCACATTTCGTAAATGAATAAATAGTCGAGACAATTGCGGCAACAACACAAAAAAGCATTTCTCTGATTCTCCCAACAATTGCAACACCCCAAAATAAAAACACAGCATTTCCAAAAACAACCATACAATCAACAGTAAAATCCTCTGTTGTTCCACAATATTCACAAATGGACTATCGGACATTCAGAGACCAATAAAGAAGTCACGACAATGGAGTAAACACAAAACAAATAAAAGTAACATTTTCTTAGACAGTAATTACAACTTCTGTGCCAATAATAATATAGCAAAATTTCCTTATAAAAACAACCGACAATCACGACAACAAGTTTCAAACTCAGTTTTTTTCAACAATCAACAGCGAGATACAGTCGATTACATCAAAAACGTTCCATTTTTTAAATAAAATAAAACTTAGACAAATAGACATTTTTCAAAAAAGTCAACCACATTATTCAGAAGATGAAGATTATTTTAATCATTAGCAACAATTTTATACCAACCATCTTAACAGGAATTTTGATCAACCAAATATTAAATATCAACCAGAAATATTTGAACAATACACACAAAATGAAAAAACAGAACAATCAAAACAAACTTTGCCTCCAAGACAAAACTCAGCATCATACAACAGTAATAATTTTCAATCACAAAATCAAGTGAATGCACAAAATTACCAACCAACGCAAGTGCAAAATGAAATACCATTGCCATATTATTCACCACAACATGAAATCACAAAGACACAACGTAAAATTTTTTCTCAATTGCCAGTTGCCGCAGAATCACTTCAAATGACTATGAATCCATACCTTAAGGGTCGATCATCAATATCCTCAAATAAATCACTAATTATACTCACAGGAACAGACCCCGAATACGCATTAGAAGATTATTTAAACGCAGTTCCAGTAAATTTCATCAAAATTGGTTACATAGACGCACAGCTCTAATCCAAACCAAACTTGATGGCGCATCACAAAAATGTGTTTCAGTTTTACCAAGTGAAATTAAATCAATTTTAAAAGATTCGCACAAAAATTTTCAAAAATGTTCGACTCGGAAAGAAAGAAACAAAATCAAAGGGTACTATATAAGGAAATTCGTAGACTTCCTAATGAAACAATCAAACAACTTGCAATAAGAATCGAAAGATTAGTAAGAAAAGCAATTTCAATTGAACACATGGTAATAAAAATAGGAAAATGATGAAGTCCTAATGATGAATTTAACACCACAACTACGAAAAATTGCAAGAAAGAGCATCACATCCAGACTCAATCCGAAAACCTAGATGTTCCTAAACTAATAGATAAACTAGAACAAGCTGAAATAACAATGAAATTGGAAGAAATAGAAAAATTAGAATTACAACATGTTAATAACATCCATACATGTTTTTTACAGATAAGTGAAATACAAGATTCCGAAACGGAACCAGATGAAAAAATTACTCAGATATTAAATAACTATAAGAAAAACCCAAGTTTTAAAGGCAAACCATCATTCAAAAAATGGTGTAATTTTTGTCGTAGATACGGACATAGCATTGTTGAATGTTGACGAAAACAACAAGATAATAAGAATAAACCCTTAGAAATATAAGGAACCAAATAAATCCTTTTATCAATACATGATAAAAGATCATAACCTATCAAACAAGAACATTCACAGTGATAATAAGTCTGAAAAAACCACTCCCAGACATTTATATTAATATTCAACAACCACCTTAACGATATAACTATCGCTGAACATCCCCAGATTGAAGAAATTCACAAAGTTTCTCACAAACTAGATTCAGCAGATCAAATAGCCAAAATAATCAGTATCGAAATAATTATTCAAGATCAAACTCAAACAGAAGTAATTATTCGAACTACAACTGAAATAGTTCCAATTCTAACTCGCGCAAAAGATATAATTCAAACGATTGATCCAGAAACTCCTCATATAATTGAAACAAAATCTACTCAAATGATAGAAATAGACAATACTGAGACAATAGATCACGAAGTTATTCAAACAGCAGATCAAATTATAACAATAATTACAACAGATCACAAGATATTTATGGAAATCGAAACTATAATTATCCAAATAGACAAGGAAACTATTCTCAGTCACCACACAGAAATCATACAAACTATCAAACTTCATATCAAAATTATAGAAGCATTACATCTAAACACAAACGACAAATAAACCAGGTACGATCAACTGAACAAACTCAATCAGACCTTCCCGGATTTGATAATACAGAAAGTTCAGAGTTACAAATGAATCACATAAATTGTGATTCCACAGATGATGAAAGCGAAACAGAAAACACATTTTCAATAGACATGCTTCAAATTACTGAAGAATACGAAAAACCAATTGAATCGAATTAATATCACAATCACGAAAAATTTAATAATCGCTATGAACAAAAACAAACACACAGTTTGACAGATTATGTTATTCAAGAACTCAAAGGAAGTTCAAGTACGAATAATATATACCAAAAATTATAAATAAAGTACAACCACCTAAAAAAAGTTTTGGACACTGCCACTTTTAGAAGAAAGTCCAAAAAACTAAAATTTTCATTCACCAGACCTTAAAATTGGTGTTTTAATAGACTCAGGAGCAGAATCGAATATCACAAACGTTCCCCACTTGGAATGAAATCCGAATCCTACGCCCAAAGTAATCGCCATTAAAAACCTCACGCCAATTAGCTACAACACAAAGATCAAGTTTAACAAACTATGGAAAAATTCACATATACCTTGTTCCTACTCGAGCAATGGAACAAAACACACTATTGAATAAACCTTTTAAGCAAATTTTTCACATCACGGAAATAAAACAGAAATTAGTTGGAATTCCATTCATCACAAAATATATACCCACTGTTATTTTTCTAAATAGTAAACTACATAGAAAAGATAAATACACAAGAAAAAATGATACATCATTAACAATCTTCCAGAGAACCAATAAACAACCCCTATATTTTTTCCAAAGTCTACCCTTTATACAACCAACAATGAAAACGCCTCAATTCACTATCGGGATATGTATATAATTTTTTTCAATCAGTTAAGTACATCAATATAATATTGATGAAAATAAACAACGACTCTACATGTCAGACTTTGTATTGTTAAGCCAATTCACAATTTTTTTGAGTAACAACTTCTTCTATCAAAATCCATAGGAATACAAGTTCAGATATTATATCTTTACATGATACAAAGTTTATCCGTACAAAATAACACTCCCTTAGCATTGCCAGGATATTGTGAAACAAATGCGACAATTTCCTCTACAATAGAAACCGCATACAGAGTAAAAAATCCTAAAATTCTAAAAATACTAGGTATATGCCAACTGTCAATTCTTAATGAAGAATTATCAATTAATAATAAAACTTGTGATTCAAAACGAAACACAGATTACTTAACAAAAGCACCTTGTTTTAAACCAACGTTCCGAAATTTGAAATATACATCAGTACAACCAAATTTTTTCACGAGGTTTAATTTTCAACATTCACAAATCACACAACAAGAAAATGAACAATTAGCAGAACTACTAAACAATTGGCAGAACTACTACTCAACTACCCAATGTTTTACGCCACATCCAAATTTGATGTTCGAAAAGTAAATTCATTAGTACACTCGCCTATAAAACCACATGCGCTTTTCAAAAAACAACGATCAAGTAAAGTTTCAATTCATTTACAAGACAAAGTTAATAGACTACTAGATGTCTTAGAACAATATGAAATCTTTTCCCGAGTCAATAAAGAAGAACAGCCAAAAGGTAATACATTCATAAACCGTGTAATCATTCTGGCAGAAGAAGAGTCATTCAAAATTGTTCTAGAAGCTAGATATATAAATTCACTCATCGACGAATCCAAATTTAATTGGCCAATAGAACCAATTCAAGTAATCCGGACAAAAATAAACGGGCGATACTTTACAACAGCTGACATGAAAAGCGCATATAAACCAAATGCCTTAGATGAACAATCATGACGCTTTACAGCATTCGTCATTAGAAATCAACAGTGCGAAATTAATAGGTTATTATATGGAATCTCCATAGGACCAGCTGTTTTTTCAGAATTTAAAAGTGAAATTTTTCGACCACTGAATCTTAGCAAAAATGCAATTCAGATCAACTATTTTATGCAATGTGCAAGGCTTCAAACTTTGGCATCGGCGAAGCATTATTGCAATAACATAACGAAACAAATAAAATGAATCTTATATCAGCAACTTCAAGACTTTTTACACAAGCAGAACTTAGATTATCTACACCTATGAGAGAATGTACAGCTATATTATATACCCCTACAGAATATGAATTTTTAATCCTTGGATCCAAAAATCCAACAGTTTAATTCACAGATCATAAACCTATATTTTTCTTATTCATGCAAAAATCAATTCCCAACCACAGAATTTTCAGATTTCAATTATTTGTAATGAACTTTCCAAATTTACATTTTGTTTGGACTGCAGGAAAAAACCTTGCTTTACCAGATACACTCAGTGGAAACACACCACCAGAATTAACAACAAGAAAAACAACAGTATACCTCAAACTATAAAGTTTTTTCTTGCAAAAGACAAACTTCACCAAGATTAGAATGCAAATACGCAGTAAAAACCGCCCTTCAAAATGTACAAATAAACAACTTACAACTTTTTCCATTATATCTAGATTGCCAAAACAATCATAGTGAAGTTGATACTTTAGGAAAACCTACATTTAAGCCCAGACCATATTCATTATCGATGAAAAAACAACACACAAAAAAAACCAATCAAACAAAATTTTTTCTCTTAAAAGAAAAAAAAACTTAACTGATAAGGTAAATATATCAGGACACCCTGATCTAGACTCAAAAAACACCATAAATCAAGATTTCAATCTACTCGACTGTCTAGAAGTTTTCAATCTACTTGACTTTCTGTAAAAAACTGAAATTGAAAACATATTTTTACCATCCAAAGAAAAAATAACCTCAGATTTACAGAAGTATCAAATTTTAGACCCAGTTATTCGACAAATTAAACCTTGGCCCAAATACAACGCAAAACCTGTAAAAGCAGATATTACAATTTTAGGAAATAAAACACTCTAAGTTACTTCAGATTTTTTAACGACACATTCTTAAACCAAAACACAAATATTCTGCAATACCAAATGTCTGAAACGAAAGAACCATGTCTCACTTTAAGAATGATTTTGATAGCATTTCATAATTCACATACTTTAAACACAAAAGGATCTGAAAAAACATATTCAAATTTCATACAGAACTTTTTCTTTCCAAATGCACCTATTTGGATTAAAGTTTTATGTAACGATTGTATAACATATCAATTAGGTACACCATACCCACACCAAAAACAAACAGCAGAAAAGCAAGACTTTAAAGGACACAGTTTATTTTTCAAGCAAAGAATTTCATTTGATATAAAAGGACCAATATCACCATCCTCAGATGGAAACTCTTTTATAATGGTTAGGTCGATGCATTCACACATTGTGTAGCACTAAACTCAGTACCTCATTGTAATGCTTAGTATGCATACGCAACACTCTATGAACACTGGATTGCAAAAATTGGATTGCCAGAAGTCCTCGTTACAGATGACGGCACTGAGTTCAAAAATAAGGAAGTCATAACATTATGCGACCTTTATAACATCAAATATAAACCACGAACATCTCATGCCCCATGAACTAATGAATTAGCCGAAGTTATGAACTGTTCTTTACAAGAAAATCACAGATGTATAATCAACGGTAATGATACAAATTATACAGAATGAACAGACGTTAAACTCTTTACTCTAGTCTACAACTCAGAATTAACAACAACACTAGAAATATCATCTTATGAAATGGTTTTAACCAAAAACCATGAAAAACAAAAAATTTCACTTCAAAGTCATCTAAAAATAGCACCAGGTTATTGTCAACCTACTATAGAATCAATTTGTTACAACCTGTCACTGCATACACATGATGAAGATCATTTCCATCATCCATAAATTTTGAAATTAGCCTCCGGCATACATACCAAACAGATTTTAAAAAAAGAGAAAAAACACAAAGAAATCTACCAAAAAAAATCCAAAAAACTATTACAAAGACAAAGTGTTCAATCCAAAATTTATTCACGATTTACACCAGCCACAAATTCTAAAATCGGAACATGATTTAATACCAAATTTTACGACAAAAAAAAGAAATATTGAAAAATACAACACTCCGAAAAGCGAAAAAGCCCGTTCAAATTTATTCAAAAACTCACTGATGTAACATGCAAACTTATTGATTCAAATGAAAATATTAATTCAACATCGAAATAACCTTTCACCATATCATCCAATGAACACGCCCTACGCGAACTAACACAATTATACTCCTTTAAAGGACTTAAATTTGTTCAAGACAACTTAAATGTACAAAACCAACAAAATCATGATTAATTTTAACAATGCAATTATCAGATTCAAAAAACAAAAAAACCAAAACAAAATATCAAAAACCTCTGATATCATAGATAAAACAAAAACCTCCTAACCAAAGAAAAAACCGAAAATAAGAAGAAAAAATTATACCGCAAGAAACAAAAGCTAAATCACCACAGCGACAATCATCAGGATTACGGTATCAACCACGAAAAGAATATAAAACTTTCAACCCACAATCTAAAATTTTACAGAAAGTTGAGTTTCAAAAACTCCTCTCAAAATAATTCAACATTTTGACATTTTTGAACTTGAGAACATTTTCTTCTTTCCATATTTAATGCTGCCACAGAAACTAGCTCAACATCACCTCATTTTGACACCAGTTTATTAGCGACAAATTGTTTACTTAAAACTTATCTCGAACTACAACTAAAAGACCTCCAGGTCAAACAATTAGCTACATGTTCAGACTTGACGACTGAAATAAACAAAACTGAAATGTTATAACCCTCCACCTATCGACTTGCACAAAAATCAACAATATTGTCTCCACTTACACTCCAAATTCCACCATAGAAAAAATATCGAATAAGCCTAAAGCAAAAATCAGACATGACCAATTAGCCTAAAATACAGATAATGCTTGAATATCCCCGATCATCTCATAAAAAAAAACTAAAAAACTCCTTCCTGGACATCCAAAATTGCCTTTATAAAAAATTGCCGTTATCCAACCCACATATCAAAAATCAACAAAAATCCGACCACCCTCAATTTCCAACTCGGAAATAACAAACAATTTGACGAACCGAATCATTCGTCAAATGCTTCTCTCACAATCATTTCAACTTTTCAAAACAAAAACTTCAAAACCTTTTTCAATTCTTACATTTTTTTTTCAACTCAGTATTTTTTTCATTATAGTCACCTTTGAAATATTTCTCCTCCTCCTCATAACTTTTTGCAGCTTTTTCATAATTTTTCATTCCCTAACTAAAGCCTACCTCAACTTCTCAAAAATCCTTGACCACCTCAAAAACTACCTAAATGATTTACTTAGACTTACTTATCGTTTCAGTTTTGTTCTTATATTTTTTAGTCTCCCTATTTCTCACAATATGTAAATGTATCAAAAAAGCAATAATTGCTTTTGCATCAGCCACAGTTTTTGTAATCATTTTCACTGAAGAATACTATAAGCAACACAGATTTTACGCTTTAGGAAAAACACTTGGAACACTCCAAAGTTGCTAATCAACAACCAACACAACGATCCCCACCGACTGCGACATCCCAACAGCTCCCAGCAACACCAACGTCTAGTCAATTAAGCCAACCCCAAATTACGACATGATTTTTTTTCAAGAAAATCCATACACATTTGGAGAATGACATGCATTACTATCCGAACCTTTAATACCCGTAGTTCGCCATGATCTTTTAAGCGAACCAACATACAACATCTCTGAACCAACATATAACATCTACCCCTTCCCCCCAAAAAAATCTTGGCAGAACAGGACACCCAAGTCAAAAAAAAGTCAGATATCTACAATTGATAGACAAATAAATCATCCTAGACAAAATAGGATTTTCACAGTCGTAGAGTCCAATTTAACATACACTGATCACCATCTCAAATTTCTCTAGATCTCTCATATAGTAGAATTCACAGTACACCTCCACCAATACAAACAATCTCACAACAAAACACTCCAAATATGCCATCAGATTATTTAGGATCAACTCCCACACCCGAACAATATCGTGAAAAGCCATTTAATTTTCCAACTTCTTCACAACGTCTCCCATATTGGATGACACATTCTTTTTCACAAGGAGAACCAAATTTGATAAATGGCCCATTAAAAATATCATCAGACACATCTTTGTCACTACCAGAAACTCTATAAGGCCATTTCCACTCAATTTTCCTACAAATTTAGACGACAAATATAGAGAACTTCTGAATAATAATCTACCTCTACGATTATATTGGAATACATTCGTAGCACCCCCTCCCTTATTTGGACAACATCTTGATGGCCATCGATTACACAATTGGGCGCTCAGCAGATAACAATACAGACACGACATTCACAAAGATATACAGGAACATAACATTCAAATTTTAACACAAAACAATTTGGCACTCAAATATGAAATAACAGTAAAATTGAACAACATAGTACATCATTCTCTATCATTAGACCCATCAAATATAACAGCTCAATCCTTACCTATCCCATTTGTAACAACAAAATTTTCTATAAAAACGACAGATATACAGAAAAAACACTTGGATATATAACATTTTACAACCCATGTTCAGAAATATCATACACATGTAATTTTTAAAAATATATTATCTCTCCTCATTGTTTTCCGCCTCATTCTCTTAGAATCAACATCACATCAAAATCCTTGCCCTCGGACAGGAGGACCACAAGACCTATTAATAACACATTACGATTGCGAAGAAAAAGATTTAAAAAACACTACACAAGTACGCCATAAATCAATTAACACAATGAGAATCAGAACCAAAAGAAATGGAAACAAAAAAAATTGTAGCAACCCTTTATTCAACAAAATTTTACTCAAAAGCCCGAGCTACAACAGTAACAGGATATAAATTCACAGCAAAACTCTCAGAGAAAAAAGTACATTGTTCCCAAGTCTCAAATGGAAACAAAAATAGACTCGATCATGAATTTTCTATCAAAGTAAAATTGGAAGACTTCTACATCTAAACCCTGATGCTTGTAAGAATGAACTAAGACGTTTAGAATTAACAAAAAACAAAGGAAAAAGTCGAAAAATAGTAAATTTTCAAGTATTTTCGGACTCAGCATACCAAGACGATTTAGAAAGATGTCAAGGAGACATAAAATTAGACGACAAACATCATTTTTCCTGCCCACATAGAATTTCAACGTATGATTCAAACGAAAACAAGTGAACAAGAAATAATCCTTCAAACTGCAAAGCAGACACAAAAACTGAAGGATATCAAGAAATAACGTTTTTTGTTTGGAAAATCCATTTAGAAAAAGTACAATTAACACGAGATGGAAAGATGACACAATACTATATCAAGGAATACGCTTAACTTGTAAAAACGACCAAGAATATTGCGACCCCACAACACGCACACAGGCAACCTTTGTTTGGTTCCCTGAAAACACATGCACAACATTTCAAATTACAAAAACCCATGCAAGAACAATAAAACTTCACCAAAATTATAATGACGAAAACTCAAACATCCCGGTAACATTTCATAAAAATGGAAATGTTGGTGGAAAACTCTGTCCACGAGATAAAGGAAGCACACGTTTACACGAACTATCATTATTGAACAACACTTCTCATAGTGCGATTCACTATGAATTCCATTTAGAAATTTAATTAGACAGTACAATCAGCAGAATTTTTCAGGAAAAGTCACATCAGAATTAGCAAAGCCACATCATTTATTCGAACTAGAACAAACACAAATTTTTTCAATCACTTGCATTAGCAGTACTAAAAATACCGTCTGCAGGATACCTATCATCGGGAAACAGATCAAATTGTATCGACTATGAAGGAATTATACTATGGTATTACACATGTACTAAAACAGTATCACCATTATATGTTTTTGCAGACAGACGTTGTTATAAAAGAATCCCCATGTTCTATTAAAATAAAGTACATTTTGTAGAAACACTTTTCAGACGCACAGACTTTTGGCATAGAGCCGTAGCATGTGGATCTGAAAATAGCCACAATATCGTAGAGCTAAATCCAGATGAAAATAAATACTATCTCCTCACTACATACCCTACACTTATGCCAAATAATATTTTAAAAAAATTTCACCAGAATGCATCAGAGCTATGGCCCGAAACCCGAATATTGATCTCACGATCAGAAATATAATATCACATCCGTACACAACATTTTCAAGAACGGAAATGGACACAATCCAAAGACAATCAATAGACCAAAATTTATGAAAACTTGCAGAAACATCAGGATTTTCTGACATTTACGCATAAGACTACAGCGGATAATTTAAGGATATAAAAGATTAATAAATATCTAAACGGCAAAAAATACCGTTCACAAAATTTTTCTCCCAAAAAATTCTTTAGTTTCGTAAACCGAAAAAACGAACTCCTTGCCTTTCTAAGATGGTCCTATTACTTGTTGGAAATATTGACTATTTTTTACGCAATGTTCAACCTTTTAGTATTTCTTTCCTCACTACTAAAAGGAATATATCACACATGTGCTATACACACAATTAAACAAACAAGCAAGTGTAGTACGCAACTTGTTTGCAAGATTTTTTGGAATTTTTCAACCTCAATTATTAAAATCCTTTTAGACGCTAAAATCAGCGAAAACAACAAAAAGTTATTAACAACACCAAACCCATATGACAATTCATTAGACAAAACAACTACAACATCCACTGCACCACAGCTACAAAATCTACAAATAAATCACTCACTATCTTTACTATCACAAAACTATAGACACATACCGAATCCAGAGCACAAACTCTTCAAGTCTTAGCTACCCACGAATCCCAGTTTCTCATATATTAGTCGATCAACCAAACAAAGATGACACATATGAAAAGATCATCGAACAGTCACACAACACTAATTTCCGTTCTCAGAACAGTAATCTTTTTAGCCCACGATGAGCCGGCAATTTGCCTGAACCGCTCCCTATCCTACCCATCCAACCTTCAACGACAATCCTCCCAAATTTCCCTTTCTGGTCTCACTTCATCTACTTTACCATCATTCACCTCTAACTTGTCACGCATGGAATCTGACGATTCAACAAATAGTGTTTTTGAAACCATATCACAATTTAACAACTCGAATTCCAAAACTCAGAACCCAGCCCCTCCATCTTTTCACAGCCTCCCTGCCATCCTATCGAAACCCCCACTTCCGAAGGGAAATTCCCAGTGCCCTCCTCTTACACAGATGCAACCCCAACCTACTTCTCCCTGACAGGCAACACACCGAGCCCCGTCATAGAAGAGCTTGAGCACAAGCTCGATAACTTCACAACACTTCAACAACTGCTTCAACACAATAACACGCGAACGCTTCATAATATAGCACAACCCATATCCCCCTCCAAATCCTCCAATCAGCCTCCTCAGTAGAAGAAATCAGAGCCAACCGAGTATTTAATAGAAAACACCCGAACGCCCAAAACCTCCATCACCCAGACCACCTCGATTGTTTTTCCTACACCCACAGCACACTAATACCAAAGAATTTCTCATATATAACTTATCTTGTTTTCCACAATATACATGCCACGACACTAGTAACAGTCAACTGAATTACGTAGATGAATACAGCCTGTACCCATCACTATCATGGACATCTCACTATCATTTCACTAACCCACTAGAATTACCGTTGTATAATAACCCAGAAGACAATGCAATTTGTCAATCACGCTTACACAAATTAACCACCGCAGCATCGAACTAACTCAAACACTCACTAAATTTGTTGCACGAACAGCTAATAGATTTTCCATCAATTATTACCATCACGCCATTGCATGATACATGGAAGACACTATCATCATCGAAGAAGACGAAAACACAATCCGCAAACTAACAGAGAAAATTTTTTTTAAACCTCAATGTTATTTGTAATTGATAGCAAAAACAAAAAATACGATAATATAATTTCCACAGCACTAACCGAAACAAAAGCTTATGATTCTTATTTTACTAAATTTAATCACTTTTCTCTCACTTTTAATTTCCTAACACCAAAAGAACGTGACCTACACAGATCCCACGAAGTAATGTTACGCACTAAACTAACCCACACATACACTTATTATAAATTTTTTTCAACACCATTATATAACTAACACACCAGCACCTAACCCACAACACAGATTCATTTTTATTAACTCTAAATGTACATCACCATATTTTTTCAACTTCACTTATTGTACTAAAAAAACCAATAGCCACGGCATCCTCCGAAATTACGATCCAATAAGACAAATGAGAATAATCTGCCCACTAACCGAATCAGTTGACTTTGGAGAATCTCGCCCACTAATCATCTCCCATGAATATTTACATCCCATCGAAGTACACATCCTAGAAAACAATCACAAAGTTAAATATAACCACAAAAAATATAATTGCATCGAACACACATCATGCAATTTTGCACTTACTAATGAAAAACTAAAAATCATCCGAACACTTCAGCTTCTATGAGCCCTCCTATAGACTGAAAACGTCATCCGAATGCTTGCTGAACTCCTAACAACATCAAAAATTATTTACACCAATTTCTCAAATGGATTTTTTGCAGCCGGTAAGTATAGTTGAAATATTCACTAATAAATCCAAAACGTACTAGCCAATTTGAGAAAATGTTTCACTTCTAACTTTTAGATTTCACCGTTCACCCATCTAAAACAAGAAAAATCAATTAAAAAGTTAGAAACTTCTTGCAATAAACCTTTTAAATTTTTCTATAAGTATTCAATTTTAATAACCAATTGTAGTATATAACTGACGCAGTAGTTTTTAGTTTCCCAAAGACATAATTTTATAAAAATAAAGTGTTCAAGTGCAGTAAATTGATAAAAAAAAGTAGTAAATTTAAATCGAAAAGCAAATAAACTGACTGTAGTAACCTTTTCTAAGACGCTTCTTTTTTAGATTTGAATTCTTCAATAGCATATAAATGACACACCGTTTCCACAACCGCACAAATTCGCCCACAAAGAATTGTTTAAATAAAAAACTTCAAGTTTCAAACTATCACTGAAAACAACTCTAACTTGTTTTAACACGTTTCAAACTTTCCCTTAACCCGGTTGGGAAGGAATTATAATCTAATCAACGCAGCTTACTAACGCTACCAAAACCACAAGCTAACAGCATGACTAAGAAAGAAAGTCCCACTGTGCCCAAACCAGGTTAACACCAGATTAAAACTGGATAATTATTTCTTTTTTGGAAAAAACTTTCAAGTTTTATGAAAACAAAACACAACAAAAAAATTCAGAAGACAACCCCAAAACAAATGACTCTATTTTTGAGAAAAGGAGACAACCAAAGAAAAAAAGAGAAAACACGTAATAAAATGTCAAAGAGGTTTGAACACTTAAAGAGACTCTGCACAAAGAGACCACAAAGTCATAGCCCACGCCTGGCCTCATCAACCAGAGGGACGTCCTGAGCATGCTCTATAGCCGGGCCTAACCCACCGCGCTACATCCACGCTTTTTGACCCACTTCATATTTTTGATGAGAGTTGGTCTACGGTGAGTGACACTTTAAAAAAACTGAACTAAAACAGAAACGCTTTTGCGAAATTAACTAACAAAAAGTCATAACTAAAAGCTTAACTAACAAGATGTAAACGTAAAAATAAAATGCAGTATGTAAAGACTTCCTAAAGCCTCCGGAACGAGCAGCAATGAAGTTTACAATCAGACATTCCAACCCTGGAATGGCAAATCGAAATGGTTTGTTGCCGTAGTCACAACTCTCAAAGATTTCAAGTATGGACCCAACATCGCTTTAAAGGAAACCCATTGAAACAGACCAATGGCCATCAAGATGTTGGCTTCACATACAGATTTTAGTCACTTGGCACTTCACACGGAAAAGTCAAACTTCACTCTGCACGTAGTTTTGCTCTAAGTGTAGTTTTGCTGTAAGTGCTGAAATTATTTGGACGACAGTTGTTCTCTTCAAGAGCTAATACGCGAAACCCGTGAACACTAGACCTATTGAGACTAGGAGATATAAGCGTAAGTTGAAGATTGCTATTAGACTAAGAAGTTGCACGAATCTATCCGGCCAAAAATAAGATAACTTGACGAAGAGACTGTGCACTTTATCTGAAATTACTCTATGAGTTAACGACCAAGACATTACTCATTAAGCTTTTGTTTCGACCATTAAAATTTGAAAAAAAATTGTACTCAGAGTAGATGGATCTCTGTTTGTTCTCTTAGGTGTGTGCCTGAAATAATCATCAAAATCGAATGCCGTACTTATATGGTCAGATTTTCTCAGTGTCGAGAAAAATCGGTTTGAAAAATTTTTGTTCTCTTTTAGTCTAATTAGAAGCGAGAAACGCAGGAAGTTTTCCGTTCGGCTAAAAAATATTTGGTTGTGGTTACAGATAAAAGGTCTCCTCCAATCTGAAAAAAAAACTAATTCAACTTGTTTTGGTTCAAAAATAAACAGTCCTGAGATTTTTATTTGTTACTTGCGCATCAGCAGGTAAGCTTTGTTTATGAAAATTTTAATCACATTGTTTTTTTTGTCGTTTCAATTTTTTGTCTGGAAAATGGTCAGCTTCTCTTAATTTCCGCTCTGTTTTTTATACAGCTGATGATTGAAAGCTATTTTGAACATTGTTGGCCCTCGCTGATAGATACTTAAAATGATTTGTTTTTATTTATTTTGTGAACCATATCTACTTTCTGAGATTTTTTTGGTTTTGCTTGAAAAGCAGCTTGCTCCATCTTCTGCCTATTTCTGTAATTGTACGAAACAAGGCGAACTGTTGAAGAAGTTTCATGCATGCGGATAGACAGTCTTTTTGATGTATAAGTTTTGTTCTCACAATTGTTTTTTTGAAAGTTTCTTTGAGGCATATGGTTTCAATTCCACAATTTAGCAGCAAAACTGAAGAAGCCATCAAATTAGTTTCAATCAAATGTTTTTTATTTCATCGAATTTTACTAAAAGCTAGAGAAATTAATATTTGAAATTTTTTTTTTTCATAATTCGATGTCTAGTTTAGACTTGTCCACTTAAGTTAAACGACTAGTCATTTTTTATTCAATTACAATATTAAGATAAGCTTAATGGTATTTTTAGTTTTGTTCGAACGTCTGATTTCTTTGGTTACAAAATAAGTGGTCTTCTTTTTGGTTTCCACTAATAATTAATAATTCGAATTCACGAGGAAAATGTTTGCAAATGAGTATTTAGCAGTTTTATTTTAAATTCTCGAGCTAAATTTTTGCGAAATAGCTGAATGTGGTTTAATGTTTGTGCACTATAGCCAATCAGTTTTGTACTACAAGCTTAAGAGAAGCTTGGAAGTTATTCCATATCTTTGTGTTATCCATTTTACATTGGATCTCAGTCTGGAGATCTTGTTATTGTTGTTGTACTTCAAAATGCTACTTTTGTTAATAGCAAAATTTTTTTGTCTGCTTTTATTTTTCACAGACAAAGGGGTTTTAAGTTTTTCAAAACTTAGCAACTTTGCTGAACGCAAGTGTTATAAGCGCATAATCAGATAATGAGAAATTCAGAATCAAATATAGTTTAAACTATAGTTCAATTGCACCCGTGTGAATTTTCTATTGTTTTCAAAAATTTGGATTTTCTCATCTCAATAGATATACGTGTTTTAAATTTTTCTATAACTATTCAATTTTAATAACCAATTGTAATATATAACTGACGCAGTATTTTTTAGATTTCCCAAAGACATAATTTTAAAAAAATTAAGTGTTCAAGTGCAGTAAATTAAAAAAAAGTGTAGTAAATTTAAATCGAAAAGCAAATAAACTGACTGGAGTAACCTTTTCTAAGACGCTTCTTTTTTAGATTTGAATTCTTCAATAGCATTGAATTACACACTGTTTCCACAACCGCACAAACTCGCCCACAAAGAATTGCTTAAATAAAGAATTTCAAGTTTCAAACTATCACTGAAAACACTTCTAACTTGTTTTAACACGTTTCAAACTTTCCCTTAACCCGGTTGGCAAGGAATTATAATCTAATCAACGCACCGTACTAACACCACAAAAACCACAAGCTAACAGCATGACTAAGAAAGAAAGTCCCACTGTACCCAAACCAGGTTAACACCAGATTAAAACTGGATAATTATTTCTTTTTTGGAAACCACTTTCAAGTTTTATGAAAATAAAGTACCACAAAAAAGTCGGAAGACAAGACCAAAACAAATGAGTCTATTTTTGAGAAAAGGATACAACCAAAGAAAAAAAGAGAAATAAAATGTCAAAAAAGTTTGAACACTTAAAGAGACTCTGCACAAAGAGACCACAAAATTATAGTCCACGCCTGGCCTCATCAGCCAGAGGGACGTCCTGAGCATGCTCTTTAGCCGGCCTAACCCACCGCGCTACATCCACGCTTTGTTACCCACTTCATATTTCGAGAGTTGGTCTACGATGAGCGACTCTTTAAAAAAACTGAACTAAAACAGAAACGCTTTTGCGAAATTAACTAACAAAAAATCATAATTGAAAGCTTAACAAACAAGATGTAAACGTAAAAATATAATGCAGTATGTAAAGATTTTCTAAAGCCTCCGGAACTAGCAGCAAAGAAGATGACAATCAGACATTCCAACCCTGGAATGGCAAATCGAAATTTTTTGTGGCCGTAGTCACGACTCTCAAAGATTTCAAGTATGGACCCAACATCGCTTTAAAGGAAACCCATTGAAACAGACCAATGGCCATCAAGATGTTGACTTCACATACAGATCTTAGTCACTTGGCACTTCACACGGAAAAGTCAAACTTCACTCTGCACGTAGTTTTGCTCTAAACTTAACGAAATCAATACATCATTGCATCGATCAGAAGTCTTGACACCCACCTAAGACTACCAACGTTCAACGAGACCCACTTCAAAACACAATTGAAAACAACCATCTTCCTTCTAACACAAATAACTACACATCTCCCTTCTTCACGAATTCACTGCTCACAACTTAAGAAGAAAACAACATCACCCATCTTACACTACAATAAACAATTAAAAACAATTAAAAACTCTTCAAAAATTGGATGGATGGAACCAGTTCTAAATTAGAATTTATAATTGGATATAATATATAATTCTCTAATACTATAAAATAATAATACTAACCAATCATATTCCATCCCCAACAAATGACACTTACTTGTAAGTGCTGAAATTACTTGGACGACAGTTGTTCTCCTTCAAGAGCTAATCTCCAAGAACTAATACGCGAAACCAGTGAACAATAGACCTATTGAGACTAGGAGATATAAGCGTAAATTGAAGATTGGTATTAGACTAAGAAGTTGCACGAATCTATCCGGCCAAAAATAATATAGCTTGACGAACAGACTGTGCACCTTATCTGAAATTACTCTATGAGTTAACGACCAAGACATTACTCATTAAATTTTTGTTCCGACCTTTAAAAATTGAAAGAAAAATCGTACTTAGAGTAGATGTATCTCTGTTCGTTCTCTTAGGTGCCTGAAATAATCATCAAAATCGAATGCGGGACTTATGTGGTCAAATTTTCTCAGTGTCGAGAAAAATCGGTTTGAAAAATTTTTGTTCTCTTTTAGTCTAATTAGAAGCGAGCAACGCAGGAAGTTTTTCGTTCGGCTATAAAATATTTGGTTGTGGTTATAGATAAAATGTCTCCAATCTGAAAAAAAACTAATTCAAGTTGTTTTGGTTCAAAAATAAACAGTGCTGAGATTTTTATTTGTTACTTGCGCATCAGCAGGTAAGCTTTGTTTATGAAAATTTTAATCACATTGTTTTTTTTGTCGTTTCAATTTTTTGTCTGGAAAATGGTCTGCTTCTCTTAATTTCCGCTCTGTTTTTTATACAGCTGATGATTGAAAGCTATTTTGAACATTGTTGGCCCTCGCTGATAGATACTTAAAATGATTTGTTTTTATTTATTTTGAGAACCATATCTACTTTCTGAGATTTTTTTTTGGTTTTACTTGAAAAGCAGCTTGCTCCATCTTCTGCCTATTTCTGTAATTGTACGAAACAAGGCGAACTGTTGAAGAAGTTTCATGCATGCGGATAGACAGTCTTTTTGATGTATAAGTTTTGTTCTTACAATTGTTTTTTTGAAAGTTTCTTTGAGGCATATGGTTTCAATTCCACAATTTAGCAGCAAAACTGAAGAAGCCATCAAATTAGTTTCAATCAAATGTTTTTTTATTTCATCGAATTTTACTAAAAGCTAGAAAAATTAATATTTAAAAATTTTTTTTTTTCATAATTCGAGGTCTAGTTTAGACTTGTCCACTTAAGTTAAACGACTAGTCATTTTTTATTCAATTACAATATTAAGATAAGCTTAATGGTATTTTTAGTTTTGTTCGAACGTCTGATTTCTTTGGTTACAAAATAAGTGGTCTTCTTTTTGGTTTCCACTAATAATTAATAATTCGAATTCACGAGGAAAATGTTTGCAAATGAGTATTTAGCAGTTTTATTTTAAATTCTCGAGCTAAATTTTTGCGAAATAGCTGAATGTGGTTTAATGTTTGCGCACTATAGCCAATCAGTTTCGTACTACAAGCTTAAGAGAAGCTTGGAAGTTATTCCATATCTTTGTGTTATCCATTTTACATTGGATCTTAGTCTACTGGAGATCTTGTTATTGTTGTTGTACTTCAAAATGCTACTTTTGTTAATAAAAAAATTTTTTTGTCTGCTTTTATTTTTCACAGACAAAGGGATTTTAAGTTTTTCAAAACTTAGCAACTTTGCTGAACGCAAGTGTTAAAAGCGCATAATCAGATAATGAGAAATTCAGAATCAAATATAGTTTAAACTATAGTTCAATTGCACCCGTGTGAATTTTCTATTGTTTTCAAAAATTTGGATTTTCTCATCTCAATAGATATACGTGTTCTAAATTTTTCTATACCTATTCAATTTTAATAACCAATTGTAATATATAACTGACGCAGTAGTTTTCAGATTTCCCAAAGACATAATTTTAAAAAAATTAAGTGTTCAAGTGCAGTAAATTAAAAAAAAGTGTTGTAAATTTAAATCGAAAAGCAAATAAACTGACTGGAGTAACCTTTTCTAAGACGCTTCTTTTTTAGATTTGAATTCTTCAATAGCATATAAATCACACACTGTTTCCACAACCGCACAAACTCGCCCACAAAGAATTGCCCAAATAAAGAATTTCAAGTTTCAAACTATCACTGAAAACAACTCTAACTTGTTTTAACACGTTTCAAACTTTCCCTTAACCCGGTTGGCAAGGAATTATAATCTAATCAACGCACCGTACTAACACCACAAAAACCACAAGCTAACAGCATGACTAAGAAAGAAAGTCCCACTGTACCCAAACCAGGTTAACACCAGATTAAAACTGGATAATTATTTCTTTTTTGGAAACCACTTTCAAGTTTTATGAAAATAAAGTACCACAAAAGAGTCGGAAGACAAGCCCAAAACAAATGAGTTTATTTTTGAGAAAAGGAGACAACCGAAGAAAAAAAGAGAAAACACGTAATAAAATGTCAAAAAAGTTTGAACACTTAAAGAGACTCTGCACAAAGAGACCACAAAATTATAGTCCACGCCTGGCCTCATCAGCCAGAGGGACGTCCTGAGCATGCTCTTTAGCCGGCCTAACCCACCGCGCTACATCCACGCTTTGTTACCCACTTCATATTTCGAGAGTTGGTCTACGATGAGCGACTCTTTAAAAAAACTGAACTAAAACAGAAACGCTTTTGCGAAATTAACTAACAAAAAATCATAATTGAAAGCTTAACAAACAAGATGTAAACGTAAAAATATAATGCAGTATGTAAAGATTTTCTAAAGCCTCCGGAACTAGCAGCAAAGAAGATGACAATCAGACATTCCAACCCTGGAATGGCAAATCGAAATTTTTTGTGGCCGTAGTCACGACTCTCAAAGATTTCAAGTATGGACCCAACATCGCTTTAAAGGAAACCCATTGAAACAGACCAATGGCCATCAAGATGTTGACTTCACATACAGATCTTAGTCACTTGGCACTTCACACGGAAAAGTCAAACTTCACTCTGCACGTAGTTTTGCTCTAAACTTAACGAAATCAATACATCATTGCATCGATCAGAAGTCTTGACACCCACCTAAGACTACCAACGTTCAACGAGACCCACTTCAAAACACAATTGAAAACAACCATCTTCCTTCTAACACAAATAACTACACATCTCCCTTCTTCACGAATTCACTGCTCACAACTTCAGAAGAAAACAACATCACCCATCTTACACTACAATAAACAATTAAAAACAATTAAAAACTCTTCAAAAATTGGATGGACGGAACCAGTTCTAAATTAGAGTTTATAATTGGATATAATATATAATTCTCTAATACTATAAAATAATAATACTGAACCAATCATATTCCATCCCCAACAAATGACACTTACTTGTAAGTGCTGAAATTACTTGGACGACAGTTGTTCTCCTTCAAGAGGTAATCTCCATGAACTAATACGCGAAACCAGTGAACACTAGACCTATTGAGACTAGGAGATATAAGCGTAAGATGAAGATTGGTATTAGACTAAGAAGTTGCACGAATCTATCCGGCCAAAAATAATATAGCTTGACGAACAGACTGTGCACCTTATCTGAAATTACTCTATGAGTTAACGACCAAGACATTACTCATTAAATTTTTGTTCCGACCTTTAAAAATTGAAAGAAAAATCGTACTCAGAGTAGATGTATCTCTGTTCGTTCTCTTAGGTGCCTGAAATAATCATCAAAATCGAATGCGGGACTTATGTGGTCAAATTTTCTCAGTGTCGAGAAAAATCGGTTTGAAAAATTTTTGTTCTCTTTTAGTCTAATTAGAAGCGAGCAACGCAGGAAGTTTTTCGTTCGGCTATAAAATATTTGGTTGTGGTTATAGATAAAATGTCTCCAATCTGAAAAAAAAACTAATTCAAGTTGTTTTGGTTCAAAAATAAACAGTGCTGAGATTTTTATTTGTTACTTGCGCATCAGCAGGTAAACTTTATTTATGAAAACTTTAATCACATTGTTTTTTTGCTCAGTTTGGCCCCGTTTCAATTTTTTGTCTGGAAAAGGGTCTGTTTCTCTTAATTTCCGCTCTGTTTTCTATACAACTGATGATTGAAAGCTATTTTGAACATTGTTGGCCCTCGCTGATAGATACTTAAAATGATTTGATGTTATTTATTTTGAGAACCGTCTCTACTTTCTGAGATTATTTTTGGTTTTGCCTGAAAAGCAGCTTGCTCAATCTTCTGCCTATTCTCTAATTGCACGAAGCAAGGCGAATTTTTGAAGAAGTTTCATGCATGCGGATAGACAGTCTTTTTGATGTATAAGTTTTGTTCTTACATTTATTTTTTTGAAAGTTTCTTTGAGGCATATGGTTTCAATTCCACAATTTAGCAGAAAAACTGAAGAAGCCATCAAATTAATTTCAATCAAATGTTTTTTATTTCATCGAATTTTACTAAGAGCTAGAAAAATTAATATTTAAAATTTTTTTTCATAATTCGAGGTCTAGTTTAGACTTGTCCACTTAAGTTAAACGACTAGTCATTTTTTGTTCAATTACAGTATTAAGATAAGCTTAGTGCTATTTTTAGTTTTATTCGAACGTCTGATTTCTTTTGGTTACTGTAGAATTGGTGATTCTACTGTATTACATGCCATAGAAACCTGAGTGAAAATTTGGTAATTCATGATGAAAATGGGTGAAAGTTGCGAAATTTGATTTCAACGTAAACCGACTGTATGAACTTGTAGCAATGAAATTCAGTGATAGATAAGCTTAGTTTGAGAGCAAACAATCGTAATCGGACTTTCCACCTTGAATTTGACCTCTAGGGCGAAGAATTGGAAAAAAGAAGAAAGCGCTAAAGTTCTGGAAACCCCCCCGGATTGGGAACCACTGGTCCGATCCTTATGAAAATTGCTGGGTGACTAATAGAGATGATTTTAGCTGGGCAAGCAAATTTTCAGACCCCTGGGACCCCTGGGGGGCGAGTGATAATGATTTCCGAAAATGCAATTAGCACTTTTTGTAAACCGGTAACTAATGGTCAGAATGACCTCATATTGCAATATGTTGTAGCCCTAGGCGAGGGAAGATCACCACCGGGATTTTGAACGCATCCGACTATTACTTCCGGTTTTACGCCTTATGTAAACAAAACCCACTTTTTGTT
Source organism: Symsagittifera roscoffensis (assembly GCF_963678635.1). Taxonomy (NCBI): domain Eukaryota; kingdom Metazoa; phylum Xenacoelomorpha; order Acoela; family Convolutidae; genus Symsagittifera; species Symsagittifera roscoffensis. The sequence continues at coordinate 38,053,712 of NC_087069.1, read as the reverse complement.
ATTTCTCGATCCCTGATAATGCTAGGAGGCTGAAACTTGGGGGTATGGTAGGTTGGGGGAAGACCTATAATTTGTCAATGTTTGGACCCAATCCGGCGGCTACGTCGGAAGCTATTAGCACGTGAAAAATAAATAAGGCTATTAACACCTGATAGTGATAATTGACTTGTGAGTTTATTGCACCAATGTGAAGGGGGGCCCAACCCAGTAGGGGGACATCTAGTGACCCAATCCTCTCCGGAATTTCCTATGGGGTGAAAATGACAATTTTAGGGAAAAGTGTTAATTGACCCAATATTTTCGAAAATATGGGAAGGGATGGTCCGATATGAATGAAACTTAGTGAGAATGATCTCCCATCGAAATTAAGACGTTTGGACGCGTTTGACTTCATTTGACCGCGGATGACCTCTAAGAGGCCATTTGGCATTTTTGACCCCAAGACCCCGGAACCCCCTGAAAAGTAATAAATTAGCATTGTAAGGACCCGTAAGGGGTACCTACCCATCTGGGAGGTAAGTGGAGGCCCCTATATCGAGAATTTTAGTTTTGACCTTTGTACCCGAGCGAAAGTGATTTTCTGTAATTAGCAAACATTGGGGTCAGCTTAACCCACTCCACTTGGACTTTCGATAAAACCGACAAACAAGTAAAAATACAGCCCCGTACAAAAAAAATTGGGAACATCTTTGGGAGGAAATGGGAATTTCGGGATGAAGATTTTATGAACAGCCCTAGCTTATTAAATAAATTCTTGTGGTGTTTTTTCGGATCAAAACGGATACGGGGAAGGGAATTACCCAGCCCTTGGACTTAGGGGAATAAAATTAAACTTTATCGGGACCAAAATGGAAACTTTTCAAGTATCACGGAAGTTAAATTACCGATTGTGTGAGTACTACCCAATTCATAGGAAAGGGAAAAAGTTAGGAAGAACTAAAATAAAATCATGCAAGGGTTCATTTGTCAAATACGATTGGGAGCTGATTTTGTAGTTGAACCCAATGTTTGCTCAGTATATCCTGATTAACTAAGTTGCACCCCGATGTTTAATTAAAGCTGACCCAATGGTTGATTCAGCTGATAAGTCCTGAGTGACCGCTAGTTAAGTGAATGTTAGTAGCGATAGGGAACAGTACGCCTCTGACCGAACCGAAAGTAAATAAAGATAACGATCCGCGATTAAGGTACGACCACCGAACTGGTCAGAACAATTGATACTGAGATAGAGTATAGTTGGTTCTCAGTTAGAGAGAACAGTGATAACTACGATTGAGAGTAGTTGGTTCTCAGTTAGTTAGAGAGAACAGTGGTAACTACGATTGAAAATAGTTGGTTCTCAGTTAGTTAGAGAACAATTTGGGCTACGAGTTAAGGTAGTCGGTGTATCCTCAAATTAGAGTGAGAACGAAAGGTGACGAAGACTTACGGTTGGAAAAAGTTGCAAAAACCTTAAAGCAACAACTTCGCGAAAGTTGTTAATTTATCGGGAGGTAATTTTTCCTAGGGTACTTTTGGGATTAAAGTGTAGTTCAGAGAAGATAAATCCGAAAGATAATTAAGTTTGGGATATTGATAACTGTTAAAGGCAGTTAGTTAATTAATACGAATCGCAGTCCTATTCTTTATTTGAACGATTAATTGATATTTCAGCCATTTATAGGCTACTCTGTATTTGGTTATATTTATTTCTTAATTCAGTCTTATTATTGGAATTGTTGTTGCGATCGACTATTGATTGACAAGTGAGATACAGTCGGAAGAGCACAGATCACGGGGCAAGCAGCATAGTAAGATACAGAGTAGCCAACCACCAAATCAACCCTTTTGGAATTGTAAACAGTACCGGGAATCGGTTGCCCCACTGACCCCAGTACTAAAGGGAACATATTGCGGCGGTGCGAAGGACGATAACGAGTGAGAAAAGCCGGCCTAGAGATATTGTGAATTCCCCCACGTTTACAGTTACAAAATAAGTAGTATTTTTTTTGGTTTCCACTAATAATTAATAATTCGAATTCACGAGGAAAACGTTTGCAAATGAGTTTTTAGCAGTTTTATTTTAAATTCTCGAGCTAAATTTTTGCGAAATAGCCGAATGTGTTTTAATGTTTGTGCACAATAGCCAATCAGTATCGTACTACAAGCTTAAGAGAAGCTTGAGGATTGGTAAAAAACGCTGTACCAAAACATGTTCTTAAGTTATTCCATATCTTTGTGTTATCCATTTTACATTGGATCTCAGTCTACTCGAGATCTTGTTTATGTTGTTGTACTTCAAAATGGTACTTTTGTTAATAAAAAAAGTTTTTTTTTGTCTGCTTTTTTTTCACAGACGAAGGGGTTTTAAGTTTTTCAAAACTTAGGAACATTGCTGAACCCAAGTGTTACAAGCGCATAATCAGAAAATTAGAAATTCAGAATCAAATATAGTTTAAACCATAGTTCAATTGCACCCGTGTGAACTTTCATTTGTTTTCAAAAATTCGGATTTTTTCATCTCAATAGATATACATGTTTTAACTTGTAACTTGACCCCAGGCACTGCGTACCCGGGTTGACCTCCATAAACCAAAAATGCTTATCTTACATTTCCCCACACCGAAAATGCTTGTCATACAATTGCCTACATCAAATGTATGCAAAAAATGCTAATCATAGAATTTTCATTCCAAAACCATTGAAAAAAGAATTAATCTAGTTTCTCTGGCTATTTGAACCAAATAAAATAGTCTGGTGATGAAAAATTACTACGTTTGTTTTTTTTTTGGAAAAAAAATGGTTGTCATACAATTTCCATATATGAAAAAATGTTTATCTTACATTTTCCATATATGAAAAAATACTTATCCTGGAGTTTTCTTACAATTTTCTGAATCTATGAAACTGTAGGAAATTGTAGGATATGCATTTTTGGTCAACCCGGGTATGTTTTGACCGTGCGCGTGAACATTAGTTCGGATGTGTATAGCGCGATGATGAGTTATAACTGATGTGGTTAATTCATAGATTATTGCGGCAGCTGAATTTCTCTTGGAGAGGCAACTAATTTCTAAGTTAAATTCAAATCTCTCTGGTGCTGAAATTACAAGTAATTTCAGCACTTACAAATAAGTGGGTTGTTAGTTAGATGGATTATGATTGGTTAATATTAAATTTTTTACAGTGGTAAAATATCCAATTTATCCAATTATAAAATGTAGTTTAGATCAGGTTCCAATGAGAGCTGAGTCTATGACAAATGAAGCGACATTGAGTTTCTGCCCAGGTGATTAAGACTGAATGGTTCAATGATACAATGTTCAAAGCTTCCATGATCTAATATCGTCACCAATGAAAATACTTTTGTCTTTCCGTTCATATCAGCTCTGGCACTACTTTATTATGATTTATAAGAAAAATGAAAAATTTTAAAAAAAGTTGAAGAACTTCCCGACTACAGAATCTTTTGAAGGAAAAAACATACAAGGAATTTGATGTTAACAGTTTCAAAGCCTCGGGCTCCGAACTTCGATGACCCCAACATAAGATACACTGCAACAAACACTTCAATAACCATAAACGACGGAGGACTAGGCACTGTGGGGTCACCTTCAAGCAGTGTTCGTCTCGACAGATACCTCTTTGTGGTCGCTTTGCTCGACGCTTTGCGGCCGACGCTTGGAGTTGCTGAAGGGTGGGTAAATGTAGACGAGCCTATGACAGTGACAAGACTTTTACCTGGTAGGGTGTATTCGGTAAAAGTGATCGGCCAAGTGAACTCTTCTTCTTGTGGAAATGTGAATGGAACAGAGGAGACTGTGATCAGGGATCTCTGTACAGGTTAGTCAGAAGCAAATAGGTGGACGTCGAAAATTTAATACTTTATTGGCACAAACAAAAAACGGAGGCGGAGCAAAACGGAGAATGTTTTAAAAGCAGAAAGGGTTCAAGAGCAGAAAGCTGAAAAAAAGTATTTCATATGCAATTCGGTAAACCAAGTTTTCGATTTGTAAATATTACTAAAGAAACGAATAGATTCTGCATAAATTAACTAATTGGTTCAAACTTTTTCAAAACAAATTCAATTACTCAATTAATACATGCTTTATGTGTTTCATTGGTAGTATTGACGATTCGGGTCTTTTCTGTTAAGCGGCCCAAATTACTAAGAGGTTGATTGAGATAATGAAACCTGATCTAAACTACATTTTATAATTGGATAAATTGGATATTTTACCACTGTAAAATATTTAATATTAACCAATCACAATCCATCTAACTAACAACGCACTTATTTGTAAGTGCTGAAATTACTTGTAATTTCAGCACCAGAGAGATTTGAATTTAACTTAGAAATTAGTTGCCTCTCCAAGAGAACTTCAGCTGCCGCAATAAACCAGTATACCCTAGATCTATTGAGCCTAGCAGAGACTAGTTAAACACCCTGAAACTAGTAAGTATAAGAGTAAGATTAGGATCGGTATTAGACTAAGAAGTTGCACGAATCTATCCTGTCGAAAATAAGATAGCGTGACGAGCAGACGGTGTACCCTATCCGAAATTACTCTATGAGTTAACCACATCGGTTTTAACTCATCTGGTGCGACCATAAGTCTCGAATAAGGTCTTAATAGCTTAGAACTAACCAAATATAGATTAGAATTTAGACAAAACATTTTCAAAATCTTACACGATAATAATTTAATTGAAATGTCTCTACGACTCAATAGATGAGAGCCGATATTCCGAACGATACTAGAACTACCCGGTATTGGAAGAAGACCTCGGACAAGAGACGATATACGACTAAGTAGAAACTTACCATTTAGTTTTGTGGTTGTACGGCAAAAGCCATCACAAACTTTTATATTTAGAATCTTATTAGCAATGAATTTAGATTTTCATTAAACATAAAATTTTGAAGTAAATCTTCATGATCATTTCAGGCGCTAAACAAAATTATTAATGTACAATAACGATTGATAAAAAGATCTCAGATCGTTTTCTTAATTTCTGCAGTATTATATAAAACGTATTTGAAAAATATTTATTGAAAATAAAAATAAAAATTAGTAGCATGACAATAAATTGTTAGTAATCATAAATCATCCTGTTGTTCCTGCTTCATCACCTAAACATAACATCAATCATCAGCTCACTAATATCATTAAAAAACTAAACCTTTTTATTAAATAAACTTAAACCATTTTAAACTTTAATTCACTTACTTTTCAAAATCAGATCATCAAGGCTTATCCATGGATCTTAATAAATTTTCTATCTCACTAAATTTAAAACCTGATCATCAAGGCCTATCCTTGGATCAAAAAGAACAATTTTGTTCTCCCCCAACCACTTAGCAAGTGTCTAACGACCTCAAACGTCGATTCACTATCCAATCTTTCCAAAAGACCCAGGACTAATAGAAATTTTTCAATAAAACTTACCATTCAAAGTAAGATAAAAAGTAAAGAACTTCGGTTATTCATCCTTCACTTAAACCCTCCTCTTACCAGACCCAGGATAGATCTTAGACTTAGTAAGTTTAAAATAGTATCTAACGAACAACTTGCGTTCTAATTATAGCTGAACCTTGTGGATCGATTTACTATTCTCCAACCCTTGAACACAATCACTACCTCTAAGTAAGATTAAGTAAGTTAACACTTTACCTTAGACTAGCCACGAGAAATTAAAAAATCATTCTTCGGAATCGATATACTTTTCTCTCCAACTCTGAACAAAAAGACCCTGGTTAAGCTAACCAAAAAATCGTAAGGACTAACAGTCTAAGGAAATAGAAATAACTAACAACTTCTTGCATCCTTCATCCTAAACCTTATGTCATTCAAAAATTTAGTAAATAAACAAACAATCGTTTTACACAACTGTGAAATAGATAAAAAAAATACGATCTTGTAATCACACCTCATACACAAACAGTTGGATACATTAGAACAAAACGACAAACAATAAAAAGGAAAATTATAAATAAACAAAGGCAAATCACACGAAAAAGATTTTCAAAAAAAAGAAACGCATTTTCTGAATCAGAAGTCAATAGTTTAGACGAACTACACAAATTAAAAGAATCAATTGATAAAAATTGTCCCATTCATGATCAATTATATTTTTCCGACTCAGAAACAACTTTAAATTCATCAAAAAGAGGAAAAACGAGAATAAAAAAGCAATACAAACACAAACCAGTAAACTTGTATGATTGGAATCAACCAATTAGACACATCGATAGTTATATATTAACAGTCATCAAACGAAAAAATGAGCCACACTCAAAGTGACGATAGTCCAGATGACGAAGCAGTTCTTCCCTTTCTTATAGATTCACTCGATGATAGAGGACAACACAATTTTTGCAAGAACTTACTCGTAAATTTGTTTGAACCAGGAATCAGCCCATGCAAACAAGAATTCCCAGATGTAAAAATGAAAAGACAAATTATTGAACACTATTTGAAAGACATATGTAATCTAACACAACAATATGGAATCTACACCATAGAATTCAGCACACCAAATACAGCCCATCGTAAATGTATAATTCAAACAGATGATATTGAATTAGAATTTTCAAAAGTATTCATAGAATATATCAAAAGCATACAATATCATAATTCACAAAGAGCAAACTCCATATTCACTAACGAAGTTTTTGCAATAATATATAGTTATATATCTATATTAGAAGTTCAAAGTATATCACCAACTGAAACATCCAGACATACGAAATTACGAAATGAAATCACAGTTTTTCAACAATTCTACAAATAATTCGCGAAAATTTCACTAAAGATGATGTTTCACAACACACTAAACATGATTTACAAAAGATCTTAGCATGGTTTATAATAGATTATTTCACCCACAATTTAGATTTAATTTCACAAGCAAGAAAAAATTTTAGACCTCAAAATACAAATGACGACACTGTTCTTTCAGAACAATCAGACTACGTTTGGGACCCTGAATGGTCTCATTATGCATTTCTAAATATCCCACAAGCTATCTCAAGTCAAGCAAAAAGTACAATATCTTATCACAGAGATTATGTAAAAGTAATACCATTAACCATTGACGCAACACCATTGAATTATAATACATTTTTACCTGATACACGAAATAACAGTTTAAATTCGACCGTCATTCATAATGAAAATCTTAATGGAACCAGAAATCTTACACAACAAGACATTCAAACACCATCACATTTCATAAATGAAGAAATCGTCCAAACAACAACAACAACAACTACACAACAAAGTATTTCACCAATACACCCCAATCTCACAACACCAAGAAATACAAATACATCACTAACACAAGTAACCTTACAATCGACCGTTAAACCTTCGGTTGCTCCAAAATATTCACAAATTGACTATCAAACGTATAGACCAATGACAATACCGTCAAAAACACGAAAACCATTCACAAGAAATACCTTTGCAGAACACAATTATAATTATGCTCACAAACCAAGAAGAAACGAACCTCCCCGAAAAAACACACAAAATTTAAACCACGTATGTTCCCATTATTGGAATCTCCCGAAAACATCGACCAATTCAGTAATTTTTCCAAGTAATCCACAACCTACACAGGATTATAGTGAAAATTACCCATTCTTTCAACAAAATAAAAATAACCAACATACACCATATAATTCAAACTATTTATCATCTGATGAAGATGATTATCACTAACCAGATATTTTTGCACCATATACTAAAGAATATCGCACACAGAGACCGCGACAATCTCAACCATCTCAAAATAAGAAAATTTATCCACAAAACCCAACAGATATCCAAAAACCACAACAAATGCATATACCAAACCCATTTAATACACAGTTTATTCAAACAATACAGCCACAAAACCCAATGTTAATGCATTCTCATCAACCAACTCAAATGCAAAATGAAATACTGCTTCCATATTACCTTCAGCAACACGAAATAACAAAAAATCAACATTCAAATTTTTCACAAATGCCAAATGCCGCAGAATCACTACAGATGACAATGAATCTGTACCTCATGGGTGGATCATCAATAACATCCACTAAACCAATGATGGTATTCACAGGAACAGACCCTGAATATTCTGTAGAAGATTATCTAAATGTAGTAACAACAAATTTAACTTTAAATATAGGATCCGAACCAAATAATACGCCACTACATCAAAATTGGATACATAGACGCACAGCACTAATACAAACAACCCTAGATGGCGCAGCTCAAAAATGGTTTTCAGTATTACCCATAGAAATAAAATTAGACTGGAAAAGATTCACACAAGAATTTTCAAAAATGTTTGACTCTGAAAGAAACAAACAACACCAAAAAGTTTTATGCAATGAAATCCGCAGATTACCAAATGAAACAATTAAACAATTAGCAGTACGTATCGAAACACTAGTTCGAAAAGCATATTCACTTAATACCCATGACTATAAAAACACAAAAATGACAGAAATTTTAACGATGACCTTAACACCTCAATTAAGGAAAATAGCGATAAAAAAGAGAGCATCTCATCCTTCCTCAATTCGAGAACCAGACTTAGATTTTCGAAAATTAGTAGATAAACTAGAACAAGCAGAAGTCACAATGAAACTCGAAGAAACAGAAAATATAAAACTACAATATGTTAATCGAATTGAAACAAACACTACCCATATAAATAACATACAGGAATCAGACACAGACATGATTGAAAAAATCACTGAAATACTAAATATCTACGAAAAACATCCAAACTTTAAAGGCAAACCATCTTTCAAAAAATGGTGTAATTATTGCCGACGATACGGACACAGTATTTCCGAATTTAGACAAAAACAACAAGACAATCTGAACAAACCTCAAAGCATAAAGAACCAAATAAATCGTTCTATCAATACATGAAAAAAGACCAAAATCTACCAAACAAAAATATATATAGTAATAACAGTTCAGGAAAACCACTTCCAAACAACACAAACTACACAAGGAATCAATCACCATATAACTCAAGTTATAGAGGTAGATCACCCGAACAAAGAAATACACGAAGTTTCTCACAAAATAGATATAATCGATCGAATAGCCAAAATAACTAAAATAACTATTCACGTTCAAATTCCAATACAACACAATTTTTTCTGGATCCAGTTCCCAATCAAACCCAAGGAATAGACACTATTCCAATAATCAATCACGAAACTCATCATACAACAGAAATAGAAACTATTCACATAATAGAAATAGAAGTTATTCAAACAACCGAAATCAGAATTATCCGAACAATCGATCAAGAAATAATTCATATAATAGATCAAACTATCACAGATCAAACAATAATTATCAAAACAGATCACGAAATAATTCAAAAAATCGAAACTCAAGTTACAATAATCGATATAGAAATTATTCCCAGTCACAACACAGGAATAATAACCATTACCATGATTCTAAACATCGATACAGAAGTAGCACACCAAAACATCAAAGACACATTAATCAAGTGCAGACAAATGAAGAAACAACATCAGACCCCCCAGGTATTGATGACACAGGAAATAACGAACTACAATTAAATCAAATAAATTCTGAATCGTCAGATACAGAAAGTGATACAGATAATACCATCTCTGTAAATATGATAACAGTCGAAAACGACTATGAACCTATCATATATGAACAACCTTTTACTACACATATATATGAAAATCAATTGGAACTCCTTTACAATTACTATATTGGACCCAGTGATACTACACAAACTACACAAGAAGTAAACAAAATTAATACGGTAATTAAACCCGATGAAAAAGATGAAACACAATGCTCAAACACAAAACATATTTATCAAAATATACAAAAAGAACAACCCAGAGAAAAAATTTGGACAATTCCTTTTCTCTTAGAAAGCCCAAAAAACAAAGAATTTCAACCACCAGATCTTGAAACTGATTTTTTAATTGATTCAGGAGCAGAATCAAATATAATTAATATTCCCACATGGAATGAAATCAAAACATTACATCCAAAATTAACGCCTCTTAAAACCTCTAGTAAACTAGCAACAGCACTAGAATCAACATTAGTAAATTATGGAAAATCCAATTATTCCTTCTCCCCACGAGAACAATGGAACAAAACAAAATTTTAAACAAACCGTTTAAACAAATATTTCATATTACTGATATTGAGCACAATATCATTGGCATCCCATTTATATCTAAATATATACCAACAATCAACATCTTAAATAGTAAAATACTAATCAAAGATAAGTATACAAAAACAAAAAATACAGCCCTAACATTTTTCCAACGAATAAACAAACAAACACCATTCTTCTCAAAATTTTACCCAATTAACAATCAAACAATCAACAATGGAAACACCTGAATCTACTATCAGGAAATATATATAATTTTTCAATAAAACAAGTTCACCAGTATGATAAAAGTCAAAATAAACAACAACTTTTTATGTCAGACTTCGAATTTAAATCTGTTCACAAATTTTTTAAAATCACGATCTCATCCATAAAATATTTGAAAAACACGAATTCAGACATCATTTTGTTACACGTGTATAACAATACACCATATCAAATAACATTATCCTTAGGACTTTTAGGATATTGTGAAACAAATGCTACAATTTCACCTATAAATGAAGTAGCCTACCGCGTTAAGAATATACTCCAATTATTAGATATTTGCCAATCCACAATTCTTGACGAAGAATTATCCATAAATAGTATAATAAGTAATGAAAAAAGAAAGACAGATTACTTCACAAAAGCACCATCTTTTAAACCAACATTCAATATAACAAATTACACAAAACAAAAATTTTTAACAATGTTTAATTTTGAACATTCACAAATTACACAAATTTTTTAAAATCACGATCTCATCCATAAAATATTTGAAAAACACGAATTCAGACATCATTTTGTTACACGTGTATAACAATACACCATATCAAATAACATTATCCTTAGGACTTTTAGGATATTGTGAAACAAATGCTACAATTTCACCTATAAATGAAGTAGCCTACCGCGTTAAGAATATACTCCAATTATTAGATATTTGCCAATCCACAATTCTTGACGAAGAATTATCCATAAATAGTATAATAAGTAATGAAAAAAGAAAGACAGATTACTTCACAAAAGCACCATCTTTTAAACCAACATTCAATATAACAAATTACACAAAACAAAAATTTTTAACAATGTTTAATTTTGAACATTCACAAATTACACAAATCGAATTTGATAAATTAGCAAAGCAACAGTTAAAATATTTAACAGTCTACACAACATCAAAATTTGACGTTGGAAAAATCAGTTCATTACTACATCTCCCGTTAAAACCTGACACAGTTTTCAAAAAACAAAAAGCCAGTAAAGTACCAATTCACTTACACGACAAAGTAAATAGATTACTTGACATCTTAGAACAATACAAAATTATCTCACCAGTAAATAAGGAAGAACAACCAAAAGGTAACACCTTGATCAACCCTGTTATCATTCTAGCAAAAAGCGAATCACTAAAAATAGTTTTAGACGCTAGATATCTCAATTCACTAATTTATGAATCAAAACGCAATTGGCCTTTTGAACCAATACAAGTTATCTTGACAAAGATAAATGGAAAAAACTTAACAACCGCAGATATGAATAGTGCATACAACCAAATGCCACTAGATGAACAATCACGACGTTTAACACAATTTGTTATTGGAAATCAACAATATGAACTTAATTGCTTATTCTATGGAATATCCATAGGACCAGCAGCTTTTTCAATTTTTATGAGTAAAATTTTTAGACCACTGATACTCAAGAAAAACGCAATCACATATTTAGACGATGTTTTTATGCAATCACAAACCAAAGAAGAAATGTTTACAGTTTTAGAACAGTATCATAAAATACTTCAGAACGAAAATCTGAAGGCCGCTCCCGATAAATCACACTTCTTTCTAACACGAGTTAAATTTTTAGGACATAATATTGAACGAAACACTATCACTCCATTAAAATCACGCATTGATGCTATTCAAAAACTTCAGCCACCAACAAACAAAAAGAAAATCCAAGAATTCCTTAGAATGTTAAATTTCTTAAGTAAATATGTTTATAAAATGCAATTATACTTAAGACCCCTCTATAATATCCTAAGACAACAAAATAATTTTGAATGGACCTCTGAACACCAAGAATGGACCTCTGAACACCACGATTTGTAGAAATTAAAAAATTTTTAACTGAACAAATTTCAAATACATTTCCAGATCCAAATCAACTATTCTATGCAATGTGCGATGCTTCAAATTTTGGCATCGGCGCAGCATTGCTACAATCACACAGTGGTACAAATAAAATGAACCTTATATCAGCAAATTCACGATTATTCACTCAAGCAGAGCTACGACTCTCAACTCTAATGAGAGAATGTACAGCTATAAGTTATACACTTACAGAATATGAATTTCTGATACTTGGATCAAAACACCCAACAGTTCTGTTCACAGATCATAAACCAATTATTTTTCTCTTTACACAAAAGTCAAATCCAAATCATAGAGTTTATAGATTTCAACTAATTCTAATGAAATTTCCAAACTTACATATAGTTTGGACAGCAGGAAAAAATCTTGCGTTACCAGATACATTAAGTCGAATTACGCCACCTGAATTACTCACACGAAAAACTACAGTTGAAATACCAAAAAATATTAAATTTTATCTCGCAAAAGATAAAACATCACCCCGATCAGAAGCAAATATGCAGTAAAAACTGACATTGATCAATCACAGATAAATAACCTGCAACATTTTCCACTTTGCTTAGATTGCCAAAATAATCACTACGAAGTTGATTTACTAGGAACATCAACTTTCAAACCAATTCCATACTCACACTGGATAAAAAATAACACTCAACAAAAAAGAAAAAAACACCACTCGCATAAAAAAGACCTTTTTCCATTAATTGAAAACGAAAATTTAATCGATAAAATAAATTTATCAGGACCACAAACAAATGATTCAAAATACACAATAAATCAAGTTTTTGACCTTCATGACCCACTTGACACAATTCCCGTATCAAAACTAAAAATTGAAAATATTTTTCTCCCCCCCCCCCCCAACAGATAAAATTACACGTGAATTCTTAAGACAATATCAAAATCTCGACCCAGTAATTATACAATTAAAATTATCGCACAAATACAAAACTAAGCCCGTAAAAGCAGCTACATCAATTTTAGGAAATAAAACACTCCTCCGATATTTCCGAAAATTTAATAACACAGCAATTAATGAAAATACAGATCTTTTAGAATATCAATTAAATGATTCTATAGTTCCCTGTCTTCCTTTAAGTATGATAGTAATAGCTTTTAACATCTCACATACACAAAATACTAAAGGACACTCCGGATCAGAGAAAACATACTCAAACGTTACACAAAATTTTTATTTCCCAAATGCACCAATTTGGATAAAAGTATTATGCAATGATTGTATAGTATGTCAATAAAACAAACCTTACCCAAATCAAAAACAAATAGCACAAAAACAAGATTTTAAAGGACAAAGTTTATATTTTAACCATCGCATTTCATTCGATACAAAAGGACCAATTTCACCATCCTCTGAAGGAAACTCCTACATTATGGTAATTGGTGTTTAGCACCCAACCCAGTACCACATTGTAACGCTTATTATGCCTACACGACGCTTTATGAACACTGGATAGCTAAATTCGGATTACCCGAAATCTTAGTTACAGACAACGGTACAGAATTCATAAACAATGAAATCATCACACTATAACACTTATATAACATCAAACCTAAACCACGTACATCTCATGCACCTTGGACAAACGGTTTAGTCGAAGGTATGAACCGTTCACTACAAGAATATCTCAAATGTATCATAAATGGAAATGATACAAAATACACAGAATGGTCAGCAGATGTAAAATTATTTCCCTTAGCATATAATTCACAAATCACGACAACTCTAGGAATGTCACCATACAAAAAGGTTTTTAATCAAAAGCCACGTAAACCAATTATGTTTACAGCAAATTCCCATAAAATTGCACAAGGTTATTGCCAACCAAATAAAGACTCAATTTGTTATAACCTACCTTTACACACACATGATGAAGATCATTCACACACAAATTCTTAAATTAGCCTCCGGCACACACACCGAACGGATTTTAAATAGAGATAAAAAACACAATGAAATTTACCAAAAAATAACAAAAAAGTTGTTACAAATGCAAAATATTAACGACCAAATTAATTCACGTTTTACACCAGCCACAGATTTAAAAATTGGAACATTTGTCTCAATACCTAACTTTAATGCACAAAAAGGAATTTCTAAAAAATTACAACCCCTTCGAAAAGGACCATACCAAATAATTGCCAAACCCACTGACGTAACGTATAAACTCACATACTCGAATAAAAAGGAAATTGTTCAACATCGTAACAATCTATTGCCCTACTACCCATAAGAGTACGCGCTACGCGAATTAACTCAACTATATTCTTTCACAGGTTTAAAAGTTAATCAAAATCATTCACATACAGAAAAGGAAATAGACGAACAACACAACGTTCATTATGAAAAAGAAAATCAAAAACTAACCACAACTCAAAACAAAACAAAAACGTCAGACTCAAAAAAACCTCAAAAAGAAAAAAAAAAGGAAAATGATAGAAAAAATTCTACCACAAGAACAAGTAGAAAAATCAGAACATAGAGAATCATCACGACTTAGAAATCAACCACGTAAAAACTACAAAACATTCATCCCACAATCTAAAACATTAAAAAAAGTTGAATTTCAAAAACAACTTTAATTTTAGATTAATAATCATTGCACCTCAGGATCATTTTGAACTTTCATTTTTCAAAATAACATGCTGACAAACACGCAACAATTCTAGTTCAAGTTCAGCCAATAGAATTCGGTTAAATCCGTCACCTTCTATATCTCTAACACCAACCTATTAGCCGAATAATATTAAACTCCAGGCATATCTATAAATATAGCTTTACAACCTCCAGGTCAAAAATAAGCAACCCGATAAAACTTGACAACTAAAATAAATACCACCATAATATCACAACCCTCCCCTATCTAATAACGCAAAGATCAGCAATATTTTCCCAAATCAGACCTCAAAAACCCTCCAACCAAAATTGGTAATTTAGCCTAAAATAAAAACAGGACCACATTCAGTTAGCCTAAAGTACAAATATCTCAAAAAAAACCCCAGATCACCCAAAAAATAAAAACCAAGCAAAGAAGATCTCCCAAACACCATAAAATTAGCCCCCAACAACTTTTCACAAAACTCAACCCACTTGTCAAAAAATCAAAAATAACTCGACCACACTTGAATCTCGCTTCAGACAACAAAAAATAATCGACAAAGAAATCATTTCTTAAATGCTCTTCTCTCGATCAGTCAATATCTTTAAAAACACAATTTTTAATATTTTCATAAACTTTTTCATACTACTCAAATTTTTTTTATATTCCTGTTTGATACTTTTGAAGCTTTTATAATCGTTTTAATAATTTTTTGCAACATTTTTTAAATTTTTTACTCCCTATTTGAAATATATCTCCAACTTTCCTAAATCATTGATCATATTCACAGGTACGATAATCCAAAGTCTATTTAAATGATACGAACATTTTTTAGTAGAACAGATATTTTTTTACTATTTGTAATTTTCATAACATTTTTATCATCCCTAATATTGACAATGTGCAAATGTATAAAAAAGGCAATAATCACACTCGCTTTAGCATCATTTCTTTTAATTCTTTTCATTGAAGAATACTACAATAAACATAAATTTTCCACTAGAAAAAATCAATCAGAACACTTTCAAAAATTGCTAACCATTAATCACAAAATCAGTCTTCACCGACATCATCCCAAAAACCCCAACAAAACCTACAACTACCCAAAACCCCCAAACATCCACACGAGTTTTTTTCCAAGATAATCCATACACGTTTGAAGAACAACACGCTCGCTTATCCGAACCATTAGAACCAGTTCAGCGACAGGCACCCCTAAGTGAACCAACATATAACTTGTATCCCACATTACCACAAAAATTAAGTAGAATAAGAAACATTAGTCAAAACCAAAATACAGTCGAAATAAATAGACAAATTATACATCGACGACGAACCAGAAGTTTTCAAACCCCCAGAGTTCATTTTGATATACCCCAATCACCAACATCAACCACTTCAGAAAACCCAAATAGTACATTACCAGAAACTCCCCAACTCCTTTCACAACGTAGCACCTCAAGTATACCCTCAGATTACTTATGTTTAACACCAACATCTGAACAAATACGTGAAAATCCCTTTAACCCTCCAAACCAAACATCACGACTACCATATTGGACAACACAATCATTCACACAAGGTGAACCAAATTTAATAAATGATCCAATAGATATTTCTAAGGATACAACATCATCATCACTACCAGAAACATTATCGCTACCGTCAACACCATCATTAAGCCACATTTCACCGACGCTTTTCCCTTTAAATTTTCCAAATAACCTCGACGCTAGATATCGAGAACAATCATCAACAAATATCCCTTTACGATTAGATTGGAATACATTCGTAGCACCCCCACCATTATTTGGACAACATCAAGATAGTAACCGCCTCCACAGTTGGGCACTCAATAGACTACAATATAGACAAGATATCCACGAAGATATTCGTGAACACAATATTCAAATACTCTCCAATTCAGAGACTATCCAACAAAATAGTCTCCAATTGAAATTCGAAATCACGATCAAACTTAAGAATATTGTTCAACATCCTTACCCATTAAATCCACCAAATATAACAGCTCAATCGCTACCACCACCATTTATAACAACTGAAGTAATATATAAATACGATAGATATACCAAAAACACAATTGGTTACATCACATTTTATAACACATACTCAGGATTATCATACACATGTATATTCTAAAAATATTAACATTTTAACACATCTTTTTTCTAATATTTTCCGACCAGAACACAAATCCTTCTCCTCGCACAGGACCCCAGGATTTATTAGTAACACACTACGATTGTGAAGAAAACGAACAAAAAACACTACACAAATATGCAATAAATCAAGTATCACAATGCGAAACAGAACCACAAGCTATAGAAACTACAAATGTAATAGCAATACTGTATTCAAAAGCCCGAGCAACAACAGTCACCGGATATAAATTTACAGCAACATTTTCCGAAAAGAAAGTACATTGTTCACAAGTTTCGAACGGAAATAAAAACCGACTTGATCACGAATCATTGTATCAAAGTAATATAGAACGACTTCTACATCCAAATCCCGATGATTGTCAAAACGAACTACTCAGGCTAAACATCACAAGAAATAAAAACACAGACAGGAAACTAGTAAATTTCCAAGTCTTTGCCGATACTGTACACCAAGCACAGCTTGAAAGATATCAAGGACATATAAAACTAGACGAAAAATACCCATACAACGGCGCACACGGAAGATTAACTTATGACATACACGATAAACACTGGATACCACACATTGGAATAAATGACCCCTCAAACTGCAAAGCAGACACAAAAGATAAAGGATATCAAGAAATAATTGTTTTCGATTGGAAAATACAACTCGAAAAAGTACAACTCACACGAGATTGATCAGATAACACAATGATCTATCAAGGAATTAGATTACCTTGCAAAAATGATCAAGGTTATTGTGACCCTGCTACACGGACACAAGCAACAATTGTTTGGTTTCCCAAAGATACATGCACAACATTTCAAGTAGCAAAAATACACGCTCGAATGATAAAATTTCATGAAAAATATTTTATAGAATCAATTCCATACGAACAAGTAAATCCATCCCGAAAACAAAGTAATGATTTTAGAAATATTCATGATATAGAAAATAAATTAACACGTTTCCAAATATATCAAGAAACAGAAATTGCATGCAAATACAGAAACCCACTTTATAAAACACAATATTCTGAAATACTTGTCGAATACGAAAAAGGTTTCGACATGACCACTGGAAAAATAAAATTTGACCCTTATGCTACAAGTCATCCTTTAAATGAAGGAACATCATACATACCAGTTAATTTTCAAAAAAGCACAGGTCAACCTGGTGGAAAACTAAAGCCCCATGATAGTAAAAGTACACGTTTACAAGAACTATCACTAATAAATAACACCTACTTCGGTAATATCCATTATGATATTCACTTAGATATGAAGTTAGACTACACAATTAGTCGAATGTTTCAAGAAATGTCACTCTCTGAATTAGAAACACTTCACCAATTATGCCAATTGGAAAGGACACAAATCCTACAATCACTTGCACTAGCAGTATTAAAAATACCCTACGCAGGATACTTATTGTCAGGAAATAGATCAAATTTTCTAGACTACGAAGGAAATTTTTTATGGTTTTATAATTGTAACAAAAAAGTATCACCACTATATGTTTTTGAAGATAAACGTTGTTATAAAAGAATCCCTATAATCTATAAAAATAAAGTACATTTTGTCGACACATTTTCAAGACGAACATATTTTTGGGATACCGCAGTACCATGTGGATCAGAAAATAGCCACAATGTAGTACAATTGAATCCTGATGAAGATAATAATATTTCCTTACTCCATACCCTACGTTAATGCAATCACTCGAAAAATTTTCACCCGAAAGCATCAGAGCTATTGCTCGTAACCCAAATATTGATTTACAATCAATTGGAATTTATTCTAAATCAGATATCCAACATCACATTAAAACACAACAATTTCAAGAATTATTAACATAAATGGACACTATACAAAGACAGTCAATTGACCAAAATTTAAGAAAACTTGCCGAAACCGCAGGATTTGCAGATATTTATACACAAGATTATAGCGGATACTTTAAAGACATTAAAGATTATATATTTTTAAACGGTGAAAAATACAGACCACAAGATAGTTCACCTATAAATATTTTCAGTTTTGTCACCCTAAAGAACGAAATTCTAGCTTTTCTAGGATGGCCCTATAACATCTTAGAAAAATTAACTATCTTATACGCAATGTTTAACTTTATAGGACTTCTTTTCTCATTTTTAAAAGGAATCTATGACACATGCGCTATACACACACAAGTAAACAGACAAGCAAGTGTAGCACACATACTGTTTACAAGATTTTTTGGAATTTTTTCATCATCAATAACCAAAATACTTCTAGACGCACAAATAAAAGAATATAACACGAAAATATCCACAAGACAAAACACTTACGACGAAGAACATAATAAAATAGAAATAACACGTACCGCACCACAGTTGCCACCCCTACCACAAAATCATCCATTATCATTAGTCCCACGTAATTTCCGAAACCTAGCAATCACAAATAACCCAAATTCTAGACCAAATATACCACAAAAGCCCATCCAACATATAATGACACATCATTCACAAAATGATAATACATACGAACAAATTATAGAACAACCCCACACCACCACTTTTCAGTCTCAAAATAATCATTTTTTTAGCCCACGATGAGCCGACAACTTGGATCCTTACATCGCTCAAATTCCCACCCAGCCAACCTCCAAAATCCCAATAATTCCACTTTTTGCTTTCCCACCACCCGATTTTCCTATTATTAATATATCATCAAGCACGAATTCTGATACTAACTCAGATATTTCAGTTTTATACTCTATCTCACAACTTAATAACCCTAATGTAGAAACCCCTGACGAATTTGCAGACTCCGAACCATCTCCATCAAGTAATAATCAGACCAACTCCTCAGTTTTTTCAAAACCCCCTTTTCAACCAATCCCATCAAATAATTCACTCCCATCCGTTTCCACTCCTTCTTATGCTTCGCAAGTGACCCCAACTTACTCTCCACTTCACTCCGACCGATCATATAATAATTCTCCAGATACCCCCCAAATTTCCCAGGAACTCGATAATTTTATTACCTTACAACAACAGTTAATACACCCTAACACCCTCACAATACATCAACTGTCATCCACAATAGAATCCGCAAACCCACCTACTCCTACACCCTCCTCAGCTTACACTGCATCATTAGCACAATCATCCACATCCACCGAAACACCTAGTAGTACTAACCGAGCTTATCGCACTTTTAAACGAAAATTCCCGAATCACCCATTCCCGACCAAACCCGGAACAGCCTGCGAATATATTAATCACCCGCAACACACCAACACGAAAAATTTTCTTGCAATCACCTTACCCTCATTTCCACAATATAGATTAAACACACCTAACGATACTAATGACACACGTAGTTTTGTAGATGAACATGTTTTAATGCCAACACTTCATTGGACAGCTTATTATCATTTTACTAACCCCCTTTGCCTACCACTAACTAATACTCATGACGACATAGAAAAAAAACAAAGACATGTTATATAGACTCACTACAACACTAACACCTAGACAATTTACTTACGTAGGATATAAACAATTACTAAAAACATTCACTGCACCCCGAGCTAACGAATTTACAATAGAATTTTACGACCATAATATCATCCATTCTGATCAAGACCATTTTTTAGATGAAGACCGCTTCGCTAACCCACAACTAACAGAAAAATTTTTCATCAAAACATCATACGTATTCACACTTAATAATTTTGATAGAAAATATGATCACATCATTTCCAAATCACTAGCTGACATTCAAGCTTACGAAAGTTTCCATGACAAATTTCAGTTATTTTCACTAACCTTTCACTTTCTTTCACCACATGAACGCAATTTGCACTGCTCCCACGATATTATGTTACGCACTAAACAAACCCACACATATACATACTATCGTTTTATCCAAAATCATTTTGATTTGTATACCCCATCAAGACAACCTCACTATCGTTTTCAGCTTCTTAACTCAAAAAACACTTCACCATTTTTCCTTAATTTTACGTATTGCATCAAAGATACTAACCTCCACGGCATCCTTCGCAACTATGACCCAGTAACCCAAATGTATATATTTTGCCCCATCACGAAGACCTTTAACGCCGAAGAACCCAGACCCTTCCTTATCCCGCATGAATTTATCCAGCCTATAGAAATACCAATATTAGAATTCATTCACAATACTAAATATAATCACAAAACATATAACCTCATTCAAAACACACCTTACGAGTTTGCAGTAGGCACCGAAGAAATAAAAACCATTAAAGCACTTCAATTGCTTTGGCCACTGCTCCAAACTAAAAACATCATTCGCATACTAGCCAAACTACTAACAACATCAGATATGATACACGACATCTTCCCCCACGGCTTTTCCCAGACGATTATCAGGTAAGTATAATTTAAAATACTCTTCACTAATAAATTTAAATTAGTACTAACCGTTTTTTATTATTAATGTTTCATTTATATTTCTAGTCTTCACACCACGATCACCTACAAAACAGAAAAGAAAAATAAAATTACAAACTTGTTAAATTCTCTTAAGATTCATTAATTTCTTGCACTATATAATGTAACAAAGTTCATACCAAATGTAGTAATTTCATCTATAAATTATTTCCCCATGAAGCAGTAAAATTAATTACGATGAAAATTTATAATTTAAAATTTCCCCCAAACGCAGTAAAATTCAAATTCTATGCAATAAATTGATAAAATGAGAAAACAGTACTAACCTTTTGATATTTTAATTCACTCGCACAAGACTTCTATCCAAACACGCACAGCTCGCCCACGAAGAATTGTTTAAATAATGATTTTAAGTTTCAAGTTTTCACACTCAACAACTCTAACACACGATAACAAGTTCCAAACTTTCCTTTAACCCGGTTGGAAAGGAATTATATACTAAACCAAACTAACCAACGCAGCTTACTAAACGCCACAAATCATAAAATAACAGCATGACTAAGAAAAGAAAACCAACGGTACCCAAACCGGATTAACCCAGTTTAAAACTGGATAATTTTTTCTTTTGAAGACTTTTATAAAGTCTAAGAAAGAAATAATAAAACACAAAAAAGTCGCAAGACAAACCCATACAAAAAACAATTTGATTTTTGAAAAAAGGACACGACCAAAGTAACATAAGAAAGACAACATAAACCCAACATAAAACGTTATCACAAAACAGGACCTCTCAAAGAAACAGCACGCAATCATACTCCCACTCCTGGCCTAACCCACCAGAAAAGGACGTCCTGAGCATGCTCTATAGCCGGCCTAACCCACCGCACTACATCCACGCTTTGTGACCACACTTCTATTTTTAATAAGAGGTACTCAAGGGTGAGTAACTCTTCAAAATAACCAAACTAAAACAAAACGCTTTTGTGAAAACGATTAACTAAAATCATGATTAAAAAATTGGATTAACAGAATTTTATAAAATGTAAATCATACTTTGCAGTATATAGATCAATACACAACAACAATGACGAACATCCAAAGACTAAATGATCCCATCACACTCGAACAAAAGAATGGCTTAGCACAACCGACATGCCGTCCACAATCACAACTCAAAGGATTTAGAGTACGACTTGACTTCGCAGAAAAGGACTTCATTGAACTAGACCAATGACCACCTCGATGTTCAAGTATACGTAAAGATCCGAGTTAAGAGGCATCCCTTCCACACACGATCTCCACGCCATTCCCAGACGAGGTTGCACACAAAACAAGTTCTCTACGTAATACAGAAAAACCCGTCATAGCAAATCATTTTGAAATCAGATTGATTTCATTGGGGATCACAGTCGTTATTAAAAGACGACGCAACGATTTTATGTCCCTAATTCCAGCGTCCTGTAACTTCTTCTCCAAGAGGAACCGAACAAGAATATGATATTTGCCAAATACCAACGTTCATCATCCATCCTTCAAATTGCCGAAAGATAATTCTAAAAAACTCTGTAAAACCCGGATGGGTTGAACCTGATCTAAACTACTTTTTGTAATTGGATAAATTGGATATTTTACCACTGTAAAATATTTAATATTAACCAATCACAATCCATCTAACTAACAACCCACTTATTTGTAAGTGCTGAAATTACTTGTAATTTCAGCACCAGAGAGATTTGAATTTAACTTAAAAATTAGTTGCCTCTCCAAGAGAACTTCAGCTGCCGCAATAAACCAGTATACCCTAGATCTATTGAGCCTAGCAGAGACTCGTTAAACAACCTGAAACTAGATAGTATAAGAGTAAGATTAGGATCGGTATTAGACTAAGAAGTTGCACGAATCTATCCGGCCGAAAATAAGATAGCGTGACGAGCAGACGGTGTACCCTATCCGAAATTACTCTATGAGTTAACCACATCGGTTTTATTTCAATAATGTTTGAATTTATAGATTTTATTTTCAGATTTGTTAATTAATCCAATCAGAATCAATCATGATGCAATTTTGATAATAACAGAAAATATTAGACAATTCTTATACTTGCTTTATCGATCATAGCTCATTGAATGGCAACGTATCACTAAACTACTGTCCCTATTGATGAAATGGGCAGTGGATGATTTGCTGTCATTGGCTCAGAGTCTGAGTGGAAAATGAATTGTTTGGTCCCTTTTTCGGCAAAATTTTCTGCGCCGCAGGCAAAAATTTGAAAAAACAGTCGAAAAAGGCGTTTTTAGGCACTTTTTGGAAAATGTTGACCAAAAAATTGCGTTTTTTCGGCGCGCGCTCCCACCTCAAAGTAAGTATATATTGGCGCCGAAGGCGCCTTTAGAAAAATTTTAGGGTCGGTCGGCCAAAAATTGATTTCTGAAAAAGTATCAAAGGGGGGACCCTTTGGGTCGGCAGGGGGTCGAATCCCTGAGAAGGGGGCGTCCGCCCACCCCCGCTCCCCCCTAAATCCGCCCCTGATTGAATTGTAAAATTGTTCATTGTATTAGTAAATTTGAGTTAAAGGGGTTAAAAGTGTTGAAAGGTTTGATGCCATCAGTTTTTTTTTCGAGTTTTTAATGGTGTTTCTTTTTATGAGTTTGCTGATTACTCAGTAATTTCTTAGATATTTTTGAACCATTGGGTGGAAATTGTTTTGAGCTGAAGGATTAGAGCTTTTGTAACTGGCATACAAAAAACAGGATATTGAGGTGTGTGGGCAATAGAAGTCTTTGAGACTCGCAAGTTAATTGGAACTGAAATGAGCTCGCCCTTATGCATGAAACGAACACTCGCTTAATTGCTCTTCTCGGTTTATTACACGGAAATCAAGTACATCGGGATAAAGCCGGAATGAGGAGGTGGAAACCGAAAGCCAGGCTTCGCAAGCAATCTGCATTCCTTGTTGACGTGAGCTTGGAATTGTGTTATTTGAAGGCGGTGTTATTAACCACATGAAGGCGGCACACTGGTAGAATTAGATGAGATTAATATTTTATTACTACAAGTTCTGTTTTTTAACCTAATTTGCATTCGCTGTTCAAACTTCAAAAAGTCACAGTGCAACCAGTTCAAAACAAGTTTTTTCTATCTCCAATTATATTATTGATATATATCGCTCTAAAACACTTAGAACTAACCAACTAATCATGATCCATTACTATAACTTGCACAAAATTGTAAAACTGAAACTATTTATTGTTTAGGCCAGAGAAAAATAAGTTTAACTTAGCAAACAGTAGCTCTTTCTTGATTATAACCTCGCAATACTAGATCTATTGAGACTAGGAAATATAAGAGTAAGATTAGGATCGGTATTAGACTAAGAAGTTGCCCGAATTGATCCAGCCGAAAATAAGTTAGCGTGACGAACAGACGGTAAACACTTTCCGAAATTACTCTATGTGAAAGCCACCCGGAATTTAAACTCAACAGTTTTCATTTTTTGAAAAGCTTAAGCTACGCAAAACCTAATTAGTTTCTGCTTTTTGATACTGTTCAAGTTTTTCTTCGAGGAAGAATTGTAATAAAGAGCTGATGTTACCTTTTGATTAGTTTTTTGATCGTTGATATAGAGCCACAAGGAGCAACTGAAAAGACTTTTTGGCCTGTGTTTCTCTGTAAAAAAATGCTTGGGTTATCGTCGAAACATAAAATGTATATCACAATCTTGGAAATTTAATGCTCTCCGCTGAAGCAAATCATACATGCGCGTGACGCAGTTCTCTTCCAAACTCCCATTACAAAACCTAAGCAACCTCACTCATCGTACTTTAAAATATATACAAATTTCTGAACTGATTTGGAAATTTTGTGAAATGTTGATTATTCGTTCAAACTTCCCACCTGTCACTTGAAAGGCAAGATACTTATGTTAAGTGTTTGTAGGGTAATTGTTATTTTATGTTTTGTTTTTGTTTTCTCATCACGATGAATAAATATTAATCATATACATACCCAGTCGACTACAAATTTTCCGTCTACCTCATAACTTTCAAATTTGCAGTAGTTTTGAAAAAACGTTAACTTTCTCATTTAAGATAAATAGAAAACACAAAAAATTAGTTTTTTAGGCAATCATGATAATTTTTATGAAAATAAAAACTTCCTTGCTCCTCGAGGATTTTTTCTGTTATTGTTCCATATCACCGTAAACAAATAAAATTGATTTAAAACCAATTACCTCATTTAAAAATTAAATTCTAACCATTTTTGAAATCATTTCATTTCAACTAAATCCTATCAAGGCCTACTTTGTTTAATTTAAAACTTAATTTTATTCCTATACAATCAAGATCATCAAAGCTATCCTTGGACCTTTAAACCTTAAATCTAAAACACGTAATTTTTATTCACAAATGTAATTTTTGTAAATTTTGATCACCAAAACTTTCCTTGGATCAATTAGAATTTTTTTTACCCCACCTCTTAGAACTAGTGTCTAACGACCTCAACCGTCGATTCAATTTCCATACCTTTGTCATCTACGACCCAGGATCAACTGAAGAATTTCCAACTAACTATCCATTCAAATTAAGCTTAACAGTGAAAACCTTCGATTACTCATCCTTAAGTTGACCCCAACCTCTTAATTGATGCAGACTTAGGGTAAATCTTAGAACCAGTTAGAATTAAAAATGTATCTAACGATCTCTTTGTGTTCTAATTATACCTGAAACTTGTGGATTGATATACTATCTCCAAATCTTGATCACAAATCAAACCCCAACTAAGTCGGATTAAGTCTACTTAGATGTAAATAACAAAACACCCGAGAGCAGTGAAAAATCATTCTAACGAACTGATATACTCTCTCCACAAAACTTCTCAGCATGACGCCCCGAACGAAGATAAGGATAGTCTCACGAAAGTTGTAAGTTTTTTTATCTCAAGAGATAAATTGGGAAACAAACGAACTATCGTCCATCAAAATTATTTATATACAGAAGCAAAATACGATCTCGTAATTAGACCACACAAAAAGTAGGAGTTACCAGATCAAATTATAAACAAAAAATTATGAAAAACAAAATTCTCCAGCAGACTTAATGCTGTTTTGGAATCTGACTCAACAACCATACAAAAGCTTGAAAATTTTGGGTCTTGCTACACAAAAAAATCAAACGAGGAGAAAAACAACAATACTTTTCCGAATCAGAAGTCATAAGAGCAGTTTCCATAAAAGGCAAACGTAGAATAAGAAACTCTTATATTTAAAAACCAGTAAAAATATACAATTGGAATCAACCAATAAGACTTATTGAAAATTACAAAATAACCGTTAAACCGCGCAAAAAAGGATCCAATACGACGATAATTTTTACTATGATAGTATCTTCTCAATCGTCATCGACCCCTAAGCGACCCGGCAAGAGGATAAGAACAATTTTGTCACAATCTAAACGTAAACTTGTTCCGGAAAAGAAACAGTCCATGTAAACAAAAATTCCCAGAAGTAAAATACAAAGACAAGTACTAGGTCACTATCTACCGGTAATGAGTAATAACTATCGAAATTCTACCACCACAATCATCCAACAAATCACTACACCGAATGCAAACAGATGCTACAGACGTAGATTTTCCACAAAATTCAACGGAATAGATTAAAATTAATCAACGTCAAAAGTCTCGAAGACATTCTATGTATATTCACCACAAACAACTCGACACACAAAAGTGAGACAAAATTAATCTTTTTTCACAATTTTTAGACTCCATTCGCTAAACACTTACTGAAATTATAATTTACTAAGAAAATAAACCGATCTACGAAGAATCCTAGCATGGTTTCTTACAGATTACCTTCAAAACAATTTAGATATAAGTGCACAAGCCAGAAAAAACTTTCGGCCACAAATTGAGAAAGACAAAATGCTTGCAGACGAAACAGATTGGTTATGGGACCCAGAATGATGCTAGGTTAAATTTGTTAAATTGCCAATTGATTTTTCAAGTGTGGCGACTGCAACTATCCCAGTACACAAAGATCGGTTAAAAATACCCCATTAACAATCGACACGACACGTTTGATTTACAACATAACGTTTAAAGAGAGGACTTACAATTACAGTTTAAACTCAATATTCATAAATACACAAGAAAAAATTAAACGGAACTACGAATTTAACACAACGAGATATTCAAACGACATCATTTTTCGTAAACATAGAAATTGTTTAAAAATACCCAAAACAATACAACAACTTATTTTACCTACACGTCCTGCACTCTCAGGACCAAATAACAAAAATAAAACTCCGTGTCCACCAACAACATTACAATCAACAGAAAAAATATCAGTAGCTCCAAAGTATTCACACATGGATTGTCGAACATATAGACTTATGACTAAAAAACGTCCATTTGATAGACCAAAATAAACAAAAGGAAATAAATTTGCAAAACATAATTATGATTTTTTTTACCAATAACCATATCTGCAATTCAATAGCATCACTATTTATTACAACCCAAAATCAAACTCAACAACATAATTATAATCAACAAGCACCAAAAATTTCAACAACTCAATCTATAAATTTTCTGATAAGAGAAAACCCTAGACAGATCGCACTGGGTACTACCCATTTTTTCAACAAAACAATTGACTCAAAAAGTAGACAACTCAGTAGAAACAACCACATTCTTCAGACGATGAAGAGAACTTACATCAAAATCAACAGCAGTGCAATACTTATCACCGAAAAAACCAATGAAACGACATAGATCAACCAGATGGTACTTGTAAACCCGATTGTTTTGAGCTCTAGATGAATTCAGAAAGTCGACGACAAACACACTAACACTACTCTCTATAATAAAATTTTGTACAACCAGATAAAAACATACAATCACATTATCAAATGAAAATTCAAGGTTACCCACCTGATTCAATGAGAATGAAATTCCACTTCTTTATTTTTTACAGCATGAAGTTAACAAAACTCAGCTTACAAACTTTACACAAATACCAAATAAAGCAAAATCACTCCAAATGACGATGAATCCATACCGCCAGGGTGGATTATCCATAACGTCAAACAAACCACAAATGGTTTCCGCAGGAAGAGACTCTGATATTCAATAGAAAATTACCTGAACGCTGTCGCATTTATAGGCACATAACCTCTAAAAACACCACTTTACCAAAATCGGGTTCATAGAAGTACAGCAATTATACAAACCACAGTCAAAGGCGCAGCTCAAAAAAAGTTTGTAAATTCAAAACTCGTTGGTAAATTAGAGCAAGCTGAAATCACAATGAAACTAGAAGAAACAGAAAAATTAAATTTACATTATTTCAGTAAAATTCAGACAAATAGGTCACAGATAGTAAAAATTCAAGACTCCGATAACCTTTTAGCATAAAAAATCTCTCATATCCTAAATTTACGCAACAAGAACTGAAAGTTTAGAGAAAGAACCCTCTCATTTAAAAAATGATGTTAACGGACATATTATTATCGAATGCAGACAAAAACAACAACATAAATCAAACCGCCCTCAAAAACATGAAGAACCGATTAATTTTTGTTAGTAATACATGAAAAAAGTTGAAAACTTACCAAACAAAGCTATTCAAATTAATTACATTTCAGGGCAACCACTCCCACCTAGTTATAGTAATCACCAAATTGCAACAATTTTCGTGGACGATCACCAGACGAAATTCACAGTATTTTTCACATAACTGATAAAATCGATCAAATACTTAAAACAATCCGTACAGAATTTAATCTTCAAGATCTATATCTTGTAGAAGTAGTTTCTCCAACTACAATAGAAATCGATCATACTCAATTAACAGCAACCGATGTTATTGAAAAGATTGTTCAAGAAACTCTTCATACGACCGTAATAGATTTTTTTACCAAATAAATGCAATAGAAGTTATTCAAATAAAAGATACCGGAACTACCCAAACAATAAATCTTACAATATATATAATTTACAACATCAGATCTCGCGAAATTTCTAATAACTATGGACCTAGAAAATATAGCTAACAAAATAGATCACAAATATATTCCCAATCACCGCATCGAAACAAATCACAATATTCAGATAGGAACAGTCTAATAACTATAGAAGTAAAACACATAAATCTCAACGACAAATGAATCAAGTAGAAACTACAAACGAAACGACTTCAGACCCACAGGGATAGAAAACACAGAAACATTAGAAATTCATACAAATGCAGAACAGCATATACTGAAAGAATTGTTCATCAGAGTACTTTAGTTAAAATTATGTTACAAAAAGGACAATTTTCGAACCATTAACTGGACGTGCATATGATTGTTCAATCAACCAAGTTCAACAGTATAAAATGATTAAAACACTCAAAAGGTATACATGTCTGACCTCATCCCTCAAAGTCATAAATATTTCAGAGTAACAATTTCACCCAATTATTTTTTTAAAAAATACAGATATCGACGTAATGGATTGCTCTATATATATATGCAACAATTCACCATACAATTTTTGAATTTTTTAGGACTAAGCGCACATTGCGAAACCAACGCAACATTATACCATAGTCAAGAAAAAATTTTAAACATTTAATATAAATTTAGGTCTCCCAAATCAATCTTTGTCAATCAACAAAACTGAACAATGAATGATTTATTAATAATATCACAAGTGAATCAAACGAAAATCTAAAAAATATTCAGAAACCCCTAATTCATACCTGCTTTTGAAATTTCGAACTATCCAAACAAACAACTCCATTTTCTTAACAATGTTTGACTTCCAACACTCAAATAATTCAACAAGATTTTGAACAATTTGCAAATACTAGATGTTCTTGAAAAAAATGAAATCATTTCCCTAGTAAAAAAGAACAATAAGCTAAAAGGAATACATTCAAAAACCCGGTCATTTTTGTCCCAAAAACGAATCTCCTAAGATAGTATTAGGTGGACCATATCTAAACTCTCTATATAACAAAATCCAAACTCTCTAATTAACGAATCAAAATGCAAATCACCCATAGAACCAAAACAATTAATTCTCCTTAAAATCAGCGGACATTATTATATAACTGCAGATATGAACTGTGCATATAACCAAATGCCATCTGATGAACAATCATCTGTTTGACACAATTTGTCATTGGAAACCAACAGTATGAACTTAATAGATTACTCTATGGCATCTTGATAAGACCAGCAGTTTTTTCTATCATCATGAGTAATATTTTTAGATCACTTCTTCTAAGTAAATTTGTTATCAAATGTTTAGATGATGTTTTTCATATAATCACAAACAAAACAAGAAAATATCACAAAATTCTATTCAAAGTAAAAATAAAAGCAGCTCCAGATTAATCACGTTTTTTTCTCAACCGTGTTAAGTTTCTCGGACAATCATTGAAGAAATACAATTAAACCCTCAGAATAGATGCAATTTTAAAACTTGAACCACCATCTAATAAAAAGAAAATACAAGAATTTTTTTGATTGTGAAACTTCTGAAGCAACTATGTTTAAAAAGTGCAAGTATATCTCAGACATTTTTACAAAATATTACCACAACAAAACAATTTTGAATGGACCTTGTAACAATGAAAACATTTAGATGAAACTTAAACAGTTCTAACTGCACAAATATAAAACATTATCCCAGATCCAAAACAACTGTTTTATTCAGTGTGCGACGCATTTAATTTTGGAATTGGCGCAGCTTTTTTACAATTACATCAAATCACAAACAAAAAGAAACTAAAACACTTACGAGAGAATGTACAGCTATAACTTATACATGAGCAGAAAAAGATTTTTTAATCCTTGGATCAACACGTCCAACAGTTTTAATTACAGATCATAAACCCATAAATTTCTTTTTACACAAAAATTTAACCCCAAGTATAGTGTATATAGATTTCATCTAATTCGAATAAAATTTCCGAAATTACACAAAAATTTACAGCCGGCCAAAACCTTGCCGAGACACACCTAGTAGAAATACACCACCAGAACTACTTTCACGAAAAACAACTGAAGAAATACCACGAATTATAAAACTCTTTCTCATTTAAAACGAAACATCTCCACAATAAGATTGTGAATATGCAGTCCAAGTGCCTCTAATGATAACCAATTATATCACCTAGAACACTTTCCTTTTTACTTAGATTGCCGAAACAATCATTATTAAATTGGCTTAATAGAAAACAAGGCATTCAAATTTATACCATTCTGACCAACCCTATAGGTTATATAATGGCGCCTTTTGCACTAATTTTACTAAACTGTTGGGGAGTGCTCGCCAAAAAAAAACAGACAGAAAATTTTGGTCAAAGTTTTCCTTAAATGCAGGAGAATGTCATTTTGGCCTGTGTTTCTTTGAGAAAAATTTGCATGACTTATGGTCTTAACATTAAAACTAAATCTCATAATCATGGAAATTAATTGCACCCCACTGAAACAAAACATACATGTGCATGACACATTTCTCTTCCAAACTTTCATGTCAAAACCTAAAGCAATCGCACTCATCATACTTCAAAAGATGTACATTTTTCGGAATTGATTCGAGAATTTTGGTAATCTTGATTGTTTATTCAAACTTCCCACCTGTCACTTGAAAGGCAATATATTTATGTTAAGAGTTTGTAGGGTGATTGGTTTTTTTGTTATGATTTTTATATTCTTAATGGCTTATACACTAATTTTGTTTTCAAAAGTAGGTATGTTTTGTAAAATTCTGTGATTGACTGTTTTCCAATTGTTCAAGCTCCGTCGCCTCCGAATATGGATCACGGGTGGGCACTGCATTATTTTGACGATACAACTCTTGCCATATTTTCAAGCTATGTATTATCACCTGGAAGCGGGAGACCTGACAAGTTCAAAGTGGTATCAGTGCACCCTGCCCCAAACACACCATTCAGTACAATTACAGCCGATGACTCATCCGATATCTATATTCGGAATTTGACAGCTTCAACCAGATACACAGTGTCGGTAGTGTATACCATGGGTGATGCTACTCCATGCAAGACTGCACTCTCTGGTCCACTGGAGAGCGAAGTGGTACAAGCTGTGGCTTGTACAGGTGAATATGTTTTTGATTTGCATGGAGTTATTTATTAATGATTTTTTTTCATCGATGAGAGGAAATACCGCATTTCTATCAGGTGTGATCACTCAAAAAAGACACTGTTTCGACCCGCATCGAATACAGTGCTGATTTAAATTAACCGGACAAAACGAGCTAAACTTGAAATTTAAAACGCGTTTTTCTCAAATTGGGTTAAGATTAGACAAAAAGTGAAGAGAACAAAAAATGCTTAGAATTTCACCAGAATTAATATGGTGCCATTTTTCTCCGAAATTCTCAACAAAAATTTTACCCCAAAAATGGGTAATTTTGGCTTTTTTCAAATAATCAACATTTACGCAAAAACTACTTTGTTAATTGATAAGAAAAATATATCACAGGAAGCCTCTTACGCAGCTCAACAAAGTTTAAGAAGGGTTAAATCTCCAAAAACCAGTATAAGAGAAAAAAATTTCACTTGATAGTCAATAAATGTGATTTTTACAATATAAAACCCAGAATTTCTGTTTAAAAATAAATTTTAAACAATTTGCGCAAATTTTTGGAGATTTAACCCTTCTTAAACTTTGTTGAGCTGCGTAAGAGGCTTCCTGTGATATATTTTTCTTATCAATTAACAAAGTAGTTTTTGCGTAAATGTTGATTATTTGAAAAAAGCCAAAATTACCCATTTTTGGGGTAAAATTTTTGTTGAGAATTTCGGAGAAAAAATGGCACCATATTAATTCTGGTGAAATTCTAAGCATTTTTTGTTCTCTTCACTTTTTGTCTAATCTTAACCCAATTTGAGAAAAACGCGTTTTAAATTTCTAGTTTAACGCGTTTTGTCCGGTTAATTTAAATCAGCACTGTAGTTCTGTGACATGTCAACTTTGTACAAATTTGAACGGAAGATGAACGCCAAAAATATTGATTTTAAGTGTTGCCAAGAAATCGTTTGGCTCTGCTCTGGTTTAGCTGATCAGATCTAAAAAGACGTGATTAGTTTTTTCCGACTAAAAAGTTTTGTCGAATTTTTTGCAAACTTGACTTGAAATTATCCAGATCGCTGAAAGGCATCAAATAGTTCAATCGCTATGCCCAACTTATACATACAGCTATATGTAAAGCATCTGCCAATTTTAATACGGCTATGTACATTAAAATCGAATAGACACCTATTTTTTTGCAATATAATGTTTTGGGAGTTTGCAAAAATTCGATAAGATTCAAAATCAAATGAGCTCCGCGTCTTATATTTTGCGTTTATTTTGTAGTTTTTAAGATTTTGAGTAATTGCCAGGGGATAACAGCCTGGTTTAGAGAGGTCATAACAGAAAGTATGTTCACTCCGCTTTTCGCTTTCAAAATTTGAGCTGTGCAAATTTTCCTTTACGGGGTTATAACGGAAAAAACCCCATATATGGAGGGGCGGATTTAGGGGGGGGGGGGGGGGGGGGGGGGGGCGATTCTACGCTTCTTCCTCAGGGATTCGACCACCTGCCGACCCAAAGGGCCCCCATTGTACTAGTTTGAGATAATCATTTGTGCCTGACGAACACTAAATTTTTTCTAAAGGCTGCTTCGGCCCCAATTTATACTAATTTTGAGGGGGGAGCGCGCTCCGAAAAAACATTTTTTTTTTTGGTCAAATTTTTCGGAAAAGTGCATAAAAACGCCTTTTTTGTCCTGTTTTTTCGAAACTTCGCCTGCGGCGCAAACAACTTGGCCTTAACAAGGTCTTTTTGGTGCTATGGGAGAAATCGGAAAATCAATTCCAGCGACCTGAAAAAAGGTCGACAAGATTTTTGAATGTTTTTTGAAAATCCTAGATCCGCCTCCTAGATATATGTAGTCTTTTTAAGGGAGTATTATATTACATGTTGCATTTTTCTAATTTGTTACGCGGTATAGTACATATACATTTGCCAGTGACGAATAAAAGATGCAGTTCTTAATTTTCGGGTGTGGTTTGTATCTACTGGAACCAGTTCTAAATTGAATTTATAGTTGGTTATGAAATGCAATTCTCTATTCCTATAAAATATTAAAACTAACCAATCATATTCCATTCCTAACAAGGACACTGATTTGTAAGTGCTGAAACTATTTGTAGTGTTTCAGCACCAAAAAAAATTGAATAAAACATAGACTACAGTTGTTCTCCTTCTGGATATAGCTCCAAGAACTAATACGCAAAAACCAATATACACTAGATCTATTGAGACTAAGAGATATAAGAGTAAGATTAAGATTGGTATTAGGCTAAGAAGTTGCACGAATCTATCCGGCCGAAAAAATGATAGCGTGACGAACAGACGGTTCACCTTATCTGAAATAATTTTATGGGTATAACCGAAAGGTAATAACTCATCTGGTGCGACCAAAGGTCTCGAACAAGACCTTAACCTACCTAGAAGTAAAAAAATTGGAATAAGACAATTCCAAAATTGCAAAAATGTTAGATGGGTAAGAAAATTTAATAGAAATGTCTCTACGACTCAATAGATCTACGCCAAATTTCAAACAATACTAGAAATACCGAAAAAATACGAGCACTTAGGTATTGCGCGAAGACCATGAACAAGGCACGATCTATGATTAAGAAGAAACCTACCAATTGACTTCATGCTAGTAAGACGAAAACCGGAAAACGAAGTTTTTGTATTTAAAATCCTTTCCACAGAAAATTTAGATTTTCATTTACTGACATAAAAACAATCTGAAGAACAATTCTTCAATACAAATGGTGCTTAACCTAGTTTTTATACTTTAATGACTTATAAAAACAACACAAGTCGTTTCATCCCGAAATCTGCAGTAAATCAAAACTTTTGAATAAAAAAATTTATTGAATAAAAAAATTTCACTTGATAGTCAATAAATGTGATTTTTACTATATAAAACCCAGAATTTCTGTTTAAAAATAAATTTTAAACAATTTGCGCAAATTTTTGGAGATTTAACCCTTCTTAAACTTTGTTGAGCTGCGTAAGAGGCTTCCTGTGATATATTTTTCTTATCAATTAACAAAGTAGTTTTTGCGTAAATGTTGATTATTTGAAAAAAGCCAAAATTACCCATTTTTGGGGTAAAATTTTTGTTGAGAATTTCGGAGAAAAAATGGCACCATATTAATTCTGGTGAAATTCTAAGCATTTTTTGTTCTCTTCACTTTTTGTCTAATCTTAACCCAATTTGAGAAAAACGCGTTTTAAATTTCTAGTTTAACGCGTTTTGTCCGGTTAATTTAAATCAGCACTGTAGTTCTGTGACATGTCAACTTTGTACAAATTTGAACGGAAGATAAACGCCAAAAATATTGATTTTAAGTGTTGCCAAGAAATCGTTTGGCTCTGCTCTGGTTTAGCTGATCAGATCTAAAAAGACCTGATTAGTTTTTTCCGACTAAAAAGTTTTGTCGAATTTTTTGCAAACTTGACTTGAAATTATCCAGATCGCTGAAAGGCATCAAATAGTTCAATCGCTATGCCCAACTTATACATACAGCTATATGTAAAGCATCTGCCCATTTTAATACGGCTATGTACATTAAAATCGAATAGACACCTATTTTTTTTGCAATATAATGTTTTGGGAGTTTGCAAAAATTCGATAAGATTCAAAATCAAATGAGCTCCGCGTCTTATATTTTGCGTTTATTTTGTAGTTTTTAAGATTTTGAGTAATTGCCAGGGGATAACAGCCTGGTTTAGAGAGGTCATAACAGAAAGTATGTTCACTCCGCTTTTCGCTTTCAAAATTTGAGCTGTGCAAATTTTCCTTTACGGGGTTATAACGGAAAAAACCCCCCAAAATGCAGGGGCGGATTTAGGGGGGGGGGATTCTACGCTTCTTCCTCAGGGATTCGACCACCTGCCGACCCAAAGGGCCCCCATTGTACTAGTTTGAGATAATCATTTGTGCCTGACGAACACTAAATTTTTTCTAAAGGCTGCTTCGGCCCCAATTTATACTAATTTTGCTTTTCGTCAAATTTTTCCGAAAAGTGCCTAAAAACGCCTTTTTTGTCCTGTTTTTTCGAAACTTCGCCTGCGGCGCAAACAACTTGGCCTTAACAAGGTCTTTTTGGTGCTATGGGAGAAATCGGAAAATCAATTCCAGCGACCTGAAAAAAGGTCGACAAGATTTTTGAATGTTTTTTGAAAATCCTAGATCCGCCTCCTAGATATATGTAGTCTTTTTAAGGGAGTATTATATTACATGTTGCATTTTTCTAATTTGTTACGCGGTATAGTACATATACATTTGCCAGTGACGAATAAAAGATGCAGTTCTTAATTTTCGGGTGTGGTTTGTATCTACTGGAACCAGTTCTAAATTGAATTTATAGTTGGTTATGAAATGCAATTCTCTATTCCTATAAAATATTAAAACTAACCAATCATATTCCATTCCTAACAAGGACACTGATTTGTAAGTGCTGAAACTATTTGTAGTGTTTCAGCACCAAAAAAAAGTGAATAAAACATAGACTACAGTTGTTCTCCTCTGGATATAGCTCCAAGAACTAATACGCAAAAACCAATATACACTAGATTTATTGAGACTAAGAGATATAAGAGTAAGATTAAGATTGGTATTAGGCTAAGAAGTTGCACGAATCTATCCGGCCGAAAACATGATAGCGTGACGAACAGACGGTTCACCTTTTCTGAAATAATTTTATGGGTATAACCGAAAGGTAATAACTCATCTGGTGCGACCAAAGGTCTCGAACAAGACCTTAACCAACCTAGAAGTAGAAAAAATTGGAATAAGACAATTCTAAAATTGCGAAAATGTTAGATGGGTAAGAAAATTTAATAGAAATGTCTCTACGACTCAATAGATCTACGCCAAATTTCAAACAATACTAGAAATACCGAAAAAATACGAGCAATTAGGCTTTGCGCGAAGACCATGAACAAGGCACGATCTATGATTAAGAAGAAACCTACCAATTGACTTCATGCTAGTAAGACGAAAACCGGAAAACGAAGTTTTTGTATTTAAAATCCCTTCCACAGAAAATTTAGATTTTCATTTACTGACATAAAAACAATCTGAAGAACAATTCTTCAATACAAATGGTGCTTAACCTAGTTTTTATACTTTAATGACTTATAAAAACAACACAAGTCGTTTCCCCCCGAAATCTGCAGTAAATCAAAACTTTTGAATAAAAAAATTTATTGAATAAAAAATACAAAAATTAGTTAGTATAAAAATGTATTGTTAGTTTCATCAATATGCACACATCTTTTCTTCATCCCAGCTTCATCGCCTAAAACATAACAGCGAATATCAAAAAACTAATATCACTAAACTGTAACTTTAAAATATTTCAATTTTAAATTTTTAATCAAACCTTATCAAGGCTTATTCTTGTTTTCTCTTAAAAAATCTCGATTTAAACAACAGATCATCAACGTTTTCCTTGGATCTTTAAAGTCACTTAAAATAAATTTCTTTGAAATTTGACCATCAAAGCCTCCCTTGGATCAAATCAGAACAATTTTGTTCTCCCAAACACATAATTTTGAGTGTCTAACGACCTCAAACGTCTATTCATTTTCAGCCCTTATAAACGACGCAGGACTAGAAGACTAACCACTTTATTTAAGATAGACGGTGAAGAACTTCAGTTACTCATTCTTCACTTGACCCCTTCCTCCTAAACGACCCAGGCTAAAAGACTTGAAACTTAGTAAGTCATAAAGAGCATCTAATGTGACATTCGACCAGAATGAACGAAAATGCAATTTCGGATTATTAGCAGCTAACCTTCCGAATTGGCAGTTTTGGAGGATTAAGGGTGTTATTCGGACGATTGAACGAATCGGGAAGTCTAGAATATTCTGGTTATTTTAATTTTGAAAATTTCGAAATTTCGAACGATGACATCATATTTCTGAGAGACAAAATAGAAACAGAACAACAATAGTTGAGACAGCGACAACAACGAAACAGAATAGATCCAAAATAGAAACAGAACAACAATAGTTGCGACAATAGACAACAACGATAATCGTGATAAAAAACAACAACGAGAATTTAACGAACAGCAGAGTTAGCAGAGACCGCTTCGAGTTGCAAGGATTGTGTCGCTACAACGGTGAAGGGTAGAAACCAGCCTTCCGGAGAGGAGATAAGGGTGATATTTCTCCGGATTCAAGAATCCGGAGGGGTCTCGGGACTGGAACTTACATAAGTCTATACAAACTTTTAGCTTCCCTATTATGTTCTGAATTGAATTTATTTAACATCTGAATTCATTTTCTGACGATGAGAAGCTAGGAGTTAAGGGAAAGGGTTGATCCATCTTCGATGGAGATGATGACTTTTATCTACTGAGGAAAAACAATAATAATATAACAAGTAGTAGTAGCCCTGTTTTTAGGAGTGACCTCGTGGTCCGGGAGTACTGAGACCCAGCCATGAGCTCACTAATTTTGCATGTAATTAAGTTAATTTGAGTGTTTTGACCGAAGCCGAAAGCAGTAACGTTTTTGTCGACCCGATGTTAGAAAGACCACCAAAAGAACTGGCTTTGGTAGAGACGGTGAAAAACATGTAGAGCTTAGTTTAGACGCTGGCCAGTCGTTTTATAGCTTAGCTTTATTTTCCGTCGATATGAACTTCCGGGCGAATGTTTCATAGATGTTTTTATGGAGCTCCTGGGTGTTATTCTTTTTTAACATCATGAACGGCAGAACCGTTAACGAGCACTCCGCACCGAGCGGATGCTCATAATAACGCCCTTAATAGGCCCTAACCGCCGGGGCGGAAGGGTAGTTCAGAACGCGGAAGCCTTCCAGATTCCCGTGAATAGCTTTTTAACATAGTTAAGACCGAAAACTCACGAACCAGGAAGGGTGGGGGGATTCGCGGCCCCGTCATTTCCTGAGTGGTGCGTGACCAAAAACAATTAAAGATATATAAGAAACCAAACAAAAGTAGTATAGTACCCAAGAAAAACAAAAAACATAAAAAATAACCGAAAACCCAAAAACAGTAAAATAGTAAAAAATCAGTAGAACTCATCCCACCAGACAAGATGTGATCCGACCCTCCCGTTTGTTGTTGATAGATATATTGTTGTTACAGGCATTTATATCAATCAGGATCGTTACAATCATTTTTGTGGCCCGTTTGTGAGGTTTGTAGTGTAGGGTTATTTGAGTAATCAGGCACGTTAATGCTAATTTGCGCTCGATCTGGAAGGGTCAGCTGATTTGCGCTCAATCCGGAAGGGTCTCGGGATTAGTGAAGAAGACTGATCCGGCAAGCAGTACAAGGAGTGACAAGAGGGGGCTCAACGACAACAACGGTCGACAGTTGGGTATCGTTAACAAGTTTTGTATCCCTTTTGGTACAAAAAAATAAGATAGTAATCTGTGGGGGGCTCGACAGTGCTGCACTGTAGTAACCCTTCACCGAACTGCGAATTTCCGAGTTAAAAACCTTAATTCGGATATTGAACAAACCCGGAGGGGTATAGTATTATTAGAATTATTACTTATACAGCCTATATTAATACTCCTATATCGTTTTCCAGTGAAAAACACAGTAAGCGGACCAGTTTTTGGGGACAAAATAGCGATATTTTGATCCCCCCACAAATCGCGATTTTGAGATATCGATACTTTTTGAAACAGAAAAAAAGCGCTAAAATAGATAAAATAGTTGTTGTTAAAATAGTTGTTGTTAAAATAGTTAAAATAGTTAAAATAGTTGTTGTTACAACAACGTCCACTAGTGAATCGACGGGTTTTAAAATCCGTTTGCCGATAACCTTCCGGGTTACAGAGAAATCGAACTTAACGTGTTTGATTCAGTGGATTCATCAATCCGGAGGGGTCCAAATAGCATAGTTTTTCGCAAATTTTTTCAGCTAGAGCGTTTTAGGTCGAGTTTTTTTGCATTAAACTAGAAAAGTATAGGCCTTCTGAGCTCGGATCATTAATTTTTAGGTTGAAGGAACAGAATTGCGAAAAAATTAGGCGGAACATAGAAGAGAGAAATTTTTTGACTTTAGAAAAAAGACGTTTTGGTTAATAACTTTGAAACTACTGGACAGATCCAGTTGATCTTGGTACCATTAGATCAGAAAGTATCTGGGCTTACTAATAGAAACAGCAATTAAGAAAAGTGATTGCCTTGAGGATTTTAGTAGGTCTAGCTCGGGCAGTCCGAAGGCAGATAGGTATTACAGGACTCGGTGGGTGCAATAGACGCCCACTTGAGAAAATCACTGCCTTCGAGTTTTGTCTGTTTGGTGCAGCACCAAGCAGGGAAAGCTCTTTCCTTAAAAACAAGTTCGACTATTGTACTGCGACCAACTAAAAGTACAAAACACATACGTTTTTCATAGAAATATTCTTATTTTGTTATTTCTGGTTTTAAATCAATAACATTTGTGCTTGATTGGGTAATGAGAACACTATCTTTTAAATAGAGTGATATCATCATACTGTGCTAGCTTCACATTTCACAACTACTAATCAATTATCGTGAATAAATTTTATACACGCTGTACTGTGATAACATACAAGGATTCGTGGTCACTATTTAAAAGAAACTTTAGGAATTCATTGTGTTGTGTTATTATTATCAGTAGTCAGGTCAAAAGGACACTAGCAATCGAATTGAGTGTATAGGCAGTAGGAATTGGTAAATTGAATATGAGTCTAGACAAG
Source organism: Symsagittifera roscoffensis (assembly GCF_963678635.1). Lineage (NCBI taxonomy): Eukaryota > Metazoa > Xenacoelomorpha > Acoela > Convolutidae > Symsagittifera > Symsagittifera roscoffensis. The sequence goes on along the minus strand of NC_087069.1, from coordinate 38,012,389 downwards.
TCAAGGATACCTAAACTAGGTGATAGCTCCAGGAAATTTATACCGGAAAAGCAAAGAAAAGCAATGACCGACCCTTTTGTGGAATGGATCACACGAACCGAAACCGACAATGGGGAGACGGTTTCAGGCAGAATGGTTGAGACCAGGAGTCAAAAATATTCAGAAGAGCGGAAAGCAATGCTAGAAGTGGAGGTCCATCCGGATCAGGCCATGGATGAGAATCAGGAAATACATGGACCGGAGGGTAGAGGAAACAGAAGGCTGGCAAGTGAATCTACTCCGGTAGAACAAGGCCAAGATTTTACCACTTCCACCGGGTCACTGGACCGAGAGGAGATGTCGGAACTGTCGGACATCTCTACTGAAATTGTGGCAACTAGAAGATCTCCCACAGACAACACCAGGATGGCAGGCGTGACGGAGAAACAGGCAACGTCCTCATCGTTTTCAGAAAGAGTAAAGAACACTTTCGGAAACATCTTTCCATTCACCATGGGAGTGGAAACAGGCGATGAAGGTGAATCCCAGGAAGAAGAAAAGGACGATGAAGAGCAAGCTGACTTTGGATCTCAAGTCAGCCTCACTAGTTCGACTCAGGAGAATGAAGCATACACCGACAGAGGGACTGGTACCATGGACCATATTGGTGTAGTGAGGACAATAAGCAAAACCACAAAAACATCAGGCCAGTCAAGAGACTTTGTGAGTATGACGAATTCGGAAGTGCGAACTGGGGAGAGTAGAAACATAGGGCTAAGCAACGCATCGGCGGATCCAGAGGTAGATAATGAAAAGACGTCGAGGCAGAGAATCAAAGCCCGAATATGGACCAGCACCAAGCTACCTGGGATCGACAGGGTGTCACCGCTAGTTGTAACGCCACTGGTAGAAAACGGAGCATCAATTGAAGAAGCCTTGAACAACATAGTGGGCAGTATAGGAGAGCAAAATGAACAGATGTCCATTAGAATGAGTGAACTAGAAAGAGCAGTCCACGTTGAAACAGAAAGTCTGCGAAAGAAATAAACCGCAATTGACAAGAAGTTGGTAGAAGCGAAAAACGCTTGAAGGAAAGAACGGATGAACACATAGCGAAGAACTTGTCGCGAATGACAAGAGAAGCGGAACAGAGAGAGTTGCGGTTAAAGGGCGACATGGAGAAGTTAAGAATTAAGCAAGAGCAGTCTCTTGGGGCTCTTGACACAAAGATAGATGTGATGATGGAGAGGCGAACTCAGGCTATCATGGACAGGTTGGACGGGCTACTAGGCAGCAAGAGTGGACCAAGAGAAGGGGAACCAAACTCGGGAGGTCCCAGCAGGGAGCCGAGGGTGAAATTCAATGACCAACAGAATAGGAGAAGGACATATGGATCCACTAGAGGTAGGAGCAGTTCAGCAGGCTATGCCCAAGGGGATAATAGAACATGGAGCACAAACTTCAGAGGAAACTCAAGTGGCAATAGACAGACTTCAAACGAGCGACCGACGCAAGGCACACATGCGACGGGGAGAGATGATTCCAGGAACAGGAGTCATGTAAGCCCAGGGCTGAGTCATGCGAGCCAAGGAAGAAACAATCTCTGCGAATCGGATAGAAGGTATGTACCAAATACAGAACCCTTATCAGGGGGCGATGATACTCAGGCGGGGCATTCAAGAGATGCCACAGCAAGGGCCACAGCCTTTGAACCCCTAAATAGGTCTTTGGAGACATTCCTGGCGAGGTTATCCAGAACCAATGAACGCAGTGAAAAGTCCAGAAGAGTCTTTAAGAAACCAAGATGCTATAAAGACGAATCTGACGGCTGCATTGACACCTGGATAGAGGTGATGAAACTGCAACAGAGGAAGAAGACCTGTCAGAAAGGCAAGAGTGCAGTGCGCTCACCAGTAACTTGGAAGGGACAGCCCTAAACTGTGTGATGGCCAAAAAGCAATATCAGCGGGATACTGCTGAGAAAATCTTTGAAATTTTGTTAAATCGTTTTGGTTCAGGGGTGCAGGGACACCAAGTAATGATGCGCTTCGAGAAAAGGAGGCAACGAGAAGATGAGACAATAGACGTGTTTCTAGACGATTTGGAGATGCTTAGAAGGCGTAGCCAACCGGACGAGTCAAACAGGATGATGAACCTGGCAGTACCCTCAAAATTCATCGATGGTGTGAAGAATGATGAACTTCGAACAATGTTAGCAACACATTACACACCACTATCAACCAATGCGCCAACACCAGAGGAGTTGAGGCTCAAGTCAAAAGAATATCTTTTACTGAAACCTCCATCGAGATCTGGATATTACAAGAAAAATTATGGCAATTTTAACAACGGACCAGCAAACCAAGGGAACAACTGGTATAAACCGAGGTACGATATGGACAAGAGGCGCTCTTGTTCAAATTGCAGTTCGACGGAACATCATGTGTCAGCATGCCCAACTTACAAACAGGGCATGAAAGCAATAGGCTATAGCCTCGAGGACGAAGATGCGTCAGAAGTCGACCATGAAGATTTCATGAGAGGAGTAACTGCAAAGTTTGGCCCGAGGTGCTTCTTTTGCAACTTGGAAGGTCAATTTAAATCGGATTGTCCGCAATTCTGGGATGCTGTAGCAGACATCAAGCATCCAAGGCATGAGAAAGCTTTATCGGGAGTGAAAGCCACCAAGGCTCACCTATTGAGTGAAGCGGAGGCGCGCAGAAAAGAAAAAGAGCAAGAGCTGGCAACGAAGAAAATACAAGCGGTGACAGAAGAGACATGTGAACCGGAACCGGTGACTGTGGCGGATGACTTCAAGATTGATTATAGGGCAGCCGCGAGGGATGCTCTAAATAGAGTGCAACAGTAACTGGTAACAAAAGAGATCGAGCAAAAAGTGAAGCTCGAATTGGAAAATGAGAAACTACAGGAGACGCTGAATACCTTCGAGGCAACAGAAGTCGAAGAAACAAAAGCACCAAGTAGTTTGAGCATGACACTTAATGTGATCTCTGGGCAGAGGTTCGGTATGGTGCCACAAGGAAGCAAAATACAGTCAATAATCTCGGTAGCGGGACACCAGGTAATCAGAAATTTGGGTGAACCATCAGAGTTCACTTTGATGCATTTGGACACATATGCAGATTATCTGAGGCAGGTGGAGCCACGCACTGAGTCATGAGCTGTGCGAGCACTACTAACAACGGGTGGCCCTCGCATAAAGAAGCTTCATGGGCGCTACGTAGAAGTCTATGGACCGTATCAAGTGATGCTGAGCGTAGATGGAATCAGTATCTACACTAGGACATAGTAACAACAGACAGTGACCAGATAGGGCAGATCTATTTTGGTGAAGAGGAACTCAAAGTCCGCAGGATAGGCCATGACACCATGATGGAGCAAGACGCAGTACACATTGGATACGAAGCAGAAGTGACTGCACATCTGCTCGACACCGACGGAAAGAAGATCGGAGTCACAGGGCTTCTGGACACAGGAGCGGCATTGAGTGTTATACCGATAAAGACTTGGGAAAGAAAGGGCTTCACGAGGGAAGATCTAATTCCGACGAATCTCCGACTGGCAGCAGCCAATCGAGGAGCGATTTACGTAGCCGCAAGAACACCAATAACGGTCCTTCACATGGGAGGACGGGATCTTTGGATCAGCTTCCTGGTGGTGGAGAATTTGGACGACGCCGACCAATTCATCTTAGGCAGAGATTTTGTCAGGAATTTTGACGTGATGATTGACTTGATCAACGGTCTATTCAGGATTAGGAACCCGGATCAGAGGTATGTTAAGAAACCAATTAATAGAATAATAACAGACGAAATCAAGATACCAATTTTTTTAGACAGGAAAGTAAAACTACAGCCGGGACAAGCAGTAGTAGCAATTTTTAGAATGAGAAATTTAAATTCGGTAAGTGATAGTAAACATGTTTGTTTGGTACCGAATCCAAATAGTCAAAGCTCAGTGATTTTAGGCCGGAGCTTCTCGGTAACTCGAAACAGACTGTGTGTCAGTGTGTTATTGAACACCACGGTTTAAATCCAGCGTGGAAAGAAACTTGGTTACGCTTTGCCGATGAGGACCGACTATGAGGATTTACAAAACTTGAAGAAACATAGTGTGAAAGACTGTCCTTATCATGACAATAAAGATAACATTTTAAAGAGGATTAATGAATTAAAATCTATTCAAAAATTGTTTTCAATGAAGTCCGAAACGGACGACGGCTTATTGAGCTGCTCGAACTTTCCGGAACGCCCCTCGTCATATGAACTGAAATCTGACCATATTGTTTTGCCAGAGATAGAACACTTAAAAGGGAAAATAGGCGTGGGAGATTTTGAATTACTTCGGGAGGTTTTAAATCGGAACGCGGATGTATTTTCAAAACATAAGGCGAATATCGGTTGCTGTAACTTTGTCGAACACGAAATCGAACTTGAGGTAGGCGCCGTTCCCCATAGGGAAGGCGCAAGACGAATGACGCCACAGAAATTGGAAGCGTGCCGAGCGGAAATAGAAATGTTGCTCGAGTACGACATGATAGAACCCTCGAAATCTCCATGGGCTTGCGGGGTAGCAATGGCGAAAGAGAAAGGGGGGCAGCTTAGGTTTTGTTGCGACTTTCGCTACTTGAACGCGGTAACGATAAAAGATGCGTACCCGATACCGCGAATAGACGAGAGCCTCTCTAAACTTGGTGATGCCAAGTTCTTCACCACATTGGACTTGGGTTCTGCCTTCTGGCAGGTCCCTCTAAGGAAGAAGGATAGAGAAAAAACCGGATTCACATGTGAATTGGGGTTGTACCAGTGGAAGAGGATGCCCTTCTGCTTGTGCAACGCAACGGCCACTTTTCAAAGACTGATGGCTTAGGCTTTGACCATAGTGACAAATAAGTACGGGAATCTTGTGATGTGTTACGTAGATGCCGTAGTCATAGCAACACCGACCCTGGAAGACCACATTGATTGGCTCGATGAGGTCTTTGGATGCATGAAAAGAGCAGGCTTGAAATGCAAACCATCGAAATGTGAAGTCCTTCGGGATTCAATCAAGTACCTAGGAAGAATGGTGGACAGGCATGGTGTGAGGCCGGACCTGGAAGCAGTAGAAGCTGCGTTGACATGGAAAGCTCCCAGAACGGACACACAGCTCATGAGCTTCCTAGGGTTTGCCAACTATTACCATGAGTTCATAAAAGGATATGCAGACAAGGTTTATCCGATGCACAAGCTGATGCGCAACAAAGGGAAAAAGTTCGAATGGAGCGATGAAGCTCAAACGGTCTTTGAGAACATAAAGCGGGAACTGTGCGAGGCGCCAGTGCTAGGCATGCCTACTGAAAAAGGCATGTATGTTCTTGACACAGACGCATCAGTAGTAGCCATCTCGGGAATACTGCATCAGGAGCAGGAATGGAATAGGAGAACCGTTCTCCGTCCCATTGCATATGACAGTAAGGTGTTAAGTGACACTGAGATGAAATATGGTGCACCAAATGCAGAAATGTTTGCAGTAGTCACATATGTGGAAAAATACCGCAATTACTCGGGGAGCGCTCCCTTTAAGTTACGCGTGGACAACAGTGCATTATCCTGGTTGAAGACATACTCGATGGATCAAAGTTATATAGGAAGATGGATAGTGAGATTAGATGACTACCACATGATAATCGAGCACAGGATGCGTGAAAAACACCAGAATGCTGACAGCCTCAGCAAGAAAACCGAGTTCTATGAAAGATTGGAACAGAAGCAAGCCAATCAGGCAGAAATAAAGGAAGGATTATCGTTTCTGGACAGAGAAACTTATGAAGCGCTTCCCTTAACGAGATGGTTGGACAAATCTAGACATCCAACTCCAGGACATCCTGAGTTATCTGTAGAGAAAGCAGCTGAGATAAAGATCCTATCCAAGAAACACCGCCCTTGGATCTGTTGCTGCGCTCGAACCTGGTCCAGCAGGAGCTTTCTCGCATGAACATTAACAGCCTCTCATTATTGGATAAAACGGTGCAAGTCACACCGCAAGTGATGCGGATGCTGGGTGGATTGTTAGAGAGAGAAGTGCCCAGAGATGACCCCGAGTGGGCAGCAGCAGTGGCATCACTGACAGTCAGTGAGAAGGTGAAGATCATGCCGTCCAGACGACAACACAAAGAAAACGAGAGGGATTGTAGGACAATAGTTCAGCAACTAGTATCCTCGATACCACACGAGGTTTCAACCAGTACTTCTTACAAACGGAAAAAACAGGGGAACGATACGCAAAAGAAGAAAATCGTTACCTTTGTGGACCAGGATAAAGAAGGTGAAAAGGTTGAACGAAACCTGGTGCAAGATTGTTTGTCCGGGGAGACGAACGGTGAGAAGAGCCGGCGAGTTCAAGATCAACACCCGGGACAAGGAAGTTTGTCCGGGGAGTCTGATGTAGATGAAAAAGTTCCTGATGGGAAGTAGGACCTGGAGAATAAAGTTTTGTCCGGGGAGTTCAGATGGATGAGAGGAAAGCACAGAACTGACCCAGAAGATGGTGCAGACTATGTCGCAGACTCTTCAATAAATGACAATTCCCGAAACTCAGGAATTGACACCTACTCAGACAGGAACTCGAGCTCGGGATCGGAACCGTCAGAACTAGCGATCCACACACTACTAGTGGAAACTCGAGCAAGGGATCGGGATAGAGAGGTATACCAGGACCCTCACAGTGATCGCTACCTCATACCAGGTGAAAGAGTCTTTGATAACGCAGCGGATGATCTGGAAACAATAGCGGTATCGAAACGTTCGATGAGTCTGTTGCCACAAAAAGAGGTAATCAGGACTGATCTTCAGCCTTTCAAACAGGAAACACAGCCATTGGCAAAGATTTGGTGCGTTAAGATGGAAGAAGATACGCATCAGCCCAATGAGCTGAAAAGTCAGATGAGGGTCATGAAGACGTACTTGAAGGCGAGATACAGACTCTCGGATCTACTAAGAGCGCAGAGAAATGACCGCATGACAAGCTACCTGAAAAGGTGGATCGAAACTGGTTCTCCGGACAAAGGAGACCTCGAGTAAGACAGTTACCGCATTCTGAGACAGTATTTTATGCAGAAAGAGGAAAGGTAATACTTGAACAAGGACGGGATTATGGCTTGCAAGAGAAGAGATGAAGACAAAGTCCTATACAAAAATAACGCGATAGTGTTGCCGCAACTTTATCAGACAGAACTCTTATTCAGGTCGCATGATCAGATGGGCCATCAGGGGATCGAAAAAGTATATCAGAGGATCCTGAAGCGCTTTGAGTGGCCTGGAATGAAAAAGGCATGCCAGAAGTGGGTAACATCATGCCTGTCATGCCAACAGGTCAAGGATCCAAGGAAATTGCGAATTCCTTTACAATTGATCGAATCGTCTGAATTCAACGAGGTGGTGCAGATAGATCACCAAAAGATATGCATGACAGACAGTGGTTATAATCAAGTCTTGGTCATGATAGATCACTTCACGAAGTATGCAGAGGCCGTGCCCTGCATAACTGCCTCAGCGGAAGAGACGTGCGACCACCTGATCAATAGGCGGATAGCGAGACATGGTTGTCCGATGACGTTTCAATCGGATAACGGAACAGCTTTCGTGGGAGAACTTACAAAAGAGCTAATGCGACGTTCGCAGGTGGCTCACGCTCACTCCACGACATACCATCCTCAGACGAATGGCTTAGTGGAAAGGCAAAATAGAACGTTATTGTCGATGCTGAGGGTATATTGTTCCAGGTACATGACCGATTGGGACAGATATCTTCCACAGGTGATGGGAGCTTACAATAGCACGCAATATTCCACCAACGGAATTAGTCCACATATTATGCTACCCGGGCACGAGAAGTCTTTGCCCTTGACTTTCTTCTACCCAGAGTATGAGGGTAAGAAGACGTCACCACAGGTCTATGTAAGGGATGTAATAAGACGTCAGCAGGAGTTAAACGACTTATGTAGACGAAATACTCAGCAGGCGCAGGCAAGGCAGAGGAAATTTGACAAGAAAGCAGCTGGTGCAAAAGCTTATTCTGTAGGGGACTACGTATGGGTATTTCAGAACGTCATACCACCGAAAGGATCGAAAAAGCTCCTAAAAATTGGGGGGGGACCCTTCATGATTACGGAGGTGCACCAGCAGGGACGCTTCTATAGACTGAGTACTGGCCGAGCCGCTCATTACGAGAACATTAAGCCACACAATCCTTCGACAGAAGACTGGTGTATACCTGCAGACATGGAAGAGGGGGATTCTCTAATGATGGACCCTACTTGTGAGGTCAATGAGAAGGGCACCGGGACGATGGAAATGAAGTCATAGAGGAAGGAACAAGTGTATCAGAGGATCCTGAAGCGCCACTGGACCTGGATCCAAATGAGGTGATTGAAGCAGACGATGAAACTTTACCCTACGCAGAAGAGGACTGGCAAGACGCTGAATAATGGGAGGTTCCCAAGAACTTGGAATCGGATCTTCCGTTCACGATACAGACTCAACAGAATGACAGGACATGACCCAGAAAAGGATATAACCCTTACGGCGACGATTTTGTAGTGGACAGGATAGACCTAAAGAAGATAGGGGAAGAAGTAGTGGGTCTAGAAGAAATAACTGTGTCACAGGACATTGACGTAATCGATGATCACGACGAGGAGTGGGTCAATGACCAGTCCAAGCCCGAGGTAGAATTCGACGACGAGCAACAGCAGTCATATTGACGAATTTACGTGTCTTGGAATGGCTGAACAAAATGACGTCGGACCCAAAGGAGACCAGTGTCACGATTCAAGATGTAGATCGTGGAAGCATGAAATACTTGAAAACTGAACGAGAGGATCCTTCCTGGGCTGCCCAGGAAGGTCGACTACTCATTCCGGCTTCCAACCTCGACTTGATATCTGGTTTGCGATCGACGGGGATGTCGATGGATATTTTTGTCCGGGGAGTGGAGGTAGGACTTACCCACACTGAAAATTTATTAATAAAAAAATTAAGAATAGCAAAAGAGACAGGAGATTTAGAAGCGAAAACAGGCGAGGACCCTAAGAAACCGGAGATAGGGAGGGTAGTTGAGTCATATTTTAACTCACCAAATGAATATTCAAGTAGCATAATACTAACAGACAGCGATTTTATACTCACGAATAGAACATGTGCGATAGCAATCACAGCAGACATGAGTTTTAGGACAGCGTTAGCAGCGGATTTTAAGAGAGAATATAAGAACGTAGAATATTTTGGAAGCAAAGACCAGGAATAGGGGGCGTAGCAGCCTTGCCTCCAGCGGCGTCACAGATAGCGGGAAAATAACTATGCTTCTTAGTGACACGGGCGACGGAGAAGCGGCACGTGGACCCGGAAGACCTAGTCTTGTCCTTGACGAGGCTGAGAGACTTCCTTGTGGAAAGGTAAGTGAAGGAGCTCTCGCTTCCAGTGTACGATCCGATCAGAGGACGACTGCATCCTCGGGAACTGTACGCGCTCATACACGTAATCTTCTCTGATACTAATATACAAGTATACTTACATAGGAAATATTACTTAAGTATAGGCTGAGTTAGGGTGACATGCAAGAGGGTGTCAGACTAAAGTATGTGTAGTGTGTGATATGTGTGTTATGTTATGTTATGTGTTATGTTATTAAGATCCTGGGTAAGAAGGAGTTAGTGACCACGAACAACTGAATGACGATCTTAAGAATAGATCCAAGGTTTGGAGTGTCCAATCTTAGGTCGAATTCCAAAAATTTAGAGACCGATTTTAATAATTTTTAGGATCAAATTCTTTTTATCTGACTGTTTTAAATAATTTTCAACGAGAAGTTAAGGTGAAACGGACAAGTGTGATATTCGTGACCTCTTTTCTAGATCCTGATTGATCGTTTAATTATTCACTTGAGTCAAATCATTAAATCAAATCGAATCGAACCCGAAAAGAGAATGAATTGATGGACCTGGCAGAGGCATATGTAGGACCGATGGTAGATGCGATCTATCGTCGGCTTATGGATCGAGACTTCGCTCTGGAGGACCCAGAGGTAGTCATGTTATTGACCGCCCTGATAAACATCTTGGGGCATGACAACCGTGGGGACCGCCCCACTGAAGTCCTATTGATGGCAGCATACGGAGAGAGGGGAGTACTAGACCGCCCGAACATGAGAGTGATGAGGTGGAGAAACGGGAAACTCTCAGGGAGTGACTTGGCGAACGAGCCTGGATTGAGAAGTTCTAGGACTTACCAACCAGGTGAGATGCCTTTGCCCTCCAAGCCCAAGCCTGGGCTGAGGAGAATGCATCAAGAGATGAACAGCGAGGCTGCCTCGTCTAGTTCACCACTGAGAATAGCTGTGCCAACAAAGAGGGTGAGAGTAGAACAGGGGGTTCAAACGAACCAAATCATGCAAGATCTAGATGGCATGAAAGATGATCTGGAAAGTACAAGAAAGGAGTTGGATGAAATGAGTAAGACCATGCTCACTACGGAGGAAGACAGAGACATGTGGAAGAGATTGTTTGAAGACTGCAACAAAAAGCAGGGTGAAGAGCGCTTGAGGCGAGAATACAAGCTGCGATTGGAGCGTCTGTCGTTAACGGCAGCCGTAGAAAAAGTGATACCTACAAAGGATATTCCTCGTGGGCAGTCCCCGATGGAACTCTCGACGCCTCGAGAAATGAGTCGGACTACAGAAACGCGACTCCCAGCTGCAACTGGTAGAGTGACAATCCCGGACCCGAGTGATACCTCAGGTGACCCAGTCGTGGAACAGACGATGAGGAAGCTGATAGAGACAGCTGGAAGACTTGTGGCCAACAGGAATGCGCCTGGTTCCGGGGTGACTGCACCTTATGGAACAATCGACGACACGGGCAGAGTGCAACTCTCCCAAGATGCGATGACCAAAGAGGGAGTTAGCGATGCAACATTACAAACGAGGAGCTCCTCGAAGATCCCAGACAGGAAAACCCGAGGGATGCCGGCGGAGAAAGTGCTCCGAGTGATTGATGTACAGAAGAACAATCAGTTGAAGTATAACTTCACAGGAGTTCCAGATAAGGATTCGAGAGCCTGCTTCAATCGAGCGACCTGGAACCCAGCAGTAAACCTGCAAAAACCACCACTGGGGACATCACATCTGATACTGGGAGACAGCTTGGTCAGAGTGCTCCAAAATTTGAGGACTTCCTGGATCACCACGGTGATGGCGTTTGGAGGCGCAACGATAGCCCAAGTATTTTGGATGTTGGAGCTGATGAACCCAGGGAGAATCCCTCACGTGATGATCCCAGTAGGGACGAACAACATCTCGAGAAGCTCAGATGAGGAAGAGGCACTATGGGAATCGATGATGGTGTGCCTATTTACTACTCTCTGGCAGAAGTGAAACTGCGCGGTACTGACATTCTGCACTGCACCAATGAGTACAAGGATGTTGACGGCGGCAGGGAGGAGACATAATGAAGGAGTAATTAAGTGGAACAACATCCTGAGGAATCTGGCGAGTCGGAATGCCGGAAGGATGATCCTTATGGATATTGAGCATGAGCTGCGAGCTATGAATTAGACGAGAATGACTACTGACGGCATCCACTTTGACAGCATCGAGGGACAAGCTTGGTTGAATAGAGTCTTCCAAGAGCTACTAGATGAAATGGAAGTAGAACTCTTTGACACGGGAGTGCTTAAGAAGGAATCGACACCGAACAAACCAGCAATTTCAACATTTGTGCCTCCTAACCTGGAAACACGCTTGGGAGTGGTCCCAGCCGTGACCATCTATAAGCCGCAAAGCTCCAGCGAACCCGGGCAAAGAACGGACGTTCAAGATCGATTGGGGGAAGCGCCTTTGAGAAGAACGACCAATCCTAGACGAAGGCTAGGGCATGTCAACTCGACGGCGGAAACGTCCAGCACCTCTAGATCGGACACGAGATCAGAGACGACGAGCACCAGTCGAGAGGAGCGACGTCCAAACAGGAGCTCTCTAATGTGGTCGAGACCCATACCTTCTCCCTGGCACAAATATAAAAATGATCTGATGAAACTGAACCTTCAGACGGTGAGTTTTGCAGCAGATGCCATGAGGATGCTGAACGGAGCGAGGTTATCTGTCAGCGGATTGTACTCGATAACAGGAGTGGACTGGTTGATGGCTGCTGGCATAAACTTCAGCTCTACAACTGCCTTGAGGTTTGCCGACCTATAGGGACTGCCCTCGAACAATACAATGGGTCCAGTGAATGCAAGACCGTTACAAGACGTGAAACTGAATCACGATGCAGGAAATCGAGAAGAGAGACCTGGAAGGTTCATGATAACGAGGGCGCCGATTGGACAACATGTGAAGATGTTCAGGCAGGTGAAAGCACCCCCAGGCCATGTGAAAGAAAGAGCATACCCGAAACAAGTGAATCAGGAAGGTGATGTTCAGAGATACGGTGGGTTGCAGGCGATAAAGAAAGACGAAACCATCTTTGCTGCATACGACAAGCCAGAAATGAGGAAGCGAAAATCATGATAGATGCGAACTCAGACTTTGTATATCCCTCCAAGTCTTTGTCAGTCGTGGAACAGACGATGAGGAAGCTGATAGAGACAGCTGGAAGACTTGTGGCCAACAGGAATGCGCCAGTTTCCGGGGTGACTGCACCCTATGGAATAATCGACGATACGGGCAGAGTGCAACTCTCCCAAGATGAGATGACCAAATAGGGAGTTAGCGATGCAACATTACAAACGAGGAGCTCGAAGATCCCAGACAGGAAAATCCGAGGGATGCCGGCGAAGAAAGTGTACCGAGTGATTGATGTACAGAAGAACAATCAGTTGAAGTATAACTTCACAGGAGTTCCAGATAAGGATTCGAGAGCCTGCTTCAATCGAGCAACCTGGAACCCAGCAGTAAACCTGCAGCAACCACCACTGGGGACATCACATCTGATACTGGGAGACAGCTTGGTCAGAGTGCTCCAAAATTTGAGGACTTCCTGGATAACCACGGTGATGGCGTTTGGAGGCGCAACGATAGCCCAAGTATTTTGGATGGTGGAGCTGATGAACCCAGGGAGAATCTCTCACGTGATGATCCCAGTAGAGACGAACAACATCTCGAGAAGCTCAGATGAGGAAGAGGCACTATGGGAATCGATGATGGTGTGCCTATTTACTACTCTCTGGCAGAAGTGAAACTGCGCGGTACTGACATTCTGCACTGCACCAATGAGTACAAGGATGTTGACGGCGGCAGGGAGGAGACGTAATGAAGGAGTAATCAGGTGGAACAACATCCTGAGGAATCTCGCGAGTCGGAATGCCGGAAGGATGATCCTTATGGATATTGAGCATGAGCTGAGAGCTATGGATCAGGCGAGAATGACTACTGACGGCATCCACTTTGACAGCATCGAGGGACAAGCTTGGTTGAATAGAGTCTTCCAAGAGCGACTAGATGAAATGGAAGTAGAACTCTTTGACACGGGAGTGCTGAAGAAGGAATAGACACCGAACAAACCAGCAATTTCGACATTTGTGCCTCCTAACCTGGAAACACGCTTGGTAGCAGTCCCAGCCGTGACCATCTATAAGCCGCAAACCTCCAGCGAACCCTGGCAAAGAACGGACGTTCAAGATCGATTGGGGGAAGCGCCTTTGAGAAGAACGATCAATCCTAGACGAAGGCTAGGGCCTGTCAACTCGACGGCGGAAACGTCCAGCACCTCTAGATCGGACACGAGATCAGAGACGACGAGCACCAGTCGAGAGGAGCGACGTCCAAACATGAGCTCTCTAATGTGGTCGAGACCCATACCTTCTCCCTGGCACAAATATAAAAATGATCTGATGAAACTGAACCTTCAGACGGTGAATTTTGCAGCAGATGCCATGAGGATGCTGAACGGAGCGAGGTTATCTGTCAGCGGATTGTACTCGATAACAGGAGTGGACAGGTTGATGGCTGCTGGCATAAACTTCAGCTCTACAACTGCCTTGAGGTTTGCCGACTAGAGGGACTGCCCTCGAACAATACAATGGGTCCAGTGAATGCAAGGCCGTTACAAGACGTGAAACTGAATCACGATGAAGGAAATCGAGAAGAGAGACCTGGAAGATTCCTGATAACGAGGGCGCCGATTGGACATTATGTGAAGATGTTCAGGCAGGTGAAAGCACCTCCGTGCCATGTGAAAGAAAGAGCATACCCGAAACAAGTGAATCAGGAAGGTGATGTTCAGAGATACGATGGGTTGCAGGCGATAAAGAAAGACGAAACCATCTTTGCTGCATACGACAAGGCAGAAATGAAGAAAGCCAAAATCATGATAGTTGCGAACTCAGACTTTGTATATACCTCCAAGTCATTGTTTTGGCCACACGTAATAATGTTGGCAGCGGTCGACCTGGATCTAACACAATCCGTGTCGATGGCGATCGGAGTGCAAAGGCAGACGGATATGAACCCAATCACGATTGTGTTCGCTGGCATCAATGACCATCTACACAGCAGAGGTTTCCTGAGCAGACTCAGAGAGCCTACGACAGCCGAAGCCGCTGTATGGCCAGCGATAAAATATATCCTCGAGTCGATGGGTGAAGTAGTAGATACCCTGAAAGAAGGTTCTTTCACCAAGATAACACCGAGAGCCATGTTCGCGCTGTCTCCGGGGTATGCACATCTCCCGGATGGACCAAACTCGTAAATGCGATTGTGGCTTTCCTCTCAGAAGGGATATATGATGTGATCATATCGGCCCCAAATCGCGAGATAGAAAGGGAGAATCTCAGACCACTCAGGGCTGAACTACCTGCGGTGTGGTCGGATATCTTGAATGCGATGAGAGGATTCAAGGACCACTCACTACACATGCTAGTGTTGGACGAGGTGCTGGGGTTGGAACTGTCCAACTTCAGTCGACAGCTCAAGTTGAAGCCAGGAATAGATGACGACCATCGAGTAAGTGTGGCGATGTCGCATGACCTATGGTTCCGAGGAAAGGACATAAAGGAGGAAGAAGAGAGAAGAAAGAACTCCAAGGATACCAGAGCTCACTTGGAAGCGATGGTTTTGAGAACCAAGCCAGAAGCTAACCAGTGGCTACACCTAACTCCTCGAGTAGCGGCATTGGGTGCGAATGCTTTTGAGCAAGGCCCCATGATGATCAGGAAGATCCATGCCTACCTTGTGAAGGAGGTGAACCTGGCCGAAAATGGCGAGGAGAAGGCAACCGAGTTTGTAAACAGAGTGTGCCAAGTTACCCTGGAAACTTTCTGGACTCAGGAGGTGAAGGGAGAAGAAGGCTTTGAACGGACTGATAGCATGCTGGAAGAATATTTGATAAAAGAATTCCTCCAAGCAGTAGTGGAAGTACAATAGTCGAAATACTAGCCTTATTCGTGACGTTTGGATCAGAAAAATTCGTAAAAGGACCGGTTGTGCTGCTCACCGAGGGTATTCAGAACTTGCGGTTAGATGGACTTCTGACATTGATTGCGATAACGCATGGAAACTTGGGAGGACTAATGAACTTGACACGCTACCCAGAGCAGATGAGAGAGAATGTGAGGAAGTTCGACGTGAAGAAAGCCACGGATTCTTGGAATCAGATAAGAGATTTGAGACATACTCTTATCCAGTACCTCCTGCAACAGAATCGCTTTGGAACCGGAGAGGATGAGACGATTGAGAGGGAGGAAGACGTGAGACGTTATGTCGGGGGCATGCCCCTGCTAACTGATATAAGCTTGGCTATGAGGACCGATCCCTTAGCGTTGATCAGAGGAGCCACGGAGTTTGTGACGGTAATCTATGGACCAGCAGTCACATTTGCGTTCCCTGATGTTAGGGTGGAAGCATACAGGAGGTCGGTGCTGCACCTGAACCTCATATCAGCAGTGGACGGGAGTGTGCTGAACTGGTGTGAGCAGCATGTATTGCGAGAGCTCATGAGCGAAGATCTGTTGTTTGGAAAGATAGCAGAGCCAGAAATGACGGTCGTCAACTTCGACGATCACTTTCGTGATTGTATGGGAGAAGTGGAGAGAGGGCGCATTGAAGTATTTCCGAAGCTCTGGAATCTAAGGCCCTATGATAAGACAAATGGTGAGATAACAAGAACTCCTCGTCTCACTACAGCATACCACAAGGTGAGAGAAGAGACGAAAGACTGGGGTTATTACGAGAAGCTGCCAGAGGAAATCCCTGATTTCCTCTGATAAGAAGGATGTTGCTCGGAGCAGTCTCCGTAGTACAAACTCCTAGATTGAGAGCGTTTGAGGCCAATGAAAGGAGGGTAGCGAAATTCGTGGAAACGATGGATCCATGTTTTGTGGGTAGAAATGCCACAGTGTTACAGCATACACGATTTGTCTACACGGATCAAGCGTTTAGAAGGCGAATAAGCAATGCCGCGACTCCTAAGCCTGGAGGATTTGACAGGGAATGGACGAAATTAAACCTAGCGCCTATAAGCATGAGAGGCAGAGCCGAATTACCTGAGGCCTCCATGATTTTGACTAGTGTGAAACCGGAGTTAACAGTGGGAGGAACGCTGCAGACGAGAACCTTCTGGCACCCTTCAGCTATAAGGGTATCAAAGTGGTCCATAGAGAAGAGGAAGATAAATCAGCCGGCAGGCTAATCATACCGAAATTTCCGGAAGGAGCCAAGATTGAAAAGCAAGGACCCTCAGATTCGAAAGATACATCAGAAGGAGAAGAAGGGCAGGGATGAAGCTGTCGATCGGAAGAACCTATGCAAGAGGATCCCGATCAAGCAGAGAAGGAGGACGATAAAGCATCGACAGGAGGAATATCCAGCCTGAATTTCAATTTCCTCAGTGACTTTGAAAACAACACAGACGCGTTGGGAACGACTGAACCAGCAAACGAAGGTACTTCGACAACGGAACCTCAGTCGGCTTTTGTGGAAATGAACCGAGATTTGCCGGAGAGCAGCTCTCCGGGCAATTCCGAAGACAGATAACAAAGACTTCTTATGGAATCACCAAGGAGAAGAAGGATAGAAGGCGCTGCCAGAGTACCCTTCTTGGGAACATTACCCAAAGAAGAGTGGGAGGTACATCACCGAGACCAAGAAAATAGGACGGGATGTAGATTGGACAGAGTAGCTTTTATGGAAGAAGTCTGGACAGTAGTTCAGAGCTACGGAACCCAGTCCGTTTTGAAAGTAGGTCTCAACCGACCACTAATGCGGGAAGTCCTTGACAAATCGATGAGTGTGAAGGGAGATTGAGTTAGTTGTTGATCGACTCAGCCACTGACGAAAGTGAAGCAAACTCTCCTATCAGGATGACACCGCAAGAATATAAAGGAGAAGTGGTATATCTGTCGAGAACCAGGAAAGGAGCGATGCGATTAAAATTAGTGATAGATAAGATTAATGAAATGAAGATGAAACTAGGCAGCAAAGTGATACCTAGGAGAGCGGGAAAGACTAAAGTGGATTCTGAAATCTCGATAAAAGCTGTCAACTCAGCGAAAAGAAAACGAGTCGACGAAGCTATAGATTTGGACAAGGTGATGATCGATTGTCTGGCACAGACAGAACGTTGACGGGTGTAGAGATAGTGCCACCCATTCTCATGGCAGGGATAAAATCAACAGGTTATAAATCCAAACGGAGTGACCGCTCTTTGACTCGAGCGACATTGAAAATGGAAAAACTCAGCCAATGTGGGGAGAGCACCATGAAAGACTTTAAACCGTCTCCCATGAACCACGGAAAGGGAAGTGTCGTAGGACAACTGGTCCCAGTGGAATATAACCGACTGACACTGTCGGAGACTGTATCCAAAGGTGAAACCTCTGGTGGATACATGGAGATGTTGGAGTACAGAAACTCGGCCAGAGGATACTTGATGGCTCTGGAAGACAAAAGTGCCATGGAAGGTTATCTGGAGACCATGATGCAAGGCGCCACCCTCAAGCAGAAAGCATATGGAACTCTAGCATCGTCTGAGATGCAGGCAGAGACGATTGAGCAGTTGATGAGCCTTCCATGGAAAGCAGTAGTATTACGTTATTTTGAAGAAGAGATGAGGACTACGCCGAGGATACACGCTCTGATAGCAGTACCTTACGTAAGAACTGAACTACAACTGAGGTTCGCCTGGTGTATGATCGGACTGACTCGCGAGGATTATAAGTTAGAAGAAAGGAAGAGATCGAAAGAAGAAAAGTTCTTCCTGACAACGAGCATGAGGGATCTGATAACCCAAGAGGGAGCAGCAATAGCATGCGCGAAGCGGAGAGACGCTCTCTGTTTCATCTGTTTCATGATAGAGCAAATTTCACTGCCAGCATTGAATACTTGTGTCAAGATGCTGAGAGAGGGCGATGAACGAGTGAGAGCCCTACTCTTGCTAGCACTGCTGGATATACATCAAAGCAAACCAATGAGGGTGAACATGAAAGAACCCGTGGAGCTAGAACACATGAGGAAAATAGACGAAATCAGGAGATTCTCAAACAAGGAGCTGAGGCTCACTAAGGAATCTATGGGAGCACTGCCGAAATCCAACGAATACTGTGGACCGATCAGAAAGAAGTCATACAGTTACGTGTCCGGAGTCATAGGGATAGCGTACAACCTGTTTCTCAGTGAAGACATACGCGATTACTTCTTTGATTACGAGTAAGCACTGTTGCTGAGGTTCTGGACGTCGAGAATTGCAATGATTAAAAGCGCTGCTAATCCGCAGACCATGCTGGGACTAATTTTAGAAGAAAAGGTGGCTGCAACTTCCGTGCCAGAATCCGACAAACGAGTGGAGTTTGGATTGGGATTCTCAGATGAATTACTGAGAACGAGCTTGATGGTAGTGTGGGAACTGATGAGTCCATCGTGGTGTCCTAGTCCCAATGCTGATTCGATACTACAGGCAACACAATATGTGCAGAGGGAACTAAATGCAGACTACAACATGCATGATCTTAATATCATATATAATGTGATGACAACAGCCTCTAAGACCAACGGGGAAGACAAAGTGGAGTTGCCTGGCTGGGGACCAGAAGACTGGGTTAAGCCTGGTAGCTGTCTGGCAGAAGTCTGTGAACTGGACGGTCACATTTGTGGAAGTCTAGATTGAGTGAAAACCCTAGAGAAACAACACAACCAGTTGAAGATATCGTTTGGGAACATTGTGATGAAAGCGAAAACGGAAACAGAGCTGATCGCAGATTGCTATGGAGGAACCGAGGTGAATCTAGAAACTGCACTAGGATTCTACAGCATGTTTGGTTCTTTAGAGTCACTATTGAATCTAGAACAGAAATATGAGATGGTCACGGCCATCAGTGTAGAAGTGTTCTCAGGAGTTTTGCAGACTGAGCAAAAACACATAGGAAAATGGAGGGAAGCGATCGAGGCGGAAATGAACATCCGAGACAGTGACACTTATTGCAGACCATCGGGAGCGCGATATTTGGTGGAATCGACGTTAGTTCCAATGTGCAAGAGCAGATACCCAGTGCATATGGTAGCTGTGGATGTAAAAAGTACGAGAACGATCGTGGATCAAGCCTTCTCAGTGCCAAAAAGTGCAAGACTAGCGAGAATGTCGGGAAAGTCTTATGAGTTACTGTGCAAAATGTTCTCAGCAGTTCCAGAGAGAACTATGGAGGAGTTTGAATTGATACTGGGAAAAAAGTTCATGGGATACGTCAGTGGGAACTTCAGTGACTTTGAGAGACAAAAACAGAGAGGATCAAACGTTAGGGATTACAAAACAGTAGATGAGGATGATGAAGTCCAACGAGTGATGATGGAAGTGAAACCACTACTGGAAGCTTCGGGAAAGCGTAATTGGAGGAGCATCATGTTAACACATGAGGAGTTTCCCTGCCATTTCTTGCTGCAAACATGGTGGTATCCCGGGCGTAGTAATCTGGTGTTGATCTGGGACTCTGGAGAGCTGCTCTCCATGAGTTTACCAGACTCATCACGGCCCATAACAATAGTGATAGTGGGAGTTATGATGGCGATACGATGGCTGGAAGCTCATGTGAAGGAGAACAATAGTCAGGAGGCACCAACGAGAGAACAATTGCAGAAACTGGATGGTCTAAAAAATTTAGATCTTTTTGAGACAACGTGCAAGATTATGAACATTCCGATGGAAGTGAAAAAGATATGGGCAAGGAGACGACTGATGCCATGGTTTAGAGTCAACATGACTGCGTGGTTGTACGAATATGCCAAGAAGCATAAGTCGAAGTACGGCAGAGTGTACAGTAAGTATCAGCTGGACATTGGAGCAGGAGCTTTCAAGCGAGCTTTCGTGACTCATCGGAATGCAGCGACCACCGCCGTGAAAAGAATCTCCAGGATGAGTGAACGTGATGGAAGAGAGAAAGAAGAGATGTTCAAGGAAGATTTGGAGAGAAACGTGACGTTGTGTCTTCACAATAGCTTCTACAGGAACAGAGAATCTAACGTGGATCCCCTACCTTGTTGTAAACAAACGGTAGAAGAGCAGAAGTGTTGGAGGACTGCTTCCAACAGCGTCAGAATAGCTAACGATGTGTTGCAAGACACAGAAACTGAAAGTGCAGAGTCAATGTCGCAGGAGGAGGAGATGGAGCATTGACAAATGGCCAGAAAACAAGATGCGAAAAGAAAGAAAATTAGAAGAGTTTAGAAGTTTTAAAACTTCTAAACGACGAAAAAAACAGGAAACAAAGAAGTGAAGAAAGAGAAGAAGTTTAAACTTAAAATTGTTGTATATCAAATGGACAAAAACTGAAGTGAGAAAATAAGCAACCAAGTTCTAATTGAAATTGAAAGAAAAGATTTAGTTGAATTTTGAACATTAAAGAATTTGGTGAATTTATAAATTTCTATTTTGGTTTTAGTTAGTGGCTTTAGAGACACTTACTATTTATTTAGAAAGGCTTGAGTAAAGAGTATATTTAATAATACTAGCCTGCATGATTGTTTTTAATCAACTAGGACGACTGATCATTTTGTGGTGACATGAAAGATTTGGATAATCTCTTGAAGAGGGAGATTGTTTCATTGTTCTTTCCAACCACAAAGTTCTTTATTTTTAATATTCAGGACCAATAAAAACTAAAATTTCCGAAGAGAAGAAGCATAGTAGGATAATTTTAGCTGGTTGGTTGGCAGGATTGTCCTACAAACTAACACCTTTTAAAACCTAGGAGAAACATTTTTAAGTCAGAGCATTGACACTGGAAATCATAAAAAATGTTTTATATTAAGTCATATCCTCGAAAATGCAGGTTAATGCAAGAATTTGGAAGGCTATAGTGATGTAGTATGATGCCATTTATATTCTGCAGTGAGTCGATATGACGTGGATAAAAGTGATTTATTGCATTTTGTAAATTCTGTTCTGTTACCATTTTTACGAACATTACGAGATTCAATGGGGACATTGACGGGGCTGTCCGGGGAGTGTGTGACATTCGACCAGAATGGACGAAATTGCAATTTCGGATTATTAGCAGCTAACCTTCCGAATTGGCAGTTTTGGAGGATTAACGGTGTTATTCGGACGATTGAACGAATCGGGAACGCTAGAATATTCTGGTATTTTAAATTTTGAAAATTACGAACGATGACGTCATATTTCTGAGAAACGTCAAAATCGGCCATTTTGGAGAAAATCCAAATCGGCCATTTTGACGTTGTGTCTTCAAGATAGCTTCTGCATGAACAGAGAATCTAACGTGGATCCCCTACCTTGTTGTAAGCAAACGGTAGAAGAGCAGAAGTGTTGGAGGACTGCTTCCAACAGCGTCAGAATAGCTAACGATGTGTTGCAAGACACAGAAACTGAAAGTGCAGAGTCAATGTTGCAGGAGGAGGAGATGGAGCATTCACAAATGGCCAGAAAACAAGATGCGAAAAGAAAAAAAATTAGAAGAGTTTAGAAGTTTTAAAATTTCTAAACGACGAAAAAAAGAGGAAACAAAGAGGTGAAGAAAGAGATGTCGTCCTAGTTGACAACAACGTTGAAGGGTAGAAACCAGTCTTCCGGAGAGGAGATAAGTGTGTTATTTCTCCGGATTCAAGATTCCGGAGGGGTCTCGGGACTGGAACTTACACCATTTTAGACAAACTTTTAGCTTCCTCCCTATTATGTCCTGAATTGAGTTTATTTAACATCTGAATTCATTTTCTGACGATGAGAAGCTAGGAGTTAAGGGAAAGGGTTGATCCATCTTCGATGGAGTTGACGATTTTTATCTACTGAACAAAAACAATAATAATATAACAAGTAGTAGTAGCCCTGTTTTTAGGAGTGACCTCGTGGTCTGGGGATACTGAGACCCAGCCATGAGCTCACTAATTTTGCATGCAATTAAATTAATTTGAGTGTTTTGACCGAAGCCGAAAGCAGTAACGTTTTTGTCGACCCGATGTTAGAAAGACCACCAAAAGAACTGGCTTTGGTAGAGACGGTGAAAAGCATGTAGAGCTTAGTTTAGACGCTGGCCAGTCGTGTTATATCTTAGCTTTATTTTCCGTCAATATGTACTTCCGGGCGAATGTTACATAACGATCTACTTGTGTTCTAATTAAACCTGAACCTTGTGAATTGTTTTACTATTCTCCAATCCTTGATCGCAAATCACAACCCCTAAGTAAAGTTTGGTAAGACCATCTTAAATTAGAACTTAGTTACGAGACATTCAAAATCATTCTCACGAATTGATATACTTTTCTCTTTCCAACCCGTCGACTCCGACAATCTATGCCTCAAATTAAGATAACCACACAAAAACCATAAGAACTAACAGTTTAAGAAAATAGAAACTCTAACCCCTCTGGTTCTTGCATCCCTTATTCTAAAACTTTTGTCAAAAGATAATCTAGGCAGTAAACAAACAATCATATTACATAATTGCCTAATCAAAAACGAACGATACGATCTCGTAATCACATCCCACAAACAAACAATAGGATATATAAAATCAAATCAAAATGACAAAAAAATACAAATCATAACAAAACAAAAACAAGTTATCAGAAAACGATTTTCAAAACAAAGAAACGCAGTCTCAGAATCAGAAACAAACACATTACAGGAACTTCATGATTTAAAAGATTAAATAAACACAAAAAAAAACTACTAGAAAACCAAAAAAAAGTTTTCTGACTCGAAGCTATATCACCATCATCAATTGAAAGAAAACGTAGAGTTAAAAAATCATACATTAATAAACCATTATCTTTATAATTGGAATCAACCAAAACGCTATATTGAAAGTTACACATTAACAGTTCTAAGATACAAAAAATGATCGAATACAACAAAAATTTTGACAATAATTCAACAATCTCATTTTTTATAAAACCAGAAATTGATCCCACTCGAGGACAAATACAATTTTGTCACAACTCAATTGTAAATCTATTTGAAAAAAGTTACAGACCGTGTAAAAATGATTTTTTCGAAATAAGAATAAAAATACAAACTCTTGACCACTACCTCAAAGGAATATGTAACATAACATCACAATATGGTGTAATCACAATAGAAATCGTTTCGTCAAAACTAAACCAACCTACACATAAAAAATAAGCAGAAGACATAGATGCAGAATTCTCAAAAGTTTTTACAGAATGCATGCAATTTATACAACATCAAAATTCACAAAGAGCAAATTCAATTTTCATTAATGATATTTTTTCACTTATTTACAGCTATGTATCTATACTAGAATCGAAACAAGTACAAGACATATTGCCACGTAAAACATCTAGACACTCATACACAATACGTGAAAATTTCAACTATAATGAAATTTCACAAAACGCCAAACACGACTTAAAAAAACTTAGCATGGTTCAAAATTGACTATTTCGCTCACAACATTGATTTTACTGCACAATCAAGAAAAAGTTTTAGACCACAAAACTCAGACGACAAAACTGTATTAGCAGATGAAACAGACTAAGTTTGGGACCGTGATTGGTCTCATCCATTATTCATCAAAATAACAACTGATATTTCAAGCGCAGCAAGCAGCAATTAAAATTAGTTCCGTAAATAGAGAATATGTTAAAATAACTCTACTTACTATTGACGCAACACCTTTAAACTATAAAACAATATTCCTTGATAGAACAGGAAATAATAGCTAAAGCTCCTCAAATGGAACAAGAAATTTTGAAACTTTACACAACAAGATATCCAAACTCCATCACATTTCGTGAATGAAGAAATAGTTGAGACAATGCCAGTAACAACACAACAAAGCATTTTTCCTATTCACCCAACAATTACAACACCACAAAATAAAAACCCAGCATTTCCACAAACAACCATACAATCTACAGTAAAACCTTCTGTTGCTCCAAAATATTCTTAAAAGGACCATAAGAAGTTTAGACCAAAAAAAATCACGACAATTGAATAAACTAAAAACAAATGATATAAACAATTTTTCAGACCAGAATTATAATTTCTTTGCCAAAAATATTATAACAAAACTTCCCAGAAAAGCAATCAAAGTCAATCACAGGCACAAAACTACAACCAACAATCCCAGGAACAAGTTTCCAACTCAGTTTATTTCAACGGTCTACAACGAGACAGCGGATGATAGTGAAAATATCCCATTTTTTCATCAAAATGAAAATTTAACAAACAGAAATTTTACAAGAAATCAACCACATTCTTCAGAAGGTGAAGATTATTTTAATCAAGACCAACAAAGGTTTTAAACAAATCATCAGAACAACAACAGGAATATTGATCAACCAGATCCTGCCTACCAACCAGATCTATTTGAACCATACACGCGAAATGAACAAACACGACAATCAAAACAAACTTTTCCTCCAAGACAAAACACAGCACCAAAAAACAATAAAAAAATTTTCACTCATAAAATCCAATGAATACAAAAAACTATCAATCAATACAGTTACAAAGTGAGATACCATTGCCATATATTTTTCAACAACATGAAATTACAAAGACACAACTTACAAATTTTTCTCAAATGCCAAAAGCCCCAGAATCATTTCAGATGACTATGACTCCATACCTTATGGATGAATCATCCAGATCTTCAAAAAAAAACCACCTTTAGTAATCACAGGAACAGATCCTGAATACTCAGTAGATGATAATTTAAATGCAGCTACACAAGTTTATTTCTCAATATAGGACCTGAACCAATAAATACGCCACTTCATGAAAATTGGAAACACAGACGCACAGCTCTAATTCGAACCACACTTGCTTGATGGCGCAGCTCAAAAATAGATTTCAGTTTTACCAATATAAAATAAAAATGTTCGACTCTGAAAGAAAAAAACAACATCAAAGACTATTGTGTAATGAAATTCGTAGGTTCCCCAAGGAAACAATCAAACAACTTGCATATACAATCGAACTTTTTGTAGGAAAAGCATTTTCACTTAATACACATGATAATAAAATACGAAAATGACAGAAGTCTTAATGATGACTTTAACACCACAACTACGAAAAATAGCTATATAAAAGAGAGCATCACATCCATCTTCAATTCGAGAACCTGATATAAATAATCGAAAACAAGTAGACAAACTAGAACAAGCTGAAATAACGAAGAAATTTGAAGAAACGGAAAATATAAAATTACAATATGTGAGCAACATTCAAACAAGTACTTCACAAATAAATAATATACAAGATTTCGACACGCATTTAGCTTAAAAAAATACTCAGATATTAATTATCTATGTGAGAAGTCCAATTTTAAAAGACAAACCATTATTCAAAAAATAGTACAACTATTGCCGTAGATGCGGACATAGCATTGCTGAATAAAGACAAATTTAGCAAGACAATCACAATAAACCAAAAAGTATTGAGAACCAAATAAATCTTTTCATCAATATATGAAAAAAAATCTAAACCTACCAAACAAGACTTTTCACAGTAATAATAGTTCAGAAAAACCACTCCTAGACAATTATAATGAAATAAAAAAATCCTCTTACCGAGATAACTATCGCGGAAGATCTCCAGATTGAAGAAATTCACAAAATTTCTCACAAACTAGATACAGCAGATCAAAGAGTCAAAACAATCAGTATCGAAATAATTATTCAAGATCAAACTCAAACAGAAGTAATTATTCGAACTACAACTGAAATAGTTCCAATTCAAACTCGCGTAAAAGATATAATTCGATTGATCCAGAAACTCCTCATATAATTGAAACAAAAATTACTCAAATAATAGAAATAGACAATACCGAGACAATAGACCACGAAGTTATTCAAACAGCAGATCAAATTATAACAATAATTACAACAGATCACGAGATAATTATAGAAATCGAAATTATAATTACCCAAATAGACAAGGAAACTATTCTCAGTCACCTCACAGAAATCATGCAAACTATCAAACTTCATAACAAAATTATAGAAGCAGTACATCTAAACACAAACGACAAATAAATCAGGTACAATCAACTGAACAAAATCAATCAGACACTCCCGGTTTTGATAAAACAGTAATTTCATAATTACAATTAAGTCACATTAATTGCGAATCCATAGATGACGAAAGCGAAACAGAAAACACACTTTCGAAAACATGCTTCACATTGCAGAAGAATACGAAACACCAATTGAATCGATTTTTATCACAATCACGAAAAGTTTAAATAATTCTCATGAACAAAACAAAACATACAATCTGTCAGGTTTATACTAATCAAAAACTCGAAGGAAGTTCAGGTACGAATAATATATACCAAAATACAACAAAAAAAATACAACCACCTTAAGAAAAAAATTGGACACAACCATTTTCATTGGAAAGTCCAAAAAACCAAATTTTTTAGTCACCAGACCTTGAAATTGATTTTGTAATAGAGTCAGGAGCAGAATCAAATATCATAAACATTCCCACTTGGAATGAAATCCAAATCCTACACCCAAAATAATAACCATTAAAAACCTATAGAATTTTAGCTATAGCACAAGGATCAAATTAACAAACTATTGAAAAAACTAATAATTACTCGTTCGTACTCAAACAATGGAGCAAAACAAACTATTGAATAAACTTTGTAAGCAAACGTTTCATTTTACATACATGAAACACAAAATAGTTGGAGTTCCATTCATCACAAAATATATAGCCACTATTATCATTCTAAACAGTAAAATACATATAAAAGATAAATACCTAAGAACAATTGATATGTCATTAACATTCTTTCAAAGAAAAAAAAATAAACCCGTTTTTTTCTAAATTCCACCCCATTTACAACCAAGAACGCAAACACTTGAAACCGCTATCAGGATATGTATAATACTTCTCAACCAGTCAAGTACATCAAAAAATTATTGATCAAAAGAAACAACGACTATATATGTGAGATTTTGAATTGAAATCAATTCACAAATTTTTTCGAGTAACACTTTTGCTATCAAATTCCATAAGAACACAAGTTCAGATATCATATCTTTACATGTACACAACAATTCTCCGTATAAAATAACTTAACCCGTAGGATTGTTAGGATATTGTGAAATAAATGCAACAATTTCTCCCACAATAGAAACCGCATAAAGAAAAAACAAAATTCTAAAATTATTAAATATCTGCCAATCGACAATTCTGAATGAAGAATTATCTATTATTAAAGTAATTTGGTTTTCAAAAAGAAACACAGATTACTTTACAAAACACCTTATTTCAAACCAACGTTTCAAATTTCAAAATATACATTAGAAAAACAAAAGTTCCTCACGATGTTCAATTTTCAACATTCAAAAATCACACAACAAGATTTTGAACAACTAGCAGAACTACTACTCAAATAACCAATGGTTTATGCGACATCTAAATTTGATGTTGGAAAAGTTAATTCACCACTACACTTGCCACTAAAACCTGAAACAGTTTTCAAAACAACATCGAGCAAGTAAAGTTCCTATTCACTCTCAAGACAAAGTTAATAGACTACTAGATGTCTTAGAACAATTTGAAATCATTTACTTAGTCAACAAAGAAGAACAGTCAAACGGGAATACACTTATAAACCCCGTAACCTTTCTCGCAAAATGAGAATCATTAAAAATTGTTCTAGATGCAAGATATCTAAATTCACTCATCGACGAATCCCAATGTAAAGCCTATAGAACTACTTCAAGTAGTCCTCACAAAAATAAACCGGCATTTCTTTACAACAGCTGACATGAACAGTTCTTATAATCAAATGCCACTAGATGAACAATCACGACGCTCAACACAATTCGTTATTGGAAATTAGCAATAAGAATTCAATGGATTATAATATGGAATCTCCATAGGACTAGCAGCTTTTTCAACATGTATGAGTAAAACTTTCCGACCGCCATTCTCAGCAAAAACGCAATAATTTTTTTAGACGATGCCTTCATGCAGTCGCAAATAAAACGCGAAAGGTTCCAAGTATTGGATAAAAATAACCAGATTTTATGTAAAGGAAACATGAAAGCAGCTCCAGTTAAATCACATTTCTTTCTAACCCGCGTTAAATTCCTTAGAAATATTATCGAAGGAAACACAATCACTCCATTAAAATCTCGCATATACGCGATCAAATACCACCAAACAAAAAGATAATCCAAGAATTTCTTTGAACGTTAAACTTCCTATGTAAATACGTGATAAATTGCAATTTTATTTAGGACCTTTTTAAAATATTTTTAGACAACAAAATAAACTTGAATGGGCAACGGAACACTACTAAAAACTATTTGAAGAAGTGAAAAAACTCCTTACTGAACAAATCTCATACACACTTCCAGATCCAGATCAACCATTTTATGCAAGGTGCGATGCTTCAAACTTTGGCATCAGCGCAGCATTATTACAATCACAAAACGGAACAAATAAATTGAATCTTATCTCAGCAAATACACTTATGAGAAAACGTACAGCTGTAAGATATACCCTTACAGAAATTGATTTTTTAATCCCTGGATCAAAACATGCAACAGTCTTATTTACAGATGATAAACCTACAGTTTTCTTATTCACACAAAAATCAAATCAAAACCACAGAGTTTATAGATTTCAATTAATTTTAATGAAGTTTCCAAATTTACATATAGTTTGGACTGCAGGAAAAATCTTGCTTTACCAGTTACTCTAGTCTAAACACACCAGAATTAATAACAAGAAAAACAACAGTAGAAAAACCACAAAAAAATAAAATATTTTATTGCAAAAGACGAAACGTCACCACAATTAGAATGCAAATATGCAGTAAAAATCGACCTTGAAAATGTACAAAGATACAACTTCAACATTTTCCATTATAACTAGATTGCCAAAACAACCATTATGTAGTAGATTTTTTTAGGAAATTCTACATTTAAGCCAATACTATATTCATTATGGGTAAAAAACAACTTACAACAAAAACCAATTAAACAGAGAATGTATCAGACAGATTTATTCCTTTGATAGAAAAAGAAATTTTAACCGAATATATAAATTTTATCAGGATCCGCAGACTCAGACTCTAAATACACAATAAATCAAGTTTTCAATCTACATGACCCTCTAGATAACATACCTTTGTCAAACACAGAAAATGTAAACATATTTCTATCAGTCACAGAAAAAATAACCTCAGACTTATTTCACAAATATCAAAATCTAGACCCAGTTATTCGACGACTTAAATTTTGGCACAAATACAAAACAAAACTTGTAAAAGCAGATGTTACTTTTTTAGTAAATAAAACACTTATGAGATACTTCAGAAAATTTAATAACACAACCATAAATGAAAACACCGACCGATAATCTGGAAAACCAAACATCCGAATTAAAAATACCCTGTCTCTCTTTAAGTATGATACGAAAAGCGTTTCATATTTCACATACGTTAAACACAAAAGGACATACAGGATCAGAAAAAAAAACATACTCAAAATTTATCCAGATTTTTTACTTTCCAAAAGCACCAATTTTGATTAACGTTTTATGCAACGATTGTAAAACGTGTCAATTAAATGTACCCAACCCACCGCAGAAACAAATAGCAGAAAAACAAGACTTTAACCGACAAAGTTTATATTTCAATCACAGAATTTCATTTGATACAAACGAACAAATATCACCATCCTCAGAAGGAAACTCCTATTTAATGGTCATAGTCGACGCATTTACACACTACGTAGCACTCAACCCAGTACTTCACAAGCTTGTTATGCATATACAACACTTTATGAACACTGGATAGCAAAATTCGTATCACCCGAAATCCTTGTTACAGACAATGACACTGAATTCAAAAACAAAGAAATAATCACATTATTCCATCTATACAACCTTAAACACAAACCACGAACATCTCATGCCCCTTGAACTAACGGACTAGTCGAAGGTATGACCCGTTCCTTACAAGAATATCTAAGATGTATCATAAATGGAAATGATAAACGAGATAGTGAATGGTCAACAGATGTAAAACTAATTCCCTTATCTGGTAATTTCACAAATTACGACAACCTTAGGACTATCACCCTCTGAAACGATTTTTAATCAAAAACCACAAAAACCAATAATGTTCAAAGCAAATTCTTCGAAAAACACACAAAGTTATTGCCATCCCACAAAAGAATCAATATGTTATAATCTATCACTACATACACACAATGAAGATCATTTTCATCACCCACAATTTTTGAAACTAGCCTCTGGTACACATACCTAATGGATTTTAAACAGAGATAAAAAACAGGAAATCTACCAGAAAACAGCCAAAAAACTATTACAAAGACAAAATGTTCAATCACATATATATTCATGATTTACACCAGCCACGAACCTATAACTTATGTATTAATACCAAAATTTACGACACAATAAGGAATATCTGAAAATCTACAGCCACTCCGAAAAGGACCATTTCAATTTATTGAAAAACCCACTGATGCAACATATAAAATTATTGATCCAAATAAAAAAGAAATACTCCAACACCGAAATAATCTTTTACCGTATTATCCAAAATAACACGCCCTTCTCTAATTAATACAATTAGAATCCTCCACAGGAATATAAGTTGTTCACGACAACTCAGATGTACAAAATCAACAAAAACATGACTTAAATTTTTCAACACAATTATCAGATGTAAAAAACAAAGAACCAAAAAGCAATATATCAAAAACTTCTGACACGATAAATAAACAAAAACCTCAAAAACACAGACTAAATCAAAAATTAGAAGACAAAATTACACCGCAAGAAACAAAGGAAAATCTTCACATTGACAATTATCACAATTACGAAATCAACCACAAAAATATTTTAAAACTTTTATCCCACAATCTAAAATATTAAAGAATGTTGAAGTTCGGAAACCCCTTTCAGATTAATAAAACAATTTATATATTTTAGAATTTGAATAGAGAAAATCTTTTTTTTTCATATTTCATACTACCACTCTTCATTGTATTTCAAATTGAATCAATCAGAAACTAGCTCAACATCACCCATTTTGACACCACTTTATTAGCCGACACATAACTCACTTCAAACATAGCTGGAACTATAACTAAAAAGACCTCCATTTCAAAATAAGCATCATGTTCATATTGGACAACTAAAATATAGAAAATTGGAACGTTATAACCCTAACCCTATCAACTAGTACAAAAATCAACAATATTGTCTCAACATACACTCAAATTCCCCCAAAGAAAAATTTTGAATAGGCCTAAAGCAAAAATCAGACATGATCATTTAGCCTGAAGTACAGAAAATTCTTAAATACACCCGATAATCTCATAAATGAAAACAAAACTAGGAAACTCCTTCCTAGACAGCCAAACTTGCCTAAATCAAAAACTGCCTATAATTAACCCACTTGTCAAAAAACCAATTAACAATCTGAACACACTCAATTTCCATTTCGGTGATAAAAAAAAATTCGACGAACCGAATCTTTTTTCAAACTCTTTTTTCTCAAATAGTTCGAACTTCAAAACTATTTTTTCAATTTTTTTTTCAATTCTTTCATTTTTTTTCTTCAAATTATTATTTTTACATTGTAGACACCCTCGAATTATTCCTCATTTTCATATTTTTTTGCAGTTTTTGCTTAATTTTTCAATTCCTAACGAAAGCCTAACTTAACGTCTCAAAAATCTTTTACCACTTCCTCAGGTACAATATTTCAAAAACTACCTAAATGCTAAAAACTACCTAAACTACCTAAAAATCCTTTAACAAAAAGGACATACTTCTCCTTCAGTTTTTTTTAAACTTTTTTGGTCTCCGTAATTCTCAAATTATGTAAATGCATGAAAAAAGCAGTAATTATCTATGCATTAGCATCAGTTCTTTTAATCCTTTTCAAAGAAGAATCTCATAAACTTCACGGATTTTACGCTTAAGAAAAAACACTTAGAACATTCCAAAATTGCTAATCAACAACCACCACAACAATCTCCACCGACTACGCCATCCCAAGAGCTCCCAACAACACCAACGTCTAGTCAATAAAGCCAACCCCAAATAACGACATGATTTTTTTCAAGAAAATGCATACACATTTGAAGAATGACATGCATTACTATCCGAACCTTTAATACCCGTAGTTTGCCATGATCTTTTAGGCGAACCAACATACAACATCTCTGAACCAACATATAACATCTACCCCTTCCCCAAAAAAAATCTTGGCAGAACAGGACACCCAAGTCAAAACAAAAGTCAGAAATCTACAATTGATAGACAAATATTTCATCCTAGACGAAATAGTAATTTCACAGACGTAGAGTCCAATTTACCATACCCTGATCACCATCTCAAATTTCTCTAGATCTCTCATGTAGTACAATTCACAGTACTCCTCCACCAATACAAACAGTTTCACAACAAAACACTCCAAATATCCCATCAGATTATTTGGGATCAACTCTCCCACATCCGAACAAACTCGTGAAAAGCCATTTAATTCTCATTTTTTCTGCAGTTTTACACGACAGATATAGAGAACTCCTAAATAATAATATACCTCTGCGATTAGAATGGAATACATTCGTAGCACCTCCTCCCTTGTTTGGACAACATCTTGATAGCCACAGACTGCACAATTGGGTACTCAACAGATTACAATACAGACACGACACTCACAAAGATATACAGGAACATAACATTCACATTTAAACACAAAACATTTTGACAATCAAATTTGAAATCAAAGTAAAGTTAAATAAAATAGTACTTCATCCTGTATCTTTAGACCTGTCAAACATAAAACTCAATCCTTACCTCCCCCATTTTTAAGAACAGAACGTATCTATAAAAACGATAGATATACAACAAAGACACTTGGGTATATAACTTTCTTTAACCCATATTCAGGACTATCATACATATGTATTTCTTGATATTAAAATTTCTCCTCTTTAATTTCCTCTTTTTTCTTTTAAAATCAATATCACATAAAAATCCTCCCCTCAGACAGGACCACAAGACCTATTAGTAACATATTACGATTGCGAGGAAAACGATCAAAAAACACTACACAAAAACGCAATAAATCAAGTAACACAATGCGAATCGGAACCATAAGAAATCGAAAAAACAAACCTACTAGCAACACTTTATTCAAAAGCCCGATCTACAAAATTAACAGCAAAATTCTCAGAGAGAAAAGTACATTGTTCTCAAGTCTCAAATGGAAACAAAAATAGACTCGATCATGAATCTTTTTATCAAAATAATATTGAAAGACTTCTAGATCTAAACCCTGAAGACTGTAAAAATGAAAAATGAACTAAGACGTTTAAAATTAACCAAAAATAAAGAAATTAATCAAAAATTAGTAAATTTTCAGGTATTTTCAGACTCAGCACACCGCGCCGAATTAGAAAGATTTCAAGGACATGTAGAAATAGACAATAAGTACCCATTTCGCGGCCGGCAGGGACGATTGAGGTATGATTTACATGATAAAAACTGGATACCACACATTGGAATAAATAATCCTTCAAACTGCAAAGCAGACACAACAAAGAAAAGATATCAAGAAATATTGTTTTTTGACTGGAAAATCCAGTTAGAAAAAGTACAATTAACACAAAATTTAAAAGATGACACAATACTATATCAAGGAATACGCTTACCATGTGAAAACGATGACTGAGGCAATTGCAATCCTACCACACGCACACCGGCAACCGTTGTTTGGTTCACTGAAGACACATGCACAACACTTCAAGTTGCAAAGATTCATGCAAGAATGATAAAATTTCACCGAAAGTATTTCATCGAATCTATACCCTTTGATAAATTCAACCCTGACCAAATCAACCAAAACAATCAACAAAACAAAAATATCGACTGAATAGAAAATAAACTAACAAGTTTTCAAATTATTTCGAAACTGAAACCACCTGCAAAGATAAAACGTCATTATATGATACACAAAATTCAGAAATACTTGTCGAATACGAAAAAGGTTTTGACATGGAAACTGGAAAATAAATTATTAACCTAATCCAGCCATATAACAACTATAACGACGAAAATTCATACAGCCCAGTAACATTGGAAAAAAATGGAAGTGTTGAAGGAAAACTCCGTCCACAAGATAAAGGAAGCACACGTTTACAAGAACTATCATTAATGAGCCACACTTATTTTGGCGCAGTTCACTATGACATCGATTTAGACATGAAATTAGACAATACAATAGGCAGAGTTTTTCAGGAAAATTCATTATCAGGATTAGAAACACTACATCATGTATGCGAAATAGAACGAACAAAAATTTTTTAATCACTTGCATTAGCAGTACTAAAAATACCGTAGGCAGGATACCTATTATCAGTAAACATATCAAATTTTATCGACTATGGTTTTACACATGTGCTAAAAAAGTATCACCATTATGTGTTTTCGAAGACAAACGATGTTATAAAAAAAATTCCCATTTTCTATAAAAAAAGTACATTTTGTAGATACACCTTCCAGACCCGCATATTTTTAGGATACAACCGTAGCGTGTGGATCTGAAAACAGCCACAATGTCGTACAGCTAAACCCAGATGAAGATAAATACTATGTCCTCACCCCATACCCTACTCTTATGCCACCATTAAGGAAATTTTCACCAGAATCCACCAGAGCTGTTGCCCGAAACCCGAATATTGATATCTATTTCATAGGTATATACTCACGATTGGACATAAAATATCCATACACAACAATTTCAAGAACTCCCAACAAAAACGGACACAATCCAAAGACCATCAATAGATCAAAATTTAAGAAAACTTGCCGAAACCGCAGGATATTTATTGACGTTTACGCACAAGACTACAGCGGATACTTTTAGGATATAAAAAACTATATACATTCAAACGGAGAAAAATATCGCCCACAGGATATTTCTTCCAATAATTATTTTTAGTTTTATTAATCTCAAAAATGATTTTCTTGCCTTTCTAGGATGGCCCTACTATATCTTAGAAATTGCTAATCAACAACCACCACAACAATCTCCACCGACTACGACATCACAAGAGCTCCCAACAACACCAACTTCTAGTCAATTAAGCCAACCCTAACGAACAACACGAAAACCTTTTCAAGAAAATCCATACATTTTTGAAGAAAGACACGTATTATGATCCGAACCTTTAACACCCGCAATTCGCCATGCACCTTTAAGCGAACCAACATAACACATCTCTGAAGCAACATATAACTTCTACCCCTCCCTGCAACAAGATGTTGGCAGAACAAGACACCCTAGTCAAAACCAAAATCAGACATCTACAATAGATAGATAAATCATTCATCCCAGACGAAATTGGAAGAGTTCAATTTAACATACCCGCATCACCATGCCAAAATCCTCTAGATCTCTCAAGTAGTAGACTTCAAAGTACTCCTCCACAAATACAATGAACTTCACAACAAAACACTCCAAATATCCCATCGGATTATTTAGGATCAACCCCACATCCGAAAACCCATTTAATCCCCAACTTCCACACAACGTCGCCCACATTGGATGACACAACCTTTCACACAAGGTGAACCAAATTTGGTAAATGAACCAATAGATATTTCATCAGATACATCTTTGTCACTACCAGAAATTCTATCACTACCTTCAACACCATCAACAAGTCAAACCCCAACTTTACTATATCCCCTAAATTTACCTGCAATTTTAGACGACAGATATAGAGAAGTCCTAAACAATAATATACCTCTACGATTAGATTGGAATACGTTCGTAACACCTTCTCCCTTGTTTGGACAACATCTTGATAGCTACAAACTACACAATTGGGTACTCAGCAGATTACAATACAAACCCGACATTCACAAAGATATACAGGAACATAACATTCAAATTTTAACACAAAACATTTTGACACTCAAATTTGAAACCACAGTAAAGTTAAATAAAATAGTACTTCATCCTGTGTTTTTAGACCTATCAAACACACCACTCAATCCTTACCTCCCCCATTTATAACAACAGAACGTATCTATAAAAACGAAAGATATACAACAAAGACACTTGGGTATATAACTTTCTATAACCCATATTCAGGACTATCATGCATATGTACTTCTTGATAATAAAATCTCTACTCTTTATTTTCCTCTTTATTCTTTTAAAATCAATATCACATAAAAACCCTCACCTCAGACAGGACGACAACCCCTATTAGTAATTTTACGATTGCGAGGAAAACGATCAAAAAACACTACACAAAAACGCAATAAATCAAGTAAAACAATGCGAATCGGAACCATAAGAAATCGAAACAACAAACATAATAGCAACACTTTATTCAAAAGCCTGATCTGCAACATTAACAGGATATGACTTCACAGCAAAATTCTCAGAGAGAAAGTACATTGTTCTCAAGTCTCAAATGGAAACAAAAATAGACTGGATCATGAATCTTTCTATGAAAATAATATTGAAAGACTTCTAGATCTAAACCCTGAAGACTGTAAAAATGAAAAATGAACTAAGACGTTTAAAATTAACCAAAAATAAAAAAACAAATCAAAAATTAGTAAATTTTAAAGTATTTTCAGACTCAAGACACCACGCCGAATTAGAAAGATTTCAAGGACATATAGAATTAGACGATAAGTACCCATTTCGCGGCCGGCAGGGACGATTAACCTATGATTTACATGATAAAAATTGGATACTACACATTGGAATAAATAATCCTTCAAACTGCAAAGCAGACACGTCAAAGAAAGGATATCAAGAAAAATTGTTTTCTGATTGGAAAATCCAGTTAGGAAAAGTACAATTAACACAAAATTTGAAAGATGACACAATACTATATCAAGGAATACGCTTACCATGTGAAAACGACGACTAAGGCAATTGCAATCCTACCACACGCACACCGGCAACCGTTGTTTGGTTCACTGAAGACACATGCACAACACTTCAAGTTGCAAAGATTCATGCAAGAATAATAAAATTTCACCGAAAGTATTTCATCGAATCTATACCCTTTGATAAAATCAACCCTGACCAAATCAACCAAAACAATCAACAAAACAAAAATATCGACTGAATAGAAATTAAACTAACACGTTTTCAAATATATTTCGAAACTGAAACCACCTTTAAAGATAAAACGTCATTATATAATACACAAAATTCAGAAATACTTGTCGAATACGAAAAAGGTTTTGACATGTAAACTGGAAAATAAATTATTAACCTAATCCAGCCATATAACAACTATAACGACAAAAATTCATACATCCCAGTAACAATTGAAAAAAATGGAAGTGTTTGTGGAAAACTCCGTCCACAAGATAAAGGAAGCACACGTTTACAAGAACTTTCATTAATGAACAACACTTTTTTCGGCACAATTCCTTATGACATCGATTTAGACATGGAATTAGACAATACAATAGGCAGAGTTTTTCAGGAAAATTCACTATCAGATTAAGAAACACTACATCATATTTGCGAACTAGAACGAACACAAATTTTACAATCACCTGCATTAGCAGTACTAAAATTACCGTATGCAGGATACCTATTATCAGGAAACATATCAAATTTTATCGACTATGGTTTTACACATGTGCTACAAAAGTATCACCATTATGTGTTTTCGAAGACAAACGATGTTATAAAAAAATCCCCATTTTCTATAAAAAAAGTACATTTTGTAGATACACCTTCCAGACCCGCATATTTTTAGGATACAACCGTAGCATGTGGATCTGAAAACAGCCACAATGTCGAACA
The DNA here is from genome assembly GCF_963678635.1 of Symsagittifera roscoffensis. Taxonomy (NCBI): domain Eukaryota; kingdom Metazoa; phylum Xenacoelomorpha; order Acoela; family Convolutidae; genus Symsagittifera; species Symsagittifera roscoffensis. The sequence goes on along the minus strand of NC_087069.1, from coordinate 37,974,089 downwards.
GCTAAACCCAGATAAAGATGAATACTATCTCCTCACCCCATACCCTAATCTTATGCCACCATTAAGGAAATTTTCACGAGAATCCATCAGAGCTGTTGCCCGAAATCCGAATATTGATATCCATTTCATAGGTATATACTCACGATCGGACTTAAAATATCCATACACAACAGTTTCAAGAACTCCCAACGAAAATGGACACAATCCAAAGACAATCAATTTACCAAAATTTAAGAAAACTTGCCGAAACTGCAGGATATTTATTGACATTTACGCACAAGACTACTGCGGATACTTTAAGGATATAAAAGACTATAAACATTCAAACGGAGAAAAAAATCGCCCACAGGATATTTCTCCCATAATTATTTTTAGCTTCATTAATCTCAAAAATGAAATTCTTGCCTTTCTAGGATGGCGCTACTGCATCTTAGAAAGATTGACTATTTTATATGCAATGTTCAACTTGTTAGGATTCTTTTTCTCATTGCTAAAAGAAGTATATAACACATGCGCTATACGCATACAAGTAAACAAACAAGCAAGCGTAGCACGCATCTTGTTCGCAGAATTTTTTAAAATTTTTTTCAACCTCGGTTAATAAAATCCTTTTAGACGCTCAAATAAGCGAATACAATAAAAATTATTAACCACACTAAAAAAACAAACGACGATTCACAAGACAATACAACTAAAAACCCACGGCACCAAAATTACAAAAATTTTAAAATAACTATTTACTATCTCTAGTATCACGAAACTATAGACATACACCGATACCAGAGCATACTTTTTCAAGTCATAGCTACCCACAAAGCCCAGTTTTTCATATAGTAGTCTATCAACCAAACATAGACGACTCATATGACCAGATCATTGAACAGCCACTTACCACTAATCTCTGTTCTCAGAACAACCATCCTTTTAGCCAATGATGAGCCGCCAAGTTGGATCCCTGAATCGTTCCCTATCCTACCCATCCTTCAACGACATTCTTCCCGTATTTCCCTTTATCATCATTCACAACTAACTCACCACGCATGGATTCTGATGATTCCACAAACACTGTTTTTTTTACCATATCACCGTTTAACAATTCCGACATCGACATCGCGGACGAAATCCAGAACTCAGAGCCCAGCCGATCCACTTTTTCACAACCCCTCTTCCATTCTATTCCAATCCTCAGTTCGGAAGAAAAATTCGCAGCCCCTCCTCTTGCACAGATGCAACCGCAACCTACTCCCCCCTGACAAGCGACCCACCCGACCCTTCCAGCCCCGTCACAGAAGAACTTGAGTACGAGCTTGATAACTTCAAGTCCCTACAACAACAGCTTCAACACAATAACACACAACAATTCAAAATATAGCACAATTCATATCCTCCTCCAACCCAGCCTCCTCAGTAGAAGAAAACAGAGCCCACAGAGTATTTAAAAGAAAAAACCCAAACGCCCAAGCCCTTCACCACCCCCGACCACCCCGATTGTTTTCCCTACACCCACAACACACGAATACCAAAGACTTTCTCAGACATAACTTACCTTGTTTCCCACATTAAACTTATAACAACCGTAATGAAAGCCAACTGAATTACGTAGATGATTACAGCCTGTTCCCATCACTATCATTGTCATCTCACTATCATTTCACTAATCCCCTAGTACACCCTTTAGATAACAATCCAGAAGACAATGCACTTCGTCAATCCTGCTTACACAAATTAACCACCGCAAGGCATGAAATACAGTTCAGAACTATCGGACTAACACAAACACTCAATAAATCTGTTGCACAAAAAGGTAACAGATTTTCCATTAATGACTACGATCATGCTATTCCACGTTACATGGAAGACACTATCATTGAAAAAGACGAAGACACTAACCCCTAAATGACAGAGAAAATTTTTTATCGAATATGAATAAACATGTGTAGTTGATAGCATGAGCAAAAAATACGATATTTTTATTTCTACAGCACTAACCGACACAAAAAAGCTTGCAATTCCTATTATAATAAATGTAATCACTTTTCCCTCACTTTTCATTTCTTAACAACAAAAAAACGTGACCTACACTGTTCCCACGAAATAACGTTAGGCACTAAGCTAACTCACACATACAATTAATAATAATTTATTCAACATCACTACATAAATAACACACCAGCACGCAACCCACAACATAGATTCACCTTTATTATTTCTAAATATACATCACCATTTTTTCTCAACTTAACTTATTGTACTAAAAACACGAAAATTCACGGCATCCTCCGAAATAACGACCGAAAACGAAAAATTTATATATACTGCGCACTAACCAATTCATTTGACGTCGAAGAATCTCGCCCAATAATCATCTTCCAGGAATATATTAAGCCCATCGAAGTCCACATCCTGGAATGTGTTCACAAAGCTTAAAACAACCGTAAACTATATGATCGATTTTGCACTTACTAAAGAAGAACTAAATATCATCCGAGCACTTGAGCTTCTACGGCCCCTTCTCCAGACTAAAAATGCCATACGCATGCATGCTAAACTCTTAACAGCTTCAAACACTATTCACACTAAATTCCCAATTGGATTTTTGCCGACGACAGTCCCCTGTAGGTAGGTATAATTAAACATTTAACTTTTAAATTCAAAATATACTGACCATTCTACGAAGATGTTTCATTTTTCATTTTTAGATTTCACCAATCATCCATCTAAGACAAGAAAAAATCACTTAAAAATCTAGAAACTTCTTTCAATAAACCTTTTAAGTTTTTCTATAATTATTCAATTTTATATACCAAATGCATTGTATAATTTAAGCGGTAAATTTTAGATTTTCAAAAGCCGTATATTTGCAAAACTTTAAAGTTCAATTGCAGTAATTTAATAAAAAGAAAACCTAGTAAACTTAAAACAAAAACAAATAAATTGACAGTACTAACCTTTCATAAGACCTTTTTTTTGTATCTTTGAATTCCTTATAAGAACCTAAATCAAACACTTTTTCCATAATTGCACAAACTGGCCCACAAAAAATTATTTAAATAATGAATTTCAACCTTCAATTTTTCACTGATAACAACTCTAACTAGTTTTAACACGTCTCCAACTTTCCGTTAACCCGATTGGGAAAAATATAGTCTAACCAACGTAACTTACTAACGCTACCAAATCCAAAGCTAACAGCATGACTAAGAAAGAAAGTCCCGCTGTACCCAAACCAGATTAACATCAGATTAAACTGGATAAAATATTTTTTTGGAAACCACTTTCAAGTTTTTTTAAAACAAAATGAAAAACAAAAACTCGAAAGACGACCCCAAAACATAGGAGTCTTTTTTGGAAAAAGGACACAATCAAAGCAAAAAAGAGAAAAACACGTAACAAAATGTCACAAAAGGTTCAACACATGAAGAGACTCTGCACAAAGAGACTATAAAATTGTAGCCCATTCCTGGCCTCACCCACCAGAGGGACGTCCTGAGCATGCTCTATATTCGGCCTAACCCACCGCGCTGCCACCACGCTTTGTGAAACCCTTCATATTTTTGCCGAGTGTTACTCTAGGGTGAGCGATTCTTTCAAATAACCGATCTAAATCAAAAACGCTTTTGCGAAAATAACTAATAACAAATCATAACTAAAAGACTTAACTAACAAGATGTAAATGTAAATATATAATGCACTATAAAAAGATTTCCTAGAGGCCCCGGAACGAGCAGCAAAGAAGATGACACCCAGACATTCCAACCCTGGAATGGCAAATCGGAATGGTTTGTAGCCTTAGTCACAATCCTCAAAGATTTTAAGCATGGAACCAACATCGCAGCAAAGAAAACCCATTGAAACAGACCAATGGCCATCTCGATGTTGACTTCACATACCGATCCTAGTCACTTGGCACTTCAAACAGAAAAATCAATTTTCACTCTGCACGTAGTCTCGCTCTAAACTTAATAAATCAATACATCATTGTATCAATCAGAAGTCTTGACACTCACCTAAGACTACCCACGATCAACGAGACCCACTTCAAAACACAAACGAAAACAAACCTCTTCCATCTAACACAAACAACTACACCTCTCCCTTCTTCACGAAGTCACTGCTCACAACTTCAGAAGAAAACAACATCATCTGTCCAACATTACAATAAACAATTGAACCTAAAAACTCTCTGAACCCCGGATGAGTGTAATCAATTATAAACTAGAATTTGTAATTGGTTATAAAATTTATTTCCCTATTCCTATAAAATATTAATACTAACCAATCATATTCAATTCCTAAAAATGACACTTATCTGTAAGTGCTTGAAATACTTGTTGTTTCAGCACCAGAACAATTTAAATAAAACTTAGACTACAGTTGTTCTCCTTCTGGATATAGCTCCAAGAACTAATACGCAAAAACCAGTATACACTAGATCTATTGAGACTAGGAGATATAAGAGTAAGGTTAAGATCGGTATTAGACTAAGAAGTTGCACGAATCTGTCCGGCCGAATATATAAGATAGCGTGACGAGCAGACGGTGTACCCTATCTGAAAATACTCTATGAGTATAAACAAAATGTCTTAACTCACTACATCATTTTTGTATTCTGAGTGTAATTGACCTGGGTTGTGTTTTAGCACCCCCTCAACCGAATGTGACTTGGGAGAGTTATGAGACGAGTGTAACAGTAACATTGCACAATCCTCCTCATCAGTTCGACGAATGGCACCTGAAGATCACTGGCTTTCTTAACAGAAATTTTAGAGGTTCCTATGACAAATGGGTTAAATTAAACTCATCTCAGACTACCTGCACATTCGATAGACTCGCTTACGGAGTGAGTTCTATTATTTATGTATCGTTGACAACAGGCGGAGATGGATTTACAGATTGTGGTCCAATGCGACAATCATCATCCCCCCGTTCTAGTTTTTACGTTTCAGCTGGGTGCAACAGTAAGTGTCCAACTTTTGATTGAACCATTTAAGAGCGACTTTTTAATAAAAGCGACTTTCCGCATCAGTATCGTAATTCCTTAGTTCCTAGAGGACTTTCAAATATCTGCTCTCTCGTCGTATTTTTTTATTTTGGCTATAGTAATTTTTCTTTGCCTAAAAACAAAACTTGTTTGAGAAAATGCAATTGTCTTGTTAATTTTCCAATTTTGAGTAACGCATTTCCTATGAAGTAATTGGTGAGTATTTCTGCGTTTCAATCCAAGCGTTGTAAGTTTTTTTTTCCTTAAAAATTATAGGGTCCATTTTTACGAAATTTACTGCTACCAAAATTCTACAGCATGTTCATTTCATTAACGATTTCTCTCCACGCTTCAACCAGATCTATTAATTGGTAACAAGGTACTGTTAAGCAATCAAAATCAGAAGATGCTCGTTCAAATAGCTCAATCTGATTTTTGATGGCTCCTGAAACAAGCATTTGAACAAAATTTTTGATGGCGAATGGCTTGTTTTCCATTTGCTTGGATTGATTTGTTTTGAGATTGCTATCAAGAGTCGATGAACGTAGTTCATACTCTTATGAAGATTGCGAGGACTTTGTTTTAAATTTTGTTAAGGCTCAAACTTACTTTTGCGCGCATTGGTATTTGATTTTTCAAAATCCAGTTCATTTCTTTTGTTGAAAGGAAGCCAAAGTCCAGTATCGAACATCAAAAAAGTATGGAGTCACGGAAAATGTGATCGACTTCTATTTTCGAAAATGGAATTAAATTTTCAGATTTCCATGGTAATATATTTTTTTCGTACCTTGACCCAGTTTTCTCAGCTGAGTTAGGTGTATCGAACTATATATATATCATGATTCGTTTTTAAAACTTCAAAGAGCTATTAGGTCACCTTTTTTTGTCTTCTTCGAATTTCGATTCGAAAGTTGAGATTTGTTTTAGATTAAACAGTCAGAATTTTTTTGCTTACTTGCGTTCATTGACTCTTTTCCAACTGTTTGTTGGCTATGTTTATGGTATTTTATATTTTTCGCTTTTTTAAAAGAAAAAAGTCTGTTGTTTTTATGACCCACATTATTTGCCAAAATTTGCAATGTTTTTGGACGTCAAAAGATGCGATGGTTCTACTTGAAAAATCTATGGTTGGCTCTCGTTAGTTGCCGAAAATTTGCAACATTTTCGGCCATCAAGAAGTGCGTTGAATCCATAAGGATCAAATTGGGGCGAACATCTGCTTCGGTTCAATCACATCAGTAAAAATAGAAAACTGGTGTTTTCCAAAACTTTTTCTTCAAATTTTTGGGCAGAATACCCGAAACTTTTTTGGTGGATCGCCTATCCTGGGGCTATATTCTTGGAAAAAAGGGTTCGTTACTTTTATTAAATAAATTTTTTGGACAGGTTTGAAACGTCTCTACTGATCACTGAACAAAATGATTTTCTTATGCATAAAATCCACTGTCATATAAATGCCTACAATTTTAGATACGCCTAAGTTGGAAAATTAGAGCAAACGTTTTGGTCACAATTTAGCCGTTCTTTCAATATTTTTTGCTCAGACTTTTGAGAGCAGCTCACTACCCATGATACATAATATTTTTTTTCTTCGGCTCCGTCTATTGATTGCTTTTAGATAAACGTGCTGCAAATTTTAGGGATCAAATACCTGGTTTACCCCTTTACCTAGTTTCCGCCTTGAAGACCAACTCTTTGAGCAAACTGTTATTTTCATGATAAACTTTTGCATTCAAAAAAAATTTGTTTTCCACTTTCTTTTCTTTTTGAACAAGGTAGATCAGTTTTAGATTTGCGTACAGACTTGTCATCAGTGATTGCCACTTTTTCTATTGAAAAAAAAAACTTTAAAAAAAATTTAAGTCTTTCACTTCAGAACACACACGTTCACAAAACTTTTTTCGCTCATCTAATGACGCAACAAAATTCTGCTGAGCTGTGGTAAAATGATTCAAGTGTTTTCAACAGAAAAAAAACACGAAAAAGAGAAAAGTTAAATGAGATTTCCAAAATTCGAATCGGTAAAAATTTTTATCATATAAAATTAAAATTTTAAAAAGCCAGGTGTTTAAAAAGCTAACAACAAGCTCAAAACAAACGTCTGTTGCTCCAGAAATGCCCATTAGAGGCATGAGTCTAGCAGATTAGTCCTGTGAAAAAAAGTTGTTTACGGGAAAAAAAGTCCAGTAGCCAATAGCAATACCCTTGCTGGTCGAAAGGGTTATATCAGTAAAAAATCGAGTAGATTTTAAGTAGAGGTCAATTTGCCTGATAATAATGTTTTTGAGAAAACAAAACAATTTTTGTTTTCATGACCGGTATGATGAGCAATTTTTTTTAATTTCTGAATTTTGTTTGGCATGAAAAGTTCCTGCTCAGACATTTTTGGCTTTGTTATCGCTTAGTAACTTTTGTTCCGAAACTGATTTTGCATTTTGTTATCTGGGCATGTTTTTTTCCCAGCTATCTACTTTCCTTTTCGATAGATCTAATTTTAACGCAAGTGGTGCGAAACTCAGCTTTGCCTCTGCGTCCTCATCTTATCTCTAGAGTAGTTTTTAATAAAGAAGTTCAACAACGTAGCCATCAAAATTGAGTCAAAATGGTGACAAAAACATCGGTTATTACTTAATTTTTTGTTGTCCATGCATAACCAGATAAAGTAACTAACCATCGGAATGAGTAGGATGATATATCATATCAAAGCCATTGACTCAAAGCCAAGTGTCCCAGTATTGACAAAAACTAGGAGCTTGGCTAGTAACTAACAGTTTGGCGTAGTAATGAAGTTGTGATATCCTTTGAGTTTTAATGGGTGAACTTATGCTTTTCTGAAATGCCAACAATATATGCTTTAGAATTAAAAACGACTCCTCGTTTATCAGCGTGAGGCGACAGTTCGTACCAAGTGTCAATTCGTAGCAAGCGAAAATTGGCAGCACGATTAATTACTAATTGGGGTGATTACTAAACGACGCGAATTAGGGTTGTGGGGGATTAAAATCAAGGAAGCGATCAAATTTCATAAATAAGCACCAGATTTGAAAAGTAAAGAGCAATACTACCGGGTCTATGGACATTTGAAAGAAATCAATCCAGGACTTAATTCCTCGCAGATTGTGGTAGATTTTGATATGGCTTCAATATTGCCTCTCAAAAGGTGTTGAATGGAGTAACTATAAAAAATGCTTATTTGATTTTGCTCAGGCCAACTGGGACAATTTTTAAGAGATCGGATCAGCACCAGTTTATCGAGAAAAAAACGCCCATTTTTCGAAAGTAATTGATTGCTCTGGCACTAAAACCTGAGCTCGACTTCGGAATCGGCATGCCAGTTTTATGTTAATAAGTTTCCGAAAAATATGGTTTGTCTCCTAACTGGATTACATCGATTGTTTTGAATAAACTGGGGTTGGAACCATCCTCCGAGGACGCTGGGGAGTTGGAAATTTCCCTATCGCACTCTGGAATTAGTTCGAAAACGTCAAAAATAGAAGACAAAAACTAATAATTCGGTCGAGGGATGGCATAGGCTCTTACAGATAGGGATGGGGTTTGCTCACCCTATCATTAAAAAAGTTATCCTATTCCTGAAAAAAGAACAAATTATGTCGGAGAACAAATTGATGAGAGTAACTGCCGGAGAAAGTGCCGCCCAGGTGGCAAAATACGAAAAATGCCAAAAAAGATTAGTCGAATTGCTTAAATTTTAAAGCAAAAGCAATGTTTTTTTTAAACAATTTAGGGGCCTCTAATTCAATTTTGATTTTTAGTTCCTTCGTTCTTCAATTTTTTATTTTCATCTAATTTCTTTTGATCTGATCAAAGCTTTTATCGCTACTAATTGTCGCTTGCTACGAGTCGTCGCATGCTGCGAATAGTCACTTTTTCAAATGCTACGAGTAGGCAATTGGGATGAGCTGTCGCTATGCCGTATATCAATGCGAAGCCATGAATGTTATTGCACAATTTTAGATCCATTAAAAATCTGACGATATACTTGCAAAAAATTAAAATGAAAGTTTTTTTAAAATTTTTTTCTTCAATATATCCCCCACAAGCTAACTAGAAAGGGATGTGACGAGCGTCTTGCAACGTAATAATAAGAGCAATTTTCAAGCCTATAAGAGCAATTACGCAAGATCTCCAATTTATCCAAAATAGCAATTTTCAAACTCCCATCTTTACGAAAAATATTGAGTTTAAGTAAGCCAGCCGAAGTATAATACAACCAAAAAATTACGTCAAATGAATCAGATTTGTATAATCAAATCGGCATAGTCAGTAATCAGATTTGTTTCAAAACTCTCGCACTCAGTAAAAAAAAAAGAAAAAAGTAGATTATGATGTGTTTTTCTTTTCAGTCTCCATAAATTTCAAAAAAAATGAATATTATCGTTTGAAAATGGATTCTAATGTTACTATTTTTCAAAACAATCAAACTCATTTTAATCAACCATTATAAAGGATTAAAATTCATTTTTATCCAACAAAGGTCATTGCATCATTTTGTTTTATTTTTGTTTTGTTTTGTGTGCTTTTCAGAAGGTTACCGAACTAAAAGAAACTGTAATATTGTACTTATAGCCAGGGGAGGATTTAAGGGGGGGGGGGAAGTCTCCCCTCGGGGATTCGATCCCCTGCCGACCCATAGATATCCATTTCTGGTGACTAACCCTAAAATTTTTCTGAAGTCGCCTTCGGCGCCAATATAAACTACAATGGAGGGGGGAGCACGCCAAAAATGCGAATTTCTAAAAAATGCCTAAAATCGCCTTTTTTTTCAAAATTTTGCCTGCGGCTCAACAATTTTGGCCAAAACAAGGTCTATTTGGTGCTTTGACAGAGCTCGGAAAACCAATTTGGATCGACCTAAAAAAAGGACCACACGATTTTTGATTTTTTTTTGGAAATCCGCAACCCCCTCGAGAAAAAGCTAGTTCCGCCCCTGTTTATAGCGCACATTTAAAATAACTATGATTTTTATGGTGTTTTCATGCAGAAACGTTAATTATAAATCATTATAATTAATTTTTTTATGAGATATAATTTTGATAGAAGAATGGATTATAATTAATTCATAACTATTTATTGGAAAATTTATAACTATTTATAATAGGTTACAATTTATTAAAATGTCACCGAAATGTTATCTTTATAATGGATTATAAATCGTTCAAACATTCAAAATAGGCGCTTATAATTAATATTAATTTAGCTGAAAGTACGATTATAATTATCATATAATCGATGCGAGCTATTACATAACAATTAAGTTTTGTCGGCTGAATTATATGGGAAACGGTTTTTCTCTTCGTTTGGTTTACATACCACCAAATAATAAGAGGTGAAACATCTTTTTTAATTTAAGCTCCAGAAACTACAGTGCTGATTTAAATTAACCGGACAAAACACGTTCAACTTGAAATTTTAAACGCGTTTTTCTCAAATTGGGTTGAGTTTAGGTGAAAACTTATGACGACAAAACTTGCTTAAAATTTTAGCAGAATTAATATGGTGTTATTTGTTTTGCGAAATTCGGGCCCAAAAATTTACCCCAAAAATGGGTCATTTTGATTTTTCTTAGTTAATAGAAAATTACGCCAAAAATACCCGGTCGATCACACACACATTTATATCAAAGTGAGCCCCTTACGTAGTCCAACAAACTTTAAAATGGGTATTTTCTCCAAGACATTGTATAAATTAATTTATTTTTGCTTGATAGACAAAAAAGGTCGTTTTTACTATATAAAATACTAACTTTTTATTTAAAAACATTTTTTAAACGGTTTGCAGTTTTTTTTGGAGAGCATACCCTTCTTAAAGTTTGTTGGAATACGTAAGAGGCTCACTTTGATATAATTATGTCTGTGATCGACCGCGTAATTTTGGCGTAATTTTCTATTAACTAAGAAAAACCAAAATGAGCAAGTTTTCTCTTCATAAGCAAGTTTTCTCTTCATAAGTTTTCACCTAAACTCAACCCAATTTGAGAAAAACGCGTTTTAAATTTCAAGTTTAACGCTTTCATCCGGTTAATTTAAATCAGCACTGTATATCTTTCAGATAGTATAAAGAGTTTGACTGAATGAAAAACAACCACCCCGGTCACAAATGAATATTCCGCTCTTTTTCTCAAAGTTGATCTTATTGGCTACGACGAACATTTTGATATAGTTTAAATTAGAATCAATGATTTGAAAGAACTGTTTCCCGAGTCGAGGTTTTTCACCTAATTTGAAGCAAGTTTTGAGCGGTTTGAGCGGTTTTTTTTAGACAATTACGCTCAAAATCTTGCTTCAAAATGAGCGATTTGAGCGGTTTTTGAACGGTTTATCTAAAAAACCGCTCAAAAACCGAGCAAGATTTGAAAGGTTTTGAGCGGTTTATCTAAAAAACCCGCGCAAGATTTGAGCGGTTTTTGAGCGGTTTTTTTAGATAAACCGCTCAAAACCGTTCAAATCTTGCGCGGTTTTTGAGCGGTTTTTTCAGATAAACCGTTCAAAAACCGCTCAAACCGCTCATTTTGAAGCTAGATTTTGAGCGTAATTGTCTAAAAAACCACTCAAACCGCTCAAATCTTTCATATTTTCCAGTGGTTATTTTGCTCGAGCATTTGAAAAAAGTCGCTCATTGTTTTTGGTCAAGACAACGAAAAAAATATTGCTTGATTTGAGAACGGTTAAGCACTCTTTTTAAATTGTAGATAGTATTTCAACTGCATCTTAGCGTGGGTTGACCAAAAATGCTTATCCTACAATTTCCATATATGAAAAAAACGTGTCCTACTATTTCCTACAGTTTCATAGACTCAGAAAATTGTTTAAAAAACTCTAGGATAAACGTTTTTCCATAATTTTGATGCAGGCAATTGTATGATAAGCTTTTTTGGTGTGGGGAAAATCAAAATAAGCATTTTCGGTTTATGGAGGTCAACCCGGGGTCACATTACCTTTCCAGGCCTTTTTGTTGGTTTTAAACTGTTTTCTTTATAAGACCGCTCAAAAACCGCTTAAAAACCGCTTAAAAACCGCTCACATCTTGCTTGAGAAACCGTTCAAAAATCACCGCAAGAAATGAGCGGTTTTTGAGCGGTTTTTTAGGCAAGATTTGAGCGGTTTGAGCGGTTTTTCCAAAAAACCGCCCAAACCGCTCAAATCTTGCTGAAAAACCGCTCAAACCGCTCATATCTTGATCGGTTTTTGAGCGGGATCTCGACCCGGGTTTTGATGGTTTATACATCATCACTGAGGCAGTTTAATTTTTATTCGTGGCTCCTTTTGCATAGTCATGTTATGATATCTTTTTTCCCGTCACCACACTCAGTTTTGCAGTACATTTACATTAAAACTGAGAGTCCTCATAAATGTCCCAGGAAAATTAATTTTGTGGTTTTAAACTCTTTCTAGGACCACCCGTTGTATCACATCAAATCGAGGCAAAAAGCCCCTGGAAGATATCATTCATCTTCATCAGTTTTGGCCTTTCCTACCTCGACAGGTATTTAATCGTCTCTTCCAGCTCTTCACTTACCAATCCAATAAAGAAAGAAGAGCTGTTAATGCACTATGGTTACCCCATTGAAATTGATGGCCTTGATCCAGGAACTGAGTACTATCTACACTTCACTCAGTTGGTTCAGTTCTGTCCCAGCGGAGATCGGGTGTTCAGTTATACGACTTCAGTCTGCACAAGTAAGATGAATCATTTTGAAAAAATCACATCTTAGTTTGAAAGAAAGAAGTGATTGACCAATTTTCTATGCTCTGTTTATTGTTTTATTGTAGTTTTTCTAATGATTTTTTTTAAAAATTAATTTCGAGCCCTTTTGATGAAGTCTCTAGAAAATCTGAATTAATAAAATTAATCGAACGCCTCTCAAGGATTCGACCTCTGCCGCTCCAAAGGGTCCTCCTTTGTACTAGTTTGGCATATCCACTTTTGGTGGCTGACGGACCCTAAAGTTTCTTAAAGGCGCTGTCATCCGTCTCGGATTGATAAATTTATCATATTTGATTTGTACCTTTTATGTTAAACTCACTGTGCTAGATATCTTGTTATGTGGTCGGTTGACCTTGATAGGCATTAGACATATGTTGTTCTTGAGCTGTAGCTCAGTTGTCAATAAAAGTTGCCTTTCAACTAGTTGTTTTTATATCGCCTTGTTTAGAACTCTCGGTTTCTCAATCCGTTCGGATCCAAAAAGTAGGACGTTCATACGCAGATTTATGACATGGCGCAGTCAGCAGGATACTCGAAAAGCCCGTTGAATATTGACCTAATTTGGGAGAAGGCGTCAGCTGAACCACCATTAGAGTGGACTAAAGGGGCAGCAATACTAGAGATGACAGTATTCGCTAAAGACGGAATTGAGGTACGAAACCTGCTAAGAACTAAACCGTCATTAGTTGAACCTTCAGAGTCTATTTACGAGGTCGAAATAACGGGAGAAATGGAAGCACAGAGGAAGAATCGGGATGTTCGAAATCAGGAGAAGCGAGTTGGTTGGGAAAACCACGTGATAAAGCCCGAGAGAAAGGAGTACTTTGTAATTCATTTCGTTGGGATGAAGCAGATGAAAAATCACGCAGTTATCTTTTTCTATACCTGGGGGCCGAGGGGCAACGACAGGACTAACGAGAGAGACCAAGTTTGAATTTACCGACAATTACTACGAAAGATCTCATGACAACTATAGAAGAAATTTCCGTCACAACTAAATATGCAATACGCCGGGAAAAAGGTTTTGAACACATTTGCACAATGACAATAAACCCATTCGGAGGGCAAACAGCAACGACAAAACACGAACCAGAACATTACATAAATACACGTGGCCGCAATTACTACACTAACAATCAAAGTTCCAGAGATGTCGGGGTAGATTCCATGAAACACAAAATGCAAGAGGACAGCAACAACGGAACACAACATTCAACACCCATAAACAAGTCTAAAAAAGTGGCAATCAATACGGTCGAAATAATAAACAAACATTCCCAGCAAAAAAATAAATTTTTTTCAAAATGTGCCAAGCCTAGCCATTTCGCAAAAGTCCGTCGATCTGCGAATATTACCTACGTGGTTGATTGAAACGAGGAGCAACAAGAGGAAATTGAGGCTGAAAATCTAGAAACCGATAACGACCCAGTTGCATTCGCAGAGTATACATCAAAAAAGATTTTGAAATGATTATCAAATCAATAAGTTTTCGGTCATGGCACTTGCTGAAGCATTTGATATTAAGTACACGGTTAATTGGTCTGAAGATGACCTAAACGGTCACATCGTAAAACTAAAAAGAATAAGTATTCGCTATCGCTGACTCTGGAAGTCCGATGTCATTTTTGAATGAGAAAACCGCGCGGCGGTTACAACAGAACGACAAGTCAGCTCTATTCAAATGTATTCAACCACAGGACACCGCCAGAAACTTAGCGTGCTAGAATCGTGAAACAAAATCTCCCAAAGGAAGACTTATCATAACAGTTGAATCAGGAGGCTGGAAAATTCAAGCAGCCGCTTTCATTATTGTGGATGGTGAAAAAGCAATTATTATAGGGAGAAACATACTACCTTAAGCATAAGCATGTTGCACAGGGATAAAACTCCACAATAGAGATAGGTATAAAACCGATTCAATAAAATTAAAAACGATTCAATATGCAGAATATACGTGAATCAGAAGAATGGGACTCGGATATCAAACAATGGGTTGGAGATAGTTTTCAGCAATTTTGCGTACTTATTGGAAAATCAAAAAGCCACGTAATGAGAACCCAATTTAAAAAAGACGTAAGCCCAATTAAACAAAAAGGTCGACGCATCCCGTTGCAGCTACAGCAACGGGTTGAAGCAGAACTAAGCAAACTCATTGATCAAAAACATATTTTCAAATCAGGTAAAGGTTCGGACCGACAATTAATTAGACCGATTGTATCAACCGTCCAAAAGGATCAAACAGCTAAACTGGCCTTAGATTCCAAGAAACTAATTAAATTCAATCATAATAACAAATACCAGATGCCCACTTTAGATTTGCTACGGGGTAACATCACGCATGTAGTCAAATTGGACAATTCCAAACAAACACTATTTTTAACGCTAGATTTACGATATGCATACTCACAAAAGCCTTTGGATAAATCAACTAGAGAACCATAAAAATTAGTCTTATTGACGGCAACTCTACCGGGACATACAAATTCAAACAGGATGATATGGTCTCACGGACATGCAAGCCGAGTTTCAGAAGGAAATCGGTCTAACACTTACCAATTGTACAAATACTTACACTTATCTGGATGACATAATGATAGTAACAAAAGGACCAAAATTTAGATCGAGCAGTTTTAGCAAAAATTAAACTCTAGATCGAGCAAAAATTAAACTCTAAGCAGTTTTGACAAAAATAGATGAGGAAAACCTGGCGATATCCTTGGATAATGGTAAGTTTGCATGTGAAGTGAGTGGCTAGGGTATACCATCAATAGTGAGGGAACTAAACCACTCATAAAAAAACGGAGGCTGTTGAAAAATTATTGCCACCAAAACTTATAAAACAATGTCAAAGTTTGATGGGCTCCATGGATCAGCTCACACAGTATATATCAAAATTAGCACAAACAGCAGCTGCATTTCGTCCATCGTTGAAAAATACAGAAAAAAAAACTAAACCGATTGACTGGAAACCAGAACACAATACAGCATTTGACAACATCTTGAAGTTAGTCTCTGAAATAACTCAAAATGAACATTTTGAACAACAACTAGACACTCTCATTGTTTGCATGAGTCTACGTCAGGTTTAGTGGCCTCCTTGAAACAAAATTTACCGGAAGGATGGGTTGTGATAGCCTATGCTTCACGTTTCTTGAATTCCTTGAGTCAAAACACTCAGTGAAGGAACTAGAATTACTCGGGGTAGTTTGGGCCATCAAAAATTTTGAATACTGTCTTTATGGAAAGCTTTTTACCGTCATTACAGACCATCAAATTTTGATCAGCGCTTTAAATTCGAGCGTAAGATCAAAAACTAGTAGGGTAGACTAACACGCTGGATCGACCGACTTATCCCATTTCACTTTGACCTTAAGCGTCTGGCGGGGGAAAAATGAGATTAATAGGATATAAGTCACCAAATCCATTTCGATTGGCAATAACCCCCAGCGAGTATGATGAGGAATTCGTTGTCGCATCAATTAATGCATTCATAAACAATCTCGAGTCGATTGACAATGGCGTTCCTAAGAATCTAGCCAATCAAAACAGAGCACCGTGTCAGCTGATCAAAAAGCGCGCGAAAAACAAAGGGTTTTCCAATAGCATTTCAAACGCTCATATAATATCTCAACGTTCCACGCATTGCGAAAGCGGTGAATTGAAACCTCGCGGACAAATTCAGTTTGACTCAAAATCAACAAGAATTCTGTCAATTCAGTTGCATTCATTTAAAAAAGTTGAAACACTGTCAAATTGCAAGATCTCTCTAGACACAATCAGTCAAAACACAACGATGAGCTCAAACCAGAAACAAAAATTTTAAGGGAGGATAATAACAAAAGGAGCCATAGAGTTACATCGACAAAACTCCAAGCATTCCTGAAAAAATTGGATGAGGAAAACCTCGCGTTATCCGTGGATAAAATTTAACGCATGTAAGCAAGTTTCGCGGCTAAGGCATACATACCATCAATAGTGAGGGAACCAAACCACGCATAAAAAAACGGAGGCTACCGAAAAATTATCTCCACCAAAAACTTTTTAATCAATTAAAATTTTTTGGGCTCCATACATCACCTCACACGGTATATACCAAACTAGCACAAACAGCAGCTGCATTACGCCCATTGTTGGAAAATTCAGAAAAAAAACCGATTGTCTTGAAACCAGACCACAATACAGCATTTCACAACAACTTGAAGTTAGTCTCTGGAAACACTAATAACCAACATTTTGACCAGCACATTGACACTCGCATTGTATGCGACGCGTCTACGTCAGTTTAAGGGGCCTCATTGGGACAAATTCAGCGGAAAGTTGGGATGCCATAGCCAAGCGTCACATTTCTTAAATTCCCTTGAGGAAAAATTCTGAGTAACTGAACTAGAATTACCCGGGGTAGTTTGGGCCATCGAACATTTCAAATGGATTTGGTAGAATTAGCTTCGAGAGCCGATTGTGGCGATCGAGAAGACGAGTGGGTAAAAAACATGTTCACCGCACACACGCACAACAATAAAATTGCCGAAAAATTATTAGCACAAACGCAAAGCCCACCAGATGCATATGATTATGCAATACGTCGGGGAAAAGATTTTAAACACAGTCGCACAATGAATTTAAACCCATTTTGAGTGCAAATGGCAACGACAAAACAAGAACCAGTACAGTATATAAACACGGGTGGCCGCAATGATTACACTAACAACCAAAGTTCACAGAGAGGTCGGTGTGGATTCCGTTGGTACACAAAATACAAGAGGACAGCAACAACGGAACACAACCTTCAACACCCAAAAACAAGGCTCAAATGTGGCAATCAACACTGTCAAAATCATATGAAGTCATGCCCAGCAAAGTATAAAATGAGTTCAAAATTTACCAAGCGAGGCCACTGCAAAACTCAGTCGATCTGCGAATGTTGACAACATGGGTGTTCGAAACGAAGAACAGCAAGAGGAAATTGAGACTGAAAGTCTAGAAACCGATAACGACCCAGTTGCATTCGAAGTTTACATCCAAAAAGGTTAGAATGATTATCGAATCAATAATTTTTTGGTCATGGCAATTGCTGAAGCATTTGAAATTAAGAACACGGCTAATTGTCTGAGGATGACATAAACGGTCACATCGTGAAACTAAATAGAATAATAATTCGTTATCGCCGACTCTGTAAGTCCGACTCTGTAAGTCTAAATGAAAAAACGGAGTGGCAGTTACATCAGAACGACAAGTCAGCTGTATTCAAATGTATCCCACCAGATGACACCGCCAGAAGTGTAGCGTGCTACATTGGCTAACAAAAACTCCCAAAGCAAGACTAATCATAACATTCGAATCAGGAGGCTGAAAAAAAAAAAGCAGCCCTTTTCAAAATCACGTGAATAGAACCCAATTTAGCAAAGACGTAAACCCATTTCAACAAAAAATTCGACGCGTCCCGGTGCAGCTACAGCAACGGGTTGAAGTGGAACTAAGCAAACCCATTGATCGAAAACACATGTTCAAATTAGATAAATGTTCGGACCGATTGTAGTAACCGTCCAAAAGGATCAAACAGCTAAACTGGCGTTAGATTCCAAGAAAATAATTAAATATCTTCATAAGAACAAATACCAGATGCCCAAAAAAGATTCACTCTTGGACAACCTCGCGCATGTGGTCAAATCGGACAAATCAAAGCAAACACTATTTTCAACGCTAGATTTTTGGTATGCGTACTCACAAATCCCTGTGGATAATTCAACCAGAGAACAATGTAATTTTAGTCCTTTTGACGGCAACGCCATCGGGACATACCAATTTGAAACAGGTTTCAATGCATTCACGGACCTGCCAGCCGAATTTCAGAAGGCAATCGATCAAACACTTATCAAGTGTACAGAGACTTACGATTATGTTGATGACAAACTGATGGTAACAAAAGATCCAATAGTGAGCGAACCAAAAAACAGAGGCTATTAAAAAACCTTTGCCACGAAAGCTTGTAAAACAAATACAAATTGAATCAAATTGAAAAATGGATAACCTCACAATCACAAGGTATATATCAAAAATTGCACAGAAAGCAGCTGAATTACGCCCATCGTTGAAAAATACAGAAAAAAAACAATTGACTGGAAACCAGAACACAATACAGCCTTCGACAACATCTTGAAATTAGTCTCTGAAATAACTCAAAATAAACATTTTGACCACCACCTAGATACTTGCATTGTATGCGATGCGTCTACGTCAAGTTTAGGGGCCTCATTGGAACAAAACAAAATTCGCCGGAAGGATAGGTTGCGATAGCCTATGCTTCACGTTTTTTGGATTCCACTGAGGAAAAATTTTTGATTAAATGAACTAAAATTACTCGGGGTAGTTTGGGCCATCGAAAATTTTAAATACTGTCTTTATGAAAAGTTTCTTACAGTCATTACAGACCATCAAGATTTCATCAGCGCTTTGAACTCGAGCGTTAGATAAAAAACTAGTCAGAGTAGACTAGTGCGCTGGATCGACCGACTCATCCCATTTTACTTGGACATTAAGCGTCTCGCGGGGAGTAAAATGGGATCAATAGACTATAAGTCGCAAAATCCAGATGGATTGGCAATAACCCCAAGCGAGTATGATAAGGAATTCGTTGTCGAATCAATTATTGCATCCATGAACAACTTCGAGTTGATTGACAATGTCCATCCTAACAACCTAGCCAATCAAAACAGAGCACCGTGTCAGCGGATCAAAAAGCGCGCGGAAAACAAAGGGTTTTTGAATAGCATTTCAAACGCTCAATTAACATCTCGAAATTACACGCATTCCGAAAGCGGTCAATTGAAACCTCGCGGACAAATTCAGTTCGACTCAAAATCAACTAGAAATCAGTCAACTCAGTTGCATTCATTCAAAAAATTTGAAACTCTGTCAAATTGCAAGATCTCTGTAAGTACAATCGGGTCAAAACACAACAATGAGCCGCAAACCAGAAACAAAAGGTTTAAAGGGAGGATTTCTTCCATCCGAAATCAAATCGTCGGAGACGCGGGGCCGAAAACAATCGGGCTTGCAGTGGCAAGGCTCGTTGGACTGGAAGGAAAGCTTATCAGATCCGCGGTGGCATAAACGGCCCCCAACAAAATCCAAGAAGCCAAAAACTTCACAAACCTCAACGCTGGACCACTCATCCTCAAATGTACAAGATTCGCTGAAACTACTTTCATCAAAGAAAAAGCCAGCAACAAACTTTCCGAAGGTTTTATATGGGGCCGACCCAATTTCAACGAAAACACCAGCGACCGGTAAACGAGCACTAGAACCTAAATTGATGACGACACGCGCCGCACAAACGGAAACAATGTGTTCAGTGGTGTCCACTCAAACAGACTCCGCCATAGACAATAACGACAATTCGAACGAAATTTGCATCAGCCGCGTGGACCCAATATTTGTGTTCAAGAGGAAAATTTTAACAAAATTTCACACAATTCGAGGCCAGCCATAACCTCATAACTGAAAGACTTGTCGCAACAATCGAGAAAGGAACAAATACAGAAGAATCGGAGGAAGACACACCGCTATTTTGGCTGAAACTACAGAAAGTACTGGGTGTTCGATTCAAAACCTCTTATGGACAAAACTAGCATAAAATCGGTAACCGCCTTCCCGTCTGAGAGGATTTTCTACTGATCGACGAGAGGATTGTGATACCCCCTCAGTTGCGCCAAACGGTTCTCGATAGCCTCCATCTAACTCACCCAGGATGGACCGCCATATTGGATCTCTGCCAACATTTTTGGTCTCCCCACATATGATAGTTCAGATAGCTCAGAGTTGTATGCACTGCACGGAGCAAGGTAAAAATCTCAAACCATTTATAGGGAAAAACATTCGTTCCAGATGGAACCGGTTGTAGAACCTACGAAAAAGTCCAATTAGATTTCGCCGGGCCCCTCCCTGATGAATTAAATAAAGAGGCTTACAATTTGGTTGCGATAGATAAGTGGTCAAAATTCTCACTGCGAAAGTTGTGTCGAACACAACAGCGGATGTTGTCATTAAATTTATGCAAAGATATATTTCCAATAATCGGGTACCATGAAGACTAGAAATCGACCAATCGCAGACATTCAGGGCTGAGAAATTTCAATTATTTTGCAATACGGATAACATAAAATTGCTTTCCGCTCCGGTAGATCATCATAGGGCAATAATGCTGGTAGAAAGAGTGAGTCAAACTATAGAGCGTAGGCTAGCCATAATGAAAACAGATCAAACAAACACACTGTACAAACTCGCCTCAGATTAAGCAGAAATTATAAGAGCTTTAGGGATGGCACCACTTAGCATCACAAAACTTTCACCTTTTGAAGCACATAAGACT
Organism: Symsagittifera roscoffensis; assembly: GCF_963678635.1. Taxonomy (NCBI): domain Eukaryota; kingdom Metazoa; phylum Xenacoelomorpha; order Acoela; family Convolutidae; genus Symsagittifera; species Symsagittifera roscoffensis. The sequence continues at coordinate 37,953,015 of NC_087069.1, read as the reverse complement.
AGGAAAACAAACACTCCTCTTTCAAACTTAGCCACTAAAAGTTCACTGGACAACTTAAGCTGGGAAAGTGCAAAACATACATGTTTAGATCAAAAGAATCTTATAAAACCGCCACTGCCGGCGGAAATATTGCACGGTCTTCAGCTATGGTCGGAGGATGAGGTTTCCATCAAGAGTCGCGAATCAAAGATCAACGAAAAGTCGCCAACCCTACCGAAAAATCTTCAAGAAGCAGCTAACTTGCCTACAGAACAAGCTCCAGGTGCTAAGTCTAAAGAAACCATACAAATATTTAAAAATAAGCTAAACGAAAGATACAAAGGGGTACAGGCAACAATAGACAAACATACGGAAAAACGTATAGATCCGGTAGCAAGAAAAACAATTCAAATGGGAACCAAGGTTTCGAGCAAAAATACAAAACTATCATTGGAAAAATTTTAACGTACACGCCGCACACAGCATGAGTTCAAATATTTGGAAAACAAACAAGATTATTAAAAAATAGCGGAGTCGCCTTTGTTCCTAATCCTTAAATACACGGACCATGCAGACCTTCTCGACTAAGTGATAAGGTTGCGCACAAATCCGCCGCAACACCCGATGTCCAAGGAGGACACGGAGACGGTATCACCAAAAAAGCTAACAAAACAGGAGAAATTGGCAGGGCACCAAGGTAACCAGAGCACTCCAACGAAGAGAAACGTAGAACCCAATGGAAAAAGAAAAAGCGGGCGTCCGACTCACAAATTGCAAAGTGGCATGAGTCTACAAACAGAAGTAAAAACTGCTGTGGTGTCAGAAAGTTAAAATACCAGACAAGAACGTGACCAGCGGTTCTGACGACGTCAATCAATCGTCCACTACATCTGAGAACGTAGCACCTTCATCTGAGCGACCTAATCAGAAAGGCACGCCTCCCTCAAACTTCGTCATGCCGACCAGAAGTTCAACACGTAATCGACAACCGACACTGACAAACGCACTCGCTAACCCAATACCAATTAATACAATAATTGAGACAAATCGTGAAGCAAAAGCAATACTACAATTCGAAATTGATTTGCCACCAGACAAACCGGAAGCAGGCACTAAGTCAAGCTTAAACTCTTTAATACAAGAAATGGGATTCACAGACAAGACACCGGAATACCAGGTCTGTGTCAAATTCCTTGAAGCCATTAGCCCCAAGAACAAGAACAAAACTACTAAATTGTTCACTTAACTTCACCAAGAGAAAGCGCGAATGATAGTAAAGAAAATCTATTTGTGAAGGAGAAGAACGAAACGGGAGAACTTACGAAGGAGAAGGATGATGAACAAACGCACGAAGATGAAGAACACGAAAAGAACATGGAAGATGATAACAATAATGAGACAGATAGAAAAACGCGAACGGAAAATTGATCATGAAGACGAGAGCAGGAACAGTCGAAATTTAAAGTCCCCCAGGGACTATAAAACTGCAATCAAAAACAATCATTTTTATTAAATTCTTCGTTAAGGGGAATTTCATCCGGCTCGGATTGATAATTTTATCAGACTTGATACGTACATTTTATGTTGAACTCACTGTGCTAGATATCTTGTTGTGTGGTCGGTTGACCTTGATAGGAATTAGAACTTGTTCTTGTGCTGTATCTCCATTGTCAATAAATGTTGCCTTTCAACTAGTTGTTTCATATCGCCTCGCTTAGAACTCTAGGTTTATCAATTAGTTCGGATTCAGTAAGTAAGACTTTCATAGGCAGAGGTATTACAGGCGCCTTGGCGCCAATTTATACGAGTTTTGAGGGGGTTCGCGCGTCAAAAATTGGTCAAAAATTTTCAAAAAGTGCCTAAAAACGCTTTTTTGGCCTGATTTTTTTTTCAAAATTTTGCCTGCGACCCTGAAAAATTGCCCAAACCAGGATCTCTGTAGTACTTTGGGAGACATTGGAAAAAAAATTGGTCTGTCTATAAAAAAGGTCGAGAAAATTTTGAAAATTTGCGATGCTGAAGTTATAAAATAAGCGTTCTAAGCATGTGGAACCTGATCTAAACTATATTTTATGATTGGATAAATTAAATGTTTTACCAATGTAAAGTATTTAATATTAACCAATCACGATCCATCTAACTAACAACCCACTTATTTGTAAGTGCTGAAGTTACTTGTAATTTCAGCACCAGAGAGATTTGAATTTAACTTAGAAATTAGTTGGACTCTCCCGAGCACTTCAGCAGCCGCAATAAACCAGTATACCCTAGATCTATTGAGCCTAGCAGAGACTAGTTAAACAACCTGAGACTAGATAGTATAAGAGTAAGATTAGGATCGGTATTAGACTAAGAAGTTGCACGAATCTATCCGGCCGAAAATAAGATAGCGTGACGAGAAGACGGTGTACCCTATCCGAAATTACTCTATGAGTTAACCAAATCAGTCCTAACTCATCTGGTGCGACCATAAGTCTCGAACAAGACCTTAATAGCTTAGAATTAACCAAAATAGATTAGAAATTAGACAAAAACATTTAAAAAATGTTATACGACAATAATTTAATCGAAATGTCTCTACGACTCAATAGATCAGAGCCAATATTCCGAACCATAACAGAACTACCCGGAATTGGAAGAAGACCTCGAACCAGAGACGACATACGACAAAGTAGAAACTTGCCATATAGCTATATGATAGTTAGGCAAAAACCAGAACAAACTTTTATATTTAGAATACTACTGGCAATGAATTTAGATTTTCATTTGCAAACATAAAACCTTGAAGTTAATCTTCAAAATCATTTCAGGCGCTAAACAAAATTATTAATATACAATAACGATTGATAAAAAGATCTAAGATCGTTTTCCTAAAACTCTGCAGTAATATACAAAACATGTTTGAAAAATATTTATTGAAAAATAAAAATAAAAATTAGTAGCATGACAATAAATTGTTAGTAATCATAAATCATCCTGTTGTTCCAGCTCCATCATCTAAAACATAACAGCAATCATAAACCCACTAATATCATCAAAACACTAAATCTTTCCTTTACACACATTTAAAAATTTATTAAAACTTAAATTCACTTAATTTTAAAACCAGATCATCAAGGCTTATCCTTGGATCTTAAATCATTTTCTACTTAATTAAATTTTAAATTTGATCATCAAGGCTTATCCTTGGATCAAACAGAACAACTTTGTTCTCCCCCACCCACTTAATTAGTGTCTAACGACCTCAAACGTCGATTCACTACCCAACCCTTTCTAAAGACCTAAGACTAATAGAAATTTTTAAACAAAACTAATCATTCAAATTAGGATAAATAGTGAAGAACTTCGGTTATTCATCCTTCACTTGACCCCCCCTCTTACCAGACCCAGGATAAATCTTAGACTTAGTAAGTTTAAAATAGTATCTAACGAACTACTCGCGTTCTAATTATACCTGAACCTTGTGGATCGATTTACTATTCTCCAACCCTTGAACACAATCACTACCCCTAAGTAAGATTAAGTAAGTTAACACCTTAACTTATACTAGCCACGAGAAAGTAAAAAATCATTCTTCGGAATCGATATACTTTTCTCTCCAACCCTGAACAAATAGACCCAGGTTAAGCTAACCAAAAAATCGTAAGAACTAACAGTTTAGGAAAATAGAAATCATTTAACAACCTTTTGCATCCGTCATCCTAAACCTTATGTCATTTAAAAACCTAGGAAATAAACAAACAATCGTTTTACACAATTGTGAAATAGATAACAAAAAATACGACCTTGTAATCACACCTCATACACAAACAGTTGGATACATTCGAACAAAACGACAAACACTAAAAAGAAAAATAATAACGAAACAAAGACAAATAACACGAAAAAGATTTTCAAAAAATCGAAACGCATTTTCAGAATCAGAAACCAACAGTTTAGACGAACTTTACAAACTAAAAGAATCAATAGATAAAAATTACCCACTTCACGATCAATTATATTTTTCTGACTCAGAAACAACTTCAAATTCATCAAAAAGAGGAAAAAGAAGAATAAAAAAGCAGTATAAACACAAACCAGTACATTTATACAATTGGAATCAACCAATTCGACACATTAATAATTACATATTAACAGTCATCGAACGAAAAAATGAGCTCAACGCACACTCCAGGTGAAGAAAGTCCAGATGATGATGAAATCTTTCCTTTTATAGTAGACGCAGATACTGATAGAGGACAACACATATTTTGTCAAAATTTACTCGTAAATTTATTTGAACCCGGAATTAGTCCATGTAAAACAGAGTTCCCCGATGTAAAAATCAAAAGACAAATCATAGATCACTACTTAAAAGATATATGCAACATAACACAACAGTATGGAATCTATTCCATAGAATTCACCTCACCAAACCATAATAATAGAAAATATACAATTCAAACAGACGATCTTGATTTAGAATTTTCAAAAGTTTTTTCAGAATATATAAAAAGCATCCAATATCATAACTCACAAAGAGCAAACTCCATATTCACCAATGAAGTTTTCGCAATAATATATAGTTATATTTCGATATTAGAAAACGAAATCCCAATAACAAATGTCTCACCGACAGAAACATCTAAACATTTAAGAGTACGACATGAAATCACACTACTCTCTAGTTATTTAAACATCATTAAAGAAAATTTCACAAAAGACGACGTTTCACAACATACAAAACACGATCTACAAAAAATTTTGGCATGGTTCATAATAGATTATTTCACACACAATATTGATTTAATTGCACAAGCAAGAAAAAATTTTAGACCCCAAAACTCGAACGATGATACCGCTATCACAGAACAATCAGATTATGTTTGGGACCCCGAATGGTCTCATCCCGCATTTATAAGCTTCCCACAATCAATCTCAAGTCAAGCAATAAGTACGATATCTTACATAAGAGATTATGTAAAAGTAATACCATTAACCATTGATGCGACACCATTAAACTATAATACATTTTTACCCGATACACAAAATAATAGTTTAAACTCTACAGTTATACACAATGAAAACCTCAATGGAACTAGGAATCTTACTCAACAAGATATCCAGACACCATCACACTTCATAAATGAAGAAATTGTACACACAACAACTACACAACAAAGTATTTCACCAATACGCCCAAATTTAACAACACCAAGAAATACAAATCCTTCACAAACACAGGTAACCTTACAATCAACCGTTAAACCTTCGGTTGCCCCTAAATATTCACATATGGATTACCAAACATACAGACCCATGACAATACCATCAAAAACACGCAAAACATTCACTAGAAACAACTTTGCAGACCATAATTATAATTATACACATCCATCAAAAACATATAACCAACCACAAAGAAATTTTAACCAATATACAAGATCTCGAAATTGGGATAACCCAATGACCCAACCTAATTCAATAAATTTCCAAACAAATCCCCCACAGGATCACAGTGAAAATTACCCATTTTTTCAACAAAATAAAAATAAAAAACAGACATCTTATCAAATGGATTATTTATCCTCAGATGATGATTTCTTACAACCAGATATATTTGCACCAAATACTCAAGAATATCGTAGACAAGGAATACAGAGAACACGTACAAATCATAGAAATTTTTCTCCACAACCAATAGATGCACAACATCAACAACCAATTCAACAACAAAATTTAATTAATACACAATCCTTCAACCAATTCAACAACAAAATCCAATGACTGCACACTCGTATCAAGCATCACAAATGCAAAATGAAATACCACTCCCATATTATCTCCAACAACATGAAATAACAAGAAACCAACTTTCGAATTTTTCTCAAATGCCAAATGCAGCAGAATCATTACAAATGACAATGAATCCATACCTTATGGGTGGATCATCAATAACATCAAACAAACCTTTAATGGTTTTCACAGGAACAGACCCTGAATACTCTGTAGAAGATTATTTAAATGCAGTAACAGCAAACCTGATTTTAAATATTGGACCTGAACCAATTAATACGCCACTACATCAAAACTGGATACATCGACGCACAGCGTTAATACAAACAACCTTAGATGGCGCAGCCCAAAAATGGTTTTCAGTACTACCTCTAGAAATAAAATCAAACTGGAAAAGGTTTACACAGGAATTTTCAAAAATGTTTGACTCCGAAAGAAACAAACAACAACAAAGAGTTTTATGTAATGAAATTCGCAGATTACCAAACGAAACCATCAAGCAAATAGCAGTACGAATCGAAACACTAGTTCGAAAAGCATATTCGTTAAATACACACGACTATAAAAACACAAAGATGACAGAAATCTTAATGATGACCTTAACACCACAATTAAGGAAAATAGCAATAAAAAAGAGAGCATCCCATCCTTCTTCAATTCGAGAACCCGATTTAGATTTTCGAAAACTAGTAGACAAATTAGAACAAGCAGAAATCACGATGAAACTAGAAGAAACGGAAAATCTGAAATTACAATACGTTAACAAAATTGAAACGACTCCCACTAATATTAATAATATACAGGAATCAGAAACAGACCTCGTTGAAAAAATCACTGAAATACTCAATATTTACGAAAAGAACCCAAACTTCAAAGGCAAACCATCTTTCAAAAAATGGTGTAATTATTGCCGACGATACGGACACAGTATTTCTGAATGTAGACAAAAACAGCAAGACAATCAAAATAAACCTCAAAAATATAAAGAACCAAATAAATCATTCTATCAATACATGAAAAAAGATCAAAATCTACCGAACAAAACAGTCCACAGCAACAACAGTTCAGGAAAACCACTCCCGAACAATACAAACTATACAAGAAATCAATCACCATATAACTCAAGTTATAGAGGAAGATCACCAGAACGAAGAAACACGTATAATTCATCACAAAATCACTACAATAGACCAAATAGTCGAAATAACTACTCCAGATCAAATTCAAATACACAACGATTTGTTTCTAGATCTAATTCCCAATCAAGAAGTAACTACTATTCAAACAACCAATCACGAAATTCATCATACAATAGGAATAGAAACTACTCCTATAATCGAAATAGAAGTTATTCAAACAACCGAAACCAGAATTACCCGAACAGTCAATCAAGGAATAACTCATATAATAAATCGAACTATAACAGACCAAACAATAATTACCAAAACAGATCGCGAAATAATTCACAAAATCGACACTCAAGTTATAATAATCGTTATAGAAATTATTCCCAATCACCACACCGGAATAATAATAACTATAATAATTCTAATAATCGCCACAGAAGTAGTACACCTAAACATCAAAGACAAATCAATCAAGTACAATCTAACCCAGAAACAACATCAGACCCTCCAGGTATTGATGACACAGTAACTGATACGTTACAACTCAATCAAATAAACTGTACATCATCAGATTCAGAAAGTGATACTGAAAACACTCTTTCTATCAATATGATAAAAGTCGAAAATGACTATGAATCTGTCATATATGAACAACCCTTTCCATCACACATATATGAAAATCAATCAGAATTTCTTCAAAATTATTACACTACACCCATAAATTCCACACCAACGACACAAGAAACAAATGAGATTAACACTACAAATCAAACCAATAAAAATACCAAAACAAAATGCTTGAATACAAACCACATTTATCAAAATATACAAAAAGAACAACCCAAAGAAAAAATTTGGACCATACCATTTCTCTTAGAAAGCCCAAGAAATAAAGAATTTCAACCACCAGACCTTGAAATAGATTTTTTAATTGATTCAGGAGCAGAATCAAACATAATAAACATCCCCACATGGAATGAAATAAAAACTTTACACTCAAAGCTAACACCTCTTGAAACCTCCAGTAAGTTAGCAACAGCACAAGGATCAACATTGATAAACTACGGAAAAATCCAATTATTTCTCCTCCCCACCAGAACAATGGAGCAAAGCAAAATTTTAAATAAGCCATTTAAACAAATATTCCATATCACTGACATTAAATATAATATCATTGGAATACCATTTATTTCGAAGTATATACCAACAATTAACATACTAAATAGTAAAATATTAATCAAAGATAAATATACAAAAACAAAAGAAACATCCTTAACATTTTTTCAAAGATTAAATAAACAACCACCATTCTTTTCAAAATTCTACCCGATATTTAACCAACAAAGAAAACACCTAAAACCACTATCAGGAAATATCTATAATTTTTCAATCAAACAAGTTCACCAATATGATAAAGAACAAAACAAACAAAAATTTTATATGTCAGAATTTGAATTCAAACCTATTCACAAATTTTTCAAAATCACAATCTCATCCATAAAATATTTGAAAAATTCGAATTCCGATATCATTTCCTTACATGTCTATAATAACACACCTTACCAAGTAACATTACCTTTAGGACTTTTAGGATATTGTGAAACCAACGCTACAATATCACCAATACACGAAAAAGCCTATCGCGTAAATAATATACTCCAATTACTAGATATTTGCCAATCTACAATTCTTAATGAAGAATTATCTATAAATAATATAATAAGTAACGAAAACAGAAATACGGATTATTTCACAAAAACTCCATATTTCAAACCTACATTCAACATAAGTAACTACACAGAGGACCAACAGAAATTTTTAACAATGTTTAATTTCCAACATTCACAAATAACACAAGACGAATTCGAAAAATTAGCCAAACAGCTAATTAAATATTCATCAGTCTATGCAACATCAAAATTCGATGTTGGCAAAATCAGTTCATCACTACATCTCCCGTTAAAACCAGACGCAGTTTTCAAAAAACAGAGAGCAAGTAAAGTACCAATTCACTTACATGATAAAGTGAACAGATTACTCGATATTTTAGAACAATACAACATTATATCACCAGTTAATAAAGAAGAACAACCAAAAGGCAACACATTTATCAACCCCGTTATCATTCTAGCTAAAGGAGAATCATTAAAAATCGTTCTCGATGCTAGATACCTCAATTCACTCATAGATGAATCAAAATGTAATTGGCCCATTGAACCAATACAAGTTATTTTAACAAAAATAAACGGCAAATACTTTACAACCGCCGATATGAATAGTGCATACAATCAAATGCCACTAGATGAACAATCACGACGTTTAACACAATTTGTTATCGGAAACCAACAATATGAATTCAACCGCTTATTCTATGGAATATCCATAGGACCAGCAGCATTTTCAGCTTTTATGAGCAAAATTTTTAGACCACTAATACTCAAGAAAAACGCAATCACCTATTTAGACGATGTTTTTATGCAATCACAAACAAAAGACGAGATGTTCAATGTTTTAGAAAAATATCACCAAATACTTCAGAACGAAAATCTGAAGGCCGCCCCCGATAAATCACACTTCTTTTTGACAAGAGTTAAATTCTTAGGACATAATATAGAAAGAAAAACAATCACTCCATTGAAATCACGCATTGACGCTATTCAAAAACTTCAACCACCAACAAATAAAAAGAAAATCCGAGAATTTCTTGGAATGTTAAACTTTTTAAGTAAATATGTTTATAAAATGCAATTATATCTACGACCATTTTATAACATCCTTAGACAACAAAATAATTTTGAATGGAACACAGAACATCAAACACGATTTGAAGAAGTAAAGAAACTTTTAACTGAACAAATTTCAAACACAATTCCAGATTCAAATCAACCATTTTATGCAATGTGCGATGCTTCGAACTTTGGCATCGGTGCAGCACTATTACAATCACATAATGGTACAAATAAAATGAACCTCATATCAGCAAATTCTCGATTATTCACTCAAGCAGAGCTACGACTCTCAACTCTAATGAGAGAATGTACAGCCATAATATATACACTGACAGAATATGAATTTCTGATACTTGGATCAAAACATCCAACAGTTCTATTCACAGACCATAAACCAATCATCTTTCTCTTTACACAAAAATCTAACCCAAACCACCGAGTTTACAGATTTCAACTAATTCTAATGAAATTTCCAAACTTACATATAGTTTGGACTGCAGGAAAAAATCTTGCATTACCAGACACCTTAAGTCGAAATACACCACCTGAATTACTTACACGAAAAACAACAGTTGAAATACCCAAAAACATAAAATTCTACCTTGCAGAAAACGAAACATCACCCCGATTGGAATGCAAATATGCAGTAAAAACTGATATTGAACAATCACAAATAAATAGTTTACAACATTTCCCACTTTATTTAGATTGTCAAAATAATCATTATGAAGTTGATTTACTTGGAACATCAACTTTCAAACCAATCCCATATTCTCAATGGATAAAAAATAACACCCAACAAAAACGAACAAAACAACACCCGCCTAAGAAAGACCATTTTCCACTAATTGAAAAAGAAGATTTAACTGATAAAATAAATTTATCAGGACCACAAACAAATGATTCAAAATACACAATAAATCAAGTTTTTGACCTTCACGACCCACTTGATACAATACCCTTATCTAAATTCGAAATTGAAAACATTTTTCTCCCCCCAACAGAAATAATTACAATTTCAACACTGAAACAATATCAAAACCTTGACCCAGTAATTCGACAACTGAAATCATGGCACAAATATAAAACTAAACATATCAAAGCAGATTCAACCATTCTAGGAAACAAAACACTCCTCCGATACTTTCGCAAATTTAACAACACAACAATTAACGAAAATACAGACCTTTTAGAGTATAACCTGAATGAATCTACAGTTCCATGTCTCCCTTTAAGTATGATTCTTATAGCTTTTAATATTTCACATACACAAAATATTAAAGGACACTCTGGATCAGAAAAAACATATTCAAATTTTATACAAAACTTTTATTTCCCAAATGCACCAATTTGGATAAAAGTACTATGCAATGACTGTATAGTATGTCAACTAAATAAACCTTACCCAAATCAAAAACAAATAGCACAAAAACAAGATTTTAAAGGACAAAGTTTGTACTTTAATCATCGTATCTCATTTGATACTAAAGGACCAATTTCACCCTCATCAGAAGGAAACTCCTACATTATGGTAATTGTTGACGCATTTACACATTATGTAGCACTTAACCCAGTACCACATTGTAACGCTTATTACGCTTACACAACACTCTATGAACACTGGATAGTAAAATTCGGACTACCAGAAATTTTAGTTACAGACAACGGTACAGAATTCATAAATAATGAAATTATCACACTATGTCATTTATATAACATTAAACACAAACCACGTACATCTCATGCACCTTGGACAAACGGCTTAGTCGAAGGTATGAACCGTTCATTACAAGAATATCTTAGATGTATCATCAACGGAAATGATACAAAATATACCGAATGGTCAGCAGATGTAAAATTATTTCCCTTAGCATATAATTCACAAATAACGACAACTTTAGGAATGTCACCATATGAAATGGTTTTTAACCAAAAGCCACGCAAACCAATAATGTTTACAGCAAATTCTCATAAAAACGCACCAGGTTATTGTCAACCAAATAAAGACTCAATTTGTTATAACCTACCTTTACATACACACGATGAAGATCATTTTCATCACCCACAAATTCTTAAACTAGCCTCCGGTACACACACCGAATGGATTCTAAATAGAGATAAAAAACACAATGAAATTTATCAAAAAATAACAAAAAAGTTATTACAAAGACAAAACATTAATGAACAAATCAATTCACGTTTTACACCAGCCTCCGAATTAAAAATTGGAACATTTGTTTTAATACCTAATTTTAATACTCAAAAAGGAATTTCTAAAAAATTACAACCCCTTCGAAAAGGACCATACCAAATAATTGCAAAACCCACTGATGTCACATATAAAATTACCGACTCAAACAAAAAAGAAATCGTTCAACATCGAAACAACCTATTACCTTATTACCCAAAAGAATACGCACTCCGCGAATTAACTCAATTATATTCTTTCACAGGATTAAAAATCATTCAAAATGAACCACATCTGAAAAACACAGAACAAAATGATAACCCCACCGAAAATCAAAACACAAAACCAACCGCCACCAAAAACAATACACAAAACCATAAAGAATCCCCAAAACAAAGAAAAAATAGAAAAATGACCGAACAAATAATACCCCAAGAACAAATTGACAAATCAGAAAATAGAAAAACAACAAGACTCCGAAATCAACCACGAAAAAACTATAAAATATTCATCCCCCAATCTAAAATTTTAAAGAAAGTGGAATTTCAAAAGTAATTTTAACATTATACTTCACTATCTTGAAACCTTCGAAACATTTTTCATTTACATTTTTCAAAATAACATGCTGACAAGTACGTAATAATTCTAGTTCAAAATAGACCAATAGGATTCATCCAATCCGTCACTTTCTCTAACTCAAACTAAGACCAATTAGACGAATCATATAGAACTCCAGGCACATCTATAACTATAACTTTACGACCTCCAGGTCAAAAATAAGCAAACCACTCCAACTTGACAACTAAAATAAATATCACCATAATACCGTACCCCTCCCTTATCTAATAAACCAAAGATCAACAATATTTCCCCAACTCAGACCACGAATACCCCCAAAGCAAATTTGTTAACTTAGCCTAAAGTAACAAAATGAACATTTTAATTAGCCTAAAGTATAAAAATCTCACCATACCCCGGATCATTTGACAAACAAAAATAAAGAAAAAGACGACCTCCCAGTCACCATGAAAATTGCCCCCAACAATTTTTTACAAAACTCAACCCACTTGTCAAAAAACTAATAAATAATCCGACCACACTAGAAAATCGCCTCAAACAGCAAAAAATATTCGACCAAGAGATCATTTCTTAAATGCTCTTCTCTCAATCAGTTACTCAAATACTCATAAATCTTAAACATTTTTTTACAATACTTGAAACCTTTATAATATTTCTTTTTGATATACTTGAATCTTTTCTAATAATCCTAATCATTTTTTGTAACATTTTTTTAATTTTCTACACTATACTCGAACTATTCCTCCAACTTTCCAAAACCCTTGATTACATCCACAGGTACGAGTCATATAACTTGTCTAAATGATACGAACAATTTTCAGTAGAACCGATATTTTTTTATTGTTTGTAATTTTCATAACATTTTTATCATCCCTCATTTTGACAATATGTAAATGTATAAAGAAAGCAATCTTCACATTTGCCCTAGCAACAATCCTTCTAATTCTTTTTTTGGAAGAATATTATAATAAACATAAACCTTCCCACTAAAGTAACAATTCAAAAATCCATCAAAAATTGCTACCCAACAGTCACAGAATCAGTCTTCACCGACATCATCCCAAGATAACCAAACACCACCTTCAACTACTCAAAATCCTCAAACATCTACACGAATTTCTTTTCAAGACAATCCATACACTTTTGAAGAACGACATGCTCGTTTATCAGAACCACTAGAACCAGTTCAACGACAAGCACCTCTAAGCGAACCAACATATAACCTATACCCAACACTACCACAAGAACTAAGTAGAATAAGAAATCCTAGTCAAAACCAAAATACAGTTGAAATAAATAGACAAATTATACATCCTCGACGAAACAGAAATTTTCAAACTCCCCGAGTTCATTTTGATATACCTCAATCACCATCACAAAACACTCCAGAAAACCCCATTGGTATATTACCAGAAACCCCTACGCTTCTTTCACAACGTAGCACCTCAAGCCTACCATCAGATTACTTAGGTTCAACACCAACATCTGAGCAAATACGTGAAAATCCTTTCAACCCCACAAACCAAACATCACGATTTCCATATTGGACTACACATTCATTTACACAAGGTGAACCAAATTTAGTCAATGACCCCATAGATATTTCTACGGATACAACAACATCCTCATCACTACCAGAAACATTATCACTACCATCAACACCATCAATAAGCCAGTTTTCACCACCACCCTTTAACTTAAATTTTCCAAATAATCTCGACGCCAGATATCGAGAACAATCATCAATAAATATTCCTTTAAGACTAGATTGGAATACATTTACAGCACCTCCACCACTATTTGGACAACATCAAGAAAGTAACCGCCTTCATAACTGGGCACTTAATAGATTACAATATCGCCAAGATATTCACAACGATATCCGTGATCACAATATTCAAATACTCCAACAAAACAGTTTACAATTAAAGTTTGAAATAACAGTTAAGTTAAATAATATTACCCAACATCCCTACCCATTAAATCCACCTAACATAACAGCTCAATCACTACCACCACCGTTTATAACTACTGAAGTAATATACAAATACGACAGATATACCAAAAACACAATTGGCTACATTACATTTTATAATCCATACTCAGGATTATCATACACATGTATATTCTAAAATTATTAATTTTTCTCCAACTCCTTTTTCTAGTAATCTCAAATCAAAACATAAACCCTTCCCCTCGTACAGGACCACAAGATTTACTAGTAACACATTACGATTGTGAAGAAAATGAACAAAAAACACTACATAAATATGCAATAAATCAAGTATCACAATGTGAAACAGAACCACAAGCTATAGAAACCACAGATGTAATAGCAACACTCTATTCAAAAGCCCGAGCAACAACAGTTACAGGTTATAAATTCACAGCAACATTTTCCGAAAAGAAAGTACATTGTTCACAAGTCTCGAATGGAAACAAAAACCGACTTGACCATGAATCATTCTATCAAAGTAATATAGAACGTCTTTTACATCTCAATCCCGACGATTGTAAAAATGAATTACTTAGACTAAACATCACACAAAATAAAAACTCCGCTAGAAAGTTAGTTAATTTTCAAGTTTTTCCAGACTCTGTACATCAATCACAACTTGAAAGACACCAAGGACATATAAAACTAGACGAAAAATACCCGTATAACGGCGCACACGGACGATTAACCTATGACCTACACGATAAACATTGGATACCACACATTGGTATAAATGACCCATCAAACTGCAAAGCAGACACAAAAAATAAAGGATACCAAGAAATAATGTTTTTTGATTGGAAAATACAACTCGAAAAAATACAACTAACACGAGATTTATCAGATAATACAATGATCTATCAAGGAATCCGATTACCTTGTAAAAATGATCAAGGTTATTGCGACCCTACAACGAGAACACAAGCAACAATTGTTTGGTTCCCCGAAGATACATGTACAACATTTCAAGTAGCAAAAATACACGCTCGTATGATAAAATTTCACGAAAAATATTTTATACAATCAATTCCATATGAACAAGTCCATCCATCACGAAAACTAAGTTCTAATTTTAGAAACATAGACAATATAGAAAATAAATTGACACGTTTTCAAATATATCAAGAAACAGAACTTGCATGTAAATACAGGAATCCACTTCACAGAACACAATACTCTGAAATATTAGTTGAATACGAAAAAGGATTCGACATGACCACTGGAAAAGTAAAAATCGACCCATATGCCACAGGTCATCCTCTAAACGAAGGAACATCCTATATACCAGTTAATTTTGAAAAAAGCAACGGACAACCTGGTGGACATCTAAAACCCCATGACACCAGAAGCACACGCTTACAAGAATTATCACTAATGAATACTACATATTTCGGTAATATCCACTATGATATTCATTTAGATATGAAACTAGATTATACAATTAGCCGAATTTTTCAAGAAATGTCACTCTCCGAATTAGAAACACTACACCAACTATGCGAATTAGAATGAACACAAATATTACAATCACTTGCACTAGCAGTATTAAAAATACCCTATGCGGGATACTTATTATCTGGAAATAGATCAAATTTTTTAGACTATGAAGGAAACATCTTATGGTTTTATACTTGTACTAAAAAAGTATCACCACTATACGTTTTTGAAGATAAACGATGTTATAAAAGAATCCCTATCTTTTATAAGAATAAAGTACATTTCGTGGATACACTTTCACGAAGAACCTATTTCTGGGATACCGCAGTCCCATGTGGATCAGAAAATAGCCACAATGTAGTACAACTAAACCCTGATGAAAATAAATATTATCTTCTCACTCCATATCCCACATTAATGCAATCACTCAAAAAATTTTCACCAGAAAGCATTCGCGCTATTGCTCGAAACCCAAATATAGACTTACAATCAATAGGAATCTATTCAAAATCAGATATTCAACATCACATTAGAACACAACAATTCCAAGAATTATTAACACAAATGGACACTATACAAAGACAATCAATAGACCAAAATTTACGCAAACTTTCAGAAACCGCAGGATTTGCCGATATCTACACGCAAGACTATAGCGGATATTTTAAAGACATTAAAGATTATATATATCTAAACGGTGAAAAATACCGTCCCCAAGATATATCACCAATTAACATTTTTAGCTTTGTTACACTCAAAAATGAGATCCTCGATTTTCTAGGATGGCCCTACTACATCTTAGAAAAATTGACTATTTTATACGCAATGTTTAACTTTATTGGATTTCTTTTCTCACTTTTAAAAGGAATCTATAACACATGTGCTATACACACACAAGTAAACAGACAAGCAAGCGTAGCACGCATACTCTTTGCAGGATTTTTTGGAATCTTTTCTACATCTATAAACAAAATTCTTTTAGACGCACAAATAAAAGAATATAACACAAAAATAGCAACACGACAAAATACATACGACGAAGAACATAACAATGTAGACATAACGCCAACGGCACCACAATTACCACCCTTACCAAATAACCATCCACTATCCCTAGTCCCACGAAATTTTCGAAATTTAGCCATCACACATAATCCAAATTTTCGACTCACCACATCACAAAGTCCCATCCAACATATAATGACACACCAGTCACAAGATGATAATACTTATGAACAAATTATTGAACAACCCCATACCACCGCTTTTCAGTCTCAAAATAATCATTTTTTTAGCCCACGATGAGCCGCCAACTTGGATCACTACACCGATCAAATTCCCACCCAACCAATCTTACCTCTCCAATCCCAATAATACCACTTTTTGCTTTTCCGCCACCCGATTTTCCACCTAGTAATGTAACATCAAGCATGAATTCCGATACTAATTCACACATCTCAGTTTTATATTCCATCTCACAACTCAATAACCCGAATATTGAAACCCCCGATGAATTTGCCGACTCAGAACCATCCCCATCCAATAATTTTCATAACTCTTCTAATTTTTCTCAACCCCCTTTTCAACCCATATTATCCAATAACCCTGACCCAATCACTCCCACACCCTCTTATGCTTCCCAAGTTACCCCAACCTACTCCTCATACCATTCTGACCAATCATCTCATTCTCCAGACACCCCCCGAATCTCCCCAGAGCTAGATAATTTTATTACCCTTCAACAACAACCCTACCACCTTAATACCCCAACCATAAACCAAATCTCCTCCACAATAAATTCATCCAACCCCCCTACCCCTACACCCTCTTCAAATTATACTGAATCATTAGCACCATCATCCACATCAACTGAATCCTCACTCAACACTAATAGAGCTTACCGCACTTTTAAAAGAAAGTTCCCCAACCATCCTTTCCCAGCAAAACCAGGAACAGCCCGTGAATACATCAACCACCCCAAGCATACTAACACAAAAGAATTTTTAGCCATCACCTTACCCTCATTCCCACAATACACCTTAAACACCCCCCACGACACTAACGAAACACGCAACTTTGTCGATGAATACGTTTTAATGCCCACTCTCTCTTGGACCTCATATTATCATTTTACTAACCCTCTTTGCTTACCTTTATCTAACACTCACATCGATATAGAGCGAAATACGGACATGCTATATCGACTCACTACACCACTAACCGCTAGACAATTTACTTACGTTGGATATAAAAAATCACTAAAAACACACACTGCACCTAGAGCTAACGAATATACACTCGAATACTATGATCACAACATCATCAGAGCTAACCAAGATCAATTCTTAGACGACGATCGCTTCGCTAATCCACAAATTACCGAGAAATTTTTCATCAAGACACCATATATATTCACACTAAACATCTTCGACCGAAAGTTTGATCACATTATTTCAGAAGCACTAACAGACACACAAGCATACGAAAGTTTTAAAGAACGCTTCCAAATATTTTCACTAACCTTTCATTTCCTTGCACCACACGAAAGAGACTTACACTGCTCACACGATATTATGTTGCGCACTAAACAAACTCACACATATAGTTATTATCGCTTCATCCAAAATCACTTTGACCTACACACACCCTCTAGACAACCACACCATCGTTTTCAATTCATTAATTCCAAATACACTTCACCATTTTTCCTAAATTTCACATATTGCATTAAAGATACTAACCTTCATGGTATTCTTCGCAATTATGACCCCATAACCCAAATGTACATCTTCTGTCCCATCACCAAGACCTTCAACGCCGAAGAATCCCGACCCTTCCTTATCCCGCACGAGTTTGTACAACCTATAGAAATCCCAATTTTAGAATTCATCCACAACACTAAATTCAATCACAAATTATATAATCTAATCCAAAACACACCTTATGAGTTTGCAGTTGGCACTGAAGAACTAACCACTATTAAGGCACTTCAATTGCTTTGGCCACTGCTTCAGACTAAAAATATCATCCGCATCTTAGCTAAACTACTAACAACTTCAGAACTAATTCACGACATCTTCCCCCACGGTTTTTTCCCCGACGACTAACAGGTAAGTATGAATTAAATGAACTTAACTAACTAATTGAAATATTAAAAACTCACCATACTTTATTCATGTTTTCTTTAGATTTTTAGCCTTCATCCGACGATCACCTACAAAAACCACAAAAGACAAATAAAAATCGCAAATTTCATCAAACAGATTTCAAAAATTCTATTAATCTCTTACACTTATAAATTTATAAATTTAATACCAATGCAGTTAATTCATTTCTAAAATTTTCCCCACAAGCAGTAAATCTAATTATAATGAAAATTTGTATCTTAAAATTCCCCCATAACTAGCAGTAAATTTCCAAATTCTATGCAGTAAATTAATAAAATGCAATTGCAGTACTAACCTTTTGATATTTTCATTCATTCGCACAGAAATTCTATCCACACTCGCACAGCTCGCCCACGAAGAATTGTTTAAAATAATGAATTTCAGTTTCAAGTTTTCACACTCAACAACTCTAACATATAATAACATGTTTCAAACTTTCCTTTAACCCGGTTGGAAAGGAATCATATACTAAACAAAACTAACCAACGCAGCTTACTAAATACCACAAATCATAGAATAACAGCATGACTAAGAAAAGGAAACCAACGGTACCCAAACCGGATTAACCCAGTTTAAAACTGGATAATTTATTCTTTTGAAGACTATTATAAAGTCTAAGAAAGAAATAATAAAACACAAAAAAGTCGAAAGACAAACCCATACCACAAACAATTTGATTTTTGGAAAAAGGACATAACCAACAAGACATAAGAAAAACCAAAACAAACCCAACATAAAACGTTGTCACATAACAGGACCCCTCACAAAAACCGCATGAAATCATACTTCCACCCCTGGCCTAACCCACCAGGAAGGACGTCCTGAGCATGCTCTATAGCCGGCCTAACCCACCGCGCTACATCCACGCTTTGTGACCACACCTCTATTTTTAATAAGAGCTACTCAAGTGTGAGTAACTCTTCAAAATAACCGAACTAAAACAAAAAGCTTTTGTGAAAACAACTAACTAAAATCATAATTAAAAAATATTAAACTAATAAATGTTTTATAAAATGTAAATTACATTATGCAATACATAGATCAGAATACAACACCAAGGACGAACATCTAAAGACAAAACGACCCCACTACACTCGAGAGAGAATGGCCAACCACAATCAATATGCCGCTCACAATCACAACTCAAAGGATTTAGAGTACGACTTGACCTCGCAGAAAAGGACTTCATTGAACTAGACCAATGACCACCTCGATGACCCAAGTGTACGTACAGATCCGAGTAACCAGGCATCCCCTCCACGCACAATCTCCACGCCATTCCCAAGCTAGATCAGACACAAAAGAAGTTCTCCCCGAAGAACAGAAAAACCTGACATAGCCAACCATTCTGAAATCAGAATTGATTTTGTTGCAGAGACTCAGTCGTTGTCACAAGAAGAACACAACGTCTTATGTCCCTAACTCCAGCTTCCTGAAACTTCTTTAACAAAGAAGAAGCGGAAGAAAATTATGATGTTCACCAAATACCAACGTCCATCATCCATCCTTAAATTACAGAAGAACTGTTCTAAAAAACTCTGTAAAACCCGGATGGGTGGAACCTGATCTAAACTATATTTTATGATTGGATAAATTAAATGTTTTACCAATGTAAAGTATTTAATATTAACCAATCACGATCCATCTAACTAACAACCCACTTATTTGTAAGTGCTGAAGTTACTTGTAATTTCAGCACCAGAGAGATTTGAATTTAACTTAGAAATTAGTTGGACTCTCCCGAGCACTTCAGCAGCCGCAATAAACCAGTATACCCTAGATCTATTGAGCCTAGCAGAGACTAGTTAAACAACCTGAGACTAGATAGTATAAGAGTAAGATTAGGATCGGTATTAGACTAAGAAGTTGCACGAATCTATCCGGCCGAAAATAAGATAGCGTGACGAGCAGACGGTGTACCCTATCCGAAATTACTCTATGAGTTAACCAAATCGGTCCTAACTCACATGTAAACTTTTGCTATAATTAGTATTTGTTTCAGTTCCAGATTACATCAACAGTTCGGTAACTCGATATGGTTTTGACTCTGGAGCCGTATTCTTTTCTGGAATCAGTGGTGTCCTGCACGGATCCTTCTCCTCTATGTACTATTCCCTAACTAGTGATGACAATCTGTGCAGTGAGAGGGAGGGAAACTTCACCAACCTTACTGTGAGACATAATATTGAGAACGTGGTAACAGGTTGTACTTACCAACTGTCCATATCTGCCCTATGTGGAAGTAAGAAAGGGCCTCCGACTCACTTCATCATATATGTTCCGGGTAAATAAGCAT
The DNA here is from genome assembly GCF_963678635.1 of Symsagittifera roscoffensis. Lineage (NCBI taxonomy): Eukaryota > Metazoa > Xenacoelomorpha > Acoela > Convolutidae > Symsagittifera > Symsagittifera roscoffensis. The sequence continues at coordinate 37,931,742 of NC_087069.1, read as the reverse complement.
TTTGATTTTAGCACAATTATTACAAATTGTTTCCGTCACTAATTTACATGATCTTTTTTTTCAAAAGATCATCAGAAAAAAGCTTGTTTTGGAATTTACAGAAAAATCTTCTTGTTCCTGTTTCATGAAAACAGGTTTTATGAAAATGTATGGGATCGGGTTTTTTTAAAATTTTTCTGACGCTTTTTTGAGACGAATTGGAATTTTTTTTCACTTTTTTCGAAAAGTTAGTTTTTCTCAAGTTTTTCTCAAATAACCCTGCATAACCCCCTAGTCTCTTTTGACCTTACCTCACTTTCTACATTTTCTTAAAAACTAGCCTTTGATAATTTGATATTTTATTTTCAATAGGTAGAACGGGTTATAGGAAGCTTCCTTGCATCAGCGATTACGCTCAATTTTTCTACAAAAAGTTATGACCCTCCAAGAAATCAAAGTTTCGAGTTTTTGACCGTTTTTTGAAAGTTTTTGGCTTTTCTCGAAAACGAGCCTTCCATATCTGAGATTTTGGTTTAAATGGTTAGAACGGTTTCTGCAAAGCTCCCATGCATAAGCGGTTACGCCAAAAATTTAAAAAGTTATCACCCTTGGAAAAGTCAAATTTTAGACTTTGGATCGTTTTTTGAAATTTTTTACTTTTCTCGGAAACAGCTGAATGTGATATCAAGGGTTTAATAGAGGCAACAGGTTGTGGGAAGCCTCCGTGCATATGATGCTTCGTCTTAAATTTTGTAAAAAAAAACTAGTCTCGCAGAAAATTCCAAAATCACAAAAATTTTCACTCATATTTTCATATTTTATTAGAGCAACAATAAGTTTTTGAAATTACTCATTTCATCTAGCATCATTAGAACAAATTCAAAAGCTTTCAAACAAGTATTTCCAGCTTTAGCTGGGCCTCTAGTTTTTGTTTTGGTTTCCACAAAGGGAGAACAAGCTCTATCATATTCTTGTCAGGACAAATAAAAAAATCATTGTCTTTTTCCATGAGTATGTTACATTCAGGCAATGATTTAAATTTTTTTGATACGTTTTTGAATATGCAAACTTTTGAAGGCGCCTTTAAAAAAATGGACGGGGGTAAAATAGAACCAAAGGGGGACCTTTGCACGGGCTGGGCATCGATTATCTGAGGGGGTCGAGTAGTTCCACTCTCCTACACCGCTACTGGTGGTACATCTTTTAACGTCAGCACTCAGCATTTTGCAAAAACAAAATTAAATATATGTGTGATATGCGTTGCGATATCGGTTGAAAACAAGTTGTAATTCAACACTGTATTAGGAATATTGAATTTAGGTTTTCTTTTTCTTTTGTTTTATTTTGTTACTGAGAGCTAGATCAGTGTTACGAACTCTGATCTCTCACTTAGCCTCAATGTCATCACTCACTATGACCTTGAGCATACCATAAAAGTAATAAGTAAGCACCATAGGTTGGTTGTACATACATAGACAAATACTGCTACTGCAGTAGCGGTATGACACACCCCCTCGGTGGAAGAAATAAATTATACAACATAAGTAGGATAATTTTTTAAAAAAGAGTTCAATATACTCAGTTCATAGGAAAGTCTCTGGGTTAATTGACGGTTTAGTTTATAGAATTCTCAGTTTTCTTCCAACTCTATTTCCCAACTCGGGTTCCATTCAACCCCTTCGTCTAGTGTAGCATACCCAAATTTTCGCATGAAGAGGTGTCTTTCGAGTCGTCTTACTTTTGATTCCATTGGTATATCGCTTCGATCCTTGAAGTCTCTCAGTTGATTTCTGTATTCCTTAAGTGCTTCCTTCAGAAGTCCTCCCCCTGTGAGATTTTCTGATATCTCTTTAATTGAATGCTTTATCGGGTCTCCAAAGCGTTTCGGTTCCTTGTTTTTCGTTTGCCTGGAGCTTCGTCTGATACACGACTCTTCAGTACTCGACTCGTCCGAAAATTCTTGTGGTGGTTCGAAAGTTGTATCTTTTCCCGAAATTTGTTGGGGATTTCCTCGGATTTTGTCTGCAACTCGCTGTACTCCTCGTTTTAGCAATTGGTCTGCATACTTCCCCCACTCGGACGGTGCTAAATTGCGATCGTGGAATGTGTCGACTATGTCCTCTAGGGGAGTGTGGGAGTCAATACATTTCAATTTCGACCGCTGTTTTGGTTTCGGTGTAGAACTTGACTGATTTTTGGTGTCTACTTTTTCCGGCCTTGATGTCGATTGCTCCTGTTCCCGGTTGACTGCCGTCGCAGTTCGCCTCCAACAACTCTTTTAGAGCGTTGGCCCTTTCTTTATCTCTGTCCGATGTTAGCTGCTGCTTGTGCAGTGGGCTTGTATATCTCTGCTGAGTTGTCCCTTGCGTACTATTTTGAGGTTCTCTCGACTGGTCAATTCTACGTTTCAATTGAGAAGCCGTCAGTGCTGAGCGTTCCAAGTGTTGTTTGTCTAAATAGTCAGAATCATTTAAAAACCTATCCCTCACAATTTTAAATTCTGTTTTTGGTAGTCTGCCAAAATGTGCTTGAAACGGGGATACTTGAATGGTTTTCTGCTTGTTCCACCGTAAATCCCTCATTATAATACTGAGACATAATTTGATTGATTTATTTTTTTCTTCGAGCATCATCACCCCCAGTCTTCTTTTTATAGTTTGGATTGTACGTTCGACCAAACCACAGCCTCTGTGGTCCCCCACCGGACAAAAGTTTTGCTCGATATTGAGTTCCGAACAGAAATTTTTTAACGTTTTCCCCTTAAAACCTGAAAATTGGTCCGAACGAATTGATTCAGGAACTCCATGCTTGTCGATATATGATCTCAAGAATTTTACTGTGCACTTCCCACTTGTAGATTTCGTAACCTTCACTGATGGAAATTTTGAGAATCGATCTATCGCTACTAAAAGGTAGATTTTTTTCCTTTTTGATTTTCTATGGGCCCCGCGTAATCTAATTGTACTTCCTGTCCCGGCTGCGTGAGCAGTGGCAGTGGTTTTGACGCATTTTTCAAAATAAGATATTTTACATTCTTACCATATCTGGTACAGCTACGGCACTCCTCTGCCAGATTCACAATGTCCTTATTCATGTGTGGCCACCACAGGTATTGCGCTGCTCCCAGCATAGCCTCATGGCCTGGATGCCCTCGATGTATTCTTTTTAGGACAGCTTGTCTTAGTTGTACGGGGACTGCTAGCCGGTTATTCACCAAGATGCAGTCGTCCTGAACTGCCATCTGTGACCACAACGGGTTTGTATAAGGTCCCATTAATTCAAAGCCTTGTTTGTCCCCTCTTTCTATCACTCGTCTGAGGCGGTCCATCCACGTGTCTTCGGTGGTCAATTCTGCTAGTAGACTTTTGTCGAACAGTTTTGCTAAATTGTCCAGGGTCTCTTCTTGTTGCTGCTTTGGCAGTTTTGTTTTTCCCAGTCCCTTCGGCGGTTCTATTGAGCACACTTCCTCTTCACTCTCCGCCTCTTCTGTAGTCGTCAGGTCCATCTCTATTACCTGCACCTCACTTAGTTTCCGTTCCGCCGATGCGATTGGTTTAGTCAATGCTTAACTCGATTCATGTCCGAGCCGTCCCTGACTTCTTGGGTGTGTGCCACCAGTTCTCTTTTTCCCGTATATTGTCTTCTCCGCCTATTAGATGCCAGAATGAGAGTATTCTTTGATCTGCTTCTCTTTGTTGATCCGGTTCAAGCTGCCATTTTACCCGTGATGCATGTCGTGTTTCACTGTCGGAGCTATATCTGTTTTTCCGGTCACCTCTAATGATTTTTCTTGTACGCTGGACTGTCTCTGTGATCTCCTCCTCTTCCGAAAGTTCGTTTGTGTTGGATAGTGAGCGGTTCCACTTTGGGTCCATTAGACTCTCTTCGCGTTCTTCGTTTCGCCATTCTTGTGGTGAGCCCGACCACCAGTCGTATGATCTGTTTCCTGACATCTCGATCCTTGAGTCTGTTTTTTTTCGAATTTCTGGTACTGGTTGTGTTACGATTTTTGAATTATTTGAGACTGAATGTTTGTTGGGTTGATTTGACGAAAAAGTGATCTGTTTATGTTGAGCTGCTGTGTTTAGCTGTTTTTGCAGTCGTGAAAACTGTTTTCTTTCGTTCCGGTCGAGCTTTGTTCATTTTTGACCGTTTTGGTTACTATAGCAACCATTACTTGATGACTGTTTCTTTGCATTCCTTCTAGAACATTCTAGAACGTTTTCGTTCCGGTTGAGCGACCCAGTTTCTTTAAGCCTACTGTTCCTGCAGTCGAACGCTTCATGAAAGGAGTTTATTGTCGCTACTACAAACTTTTCGTCTAATTCTGATTCAGGCCAGGGATCATTGAAAGGATCACGCGATAAATAATCAACTATGCCCATGTCCCTCCCCGGAATGTGAACTATTTTGAACTGATATGGCAGTAACCGGTCAACCCACCGGGTTAAACGTGATTGGTAGGTCTTGTTCAATTTGTTACCATCCAATGCTGTTGTAAGTGCTTTATGGTCAGTTGCAATGGTAAATGGTTTTCCCAAAAGCTAGTGTTTATATCTATCTACTGCCCAAACAATTGCCAGTAACTCCAATTCATTTGTTGAATATTTTTTTTCTTGGGCATTTAGGTATTGGGATGCGAATGAAATTGGGATCCACAGGCCTTCATCATTTTGTTGTTCTAAAGTAGCCCCTAGCCCATCATGACTAGCATCACATTTAACTCGTGTTTCTCGGGTCGCATCGTAATAATGTACTTTTGTTATATTTGCCACAGCTTCTTTTATAGCATTAAATACTACCGTGTGTTCATCCCCCACTCAAATTTTTTTACCGGTAGTTTCATGTTTTTCTAACTTTTTATTTTGATTCTCTTCTTTTAGAAGTGGTCTTACTTTTTCAGTCAGACTTGCTGCGTTAGGTATAAATTTAGCTAAACGATTTATACTTCCCATGAATGACCCTAGCTGTTTAAGCAATTTCGGCGGGTTCAAATTTACTACCGCTTCCGTTTTAGTGATTTTTGGTCTAACCCCTGCTTCTGAGAGGTGATGACCCAACCAGTTCACTTCTTGTTTGAAAAATTCGCATTTTGATAGTTTCAATGCCAAATTTTCCGCATCCAATTTTTTAAATACTGTTTCTACCAAATTTCCATGTTCAATTTCGCTTCCCTTTGACACAATAAGTATGTCATCCAGAAAACAGAACGTGTTTTTAGCGTGGTTGATGGTTCTATCCATGGCCTTTTGAAATTCAGCTGGCATATCTGTTAAACCATAGAACCCTGTCAGAAAACGGTAGGTTCCAGTTGCTTTCCCACCAACAATGTTGAAGTTGCATTGTCTAGCTGTATCAGCGGCCATTTTTAATTGACTGTACGCATATTTCAAATCTAACACCGAAAAATATAGCGTACATTTTTTGTTTTCAGTCACAATCTGGCTTACCCCATCAATGAGTTCATCTACATTCGGCATTTGGTATTTGTTTTTGAACAATTGTCTACTGATTGGTTTTGCGTCCATTGCCAATTTTATTGAATCGTCTTTCTTTACTGTTATCACAATCGGAGTGATAAAGCAATCACTTGTACATTTATCAAGTTTTGTTATATGACCGTCTGTCAACAACTTCTCGTTTTCTTTTTCGACTTTATCTTGTATGTGAATTGGGATTCTGCTCCCCTTTTCTTGAATCGGACATAATGGATATTTAAATTTTGAACTTACAATGTGATTTTTCGAAATGCCTTGTCTTTCAAATAAGTTTTTAAATTGAGTGAAAAGTTTTTCTTTCCAACCTTCTGACTGCTTGCACATGAGCACGTCAAACCTGGTGAGTTCCTTAAGCGCTGGTTTTTGTGTAGTAACTATTCCCACTTGTCCTTGCAAGTCTAGTCCCATGATACATCTGGTCTTTCGTGTTGATACCAGAAAGGTGGCGCCCTTTACCTCCCAGCCCGCTGACCTCAGATTGGTCTTTAGGGCTCCCAGTATACTGATCGGTTGTTTGTTGTAGTCCACGAATTTGTTTTGTAAATTTAGTTTATCTGACGGAATGAATCTTACTTTGTTTGATTTTTCCATAATTTCCTTCGTTGTCGCCCAGTTGAGAAATGAAACTGGACTTCCTGTGTCCACTGTTAATTGAATTATTTGGTTATCTATTCGTACTATGGCTTTTAGTGATTTTACTCGTTTCGATGTTGGATCGCGAATCGAATCTATTTTCTGAACTCGTATCATTTTTTCGTTTGAATTGTTCCTCATTTCATTGATTCGATCTTTCACATATTTTGAACTCTCTCGTTTTCCGGTTGATAGGTTTGTATCGACATATCTTCAAATTCACTACATGACCCAACACTTTCACTTATCTGATCGCATTCCTCTACCGATCCTTCCGAGTCTTCCGCAATTTCGCTTACTTGTTGGGATCTGCACATTTTAGCGAAATGATTGGGTTTACCACAGTGTTTACAGGTTTTCCCCATCGCTGGACAATTTTTCAGGTGTCCCTGGTCAAACGTCCTTCCACATCTATTACATGGTTTTGTTTTCGAGTTTTGATTCTTGTTATTGTTTTGTCTTTTATTCGATTCCCTTCTGTTTGGAGTCTTGGTTGTCCCCGACAAATTTCGAACTGCCATTACAGGTTCTTGTTTTATTCTCACACCCGAGGTGTAATTGTTACTTGATCCCCCTGTAACCGCAGCATTAGTCTTTTGAAACGCCATTGTGGTTAACTTGCTGTGTTCGAATTTTATAGCCCTTTTCAGAACCTTTTCCGGGTCTAGAGTCTCGAATGTCAGCGTGTCCTGCAATGTCATGTTTTTCATTTTTGAAATAAACAGGTCGCGGACTATTTCATTTTCCAATGCTCCCAGTTCTGATCGGGCTGCTTGTGCAGTTAACGCTGCGTGAAATGATTCCAGAGATTCTCCAGATTCTTGCATTCTCGTAAATAGCTTGTATCTTTCGTATGTTACACAATTTACCTTTTGAAACGAGAATTCTGCCAAGTTTGTAATTTTCCTGAACGTCATTTTCGATACTTCAGCATGCGGGTTCCTTTGTAGGAATCTCTTCTTTCCCTCTGTACCCAAAGACAAAAATAATCTGGACACCAATTTCTTTTGTACTTCGTTGTAGAAGACATTGTGTCCGACTCGTGGGCCTCTTGTCTTTCTCTTATCGTTCTCCAATACTACTCTATCTATTGCTAGCTTATCTCTAAGAATCCTAGCGTTCCTCGCATCTTCATTCTCTCCGTCTCTGGGTGTTTCTGGGCGTGGTGGTGGTTCCTCTAATATGTCTTTTGGTTCTTCCAAAATAATCTCTGGGTTCACATTTTCTTTGACCGTAACCGCCATGAGAAATTGTTCGAACCAGATTTTTAATTGCCACGGAGGGTCTAGATTCGCCGACGCCCAAAATACCGGAATTCCCATATCCGTTCTGTTATCTTGAGCTGCGAGTCCTGCTGGCTGCGCCATGTGATATGCGTTGCGATATCTGTTGAAAACAAGTTGTAATTCAATACTGTATTTGGAATATTGAATTTAAGGTTTTCTTTTTCTTTTGTTTTATTTTGTTACTGAGAGCTAGATCAGTGTTACGAACTCTGATCTCTCACTTAGTCTCAATGTCATCACTCACTATGACCTTGAGCATACCATAAAAGTAATAAGTAAGCACCATAGGTTGGTTGTAAATACATAGACAAATACTGCTACTGCAGTAGCGGTATGACAATATGTGAATAGATGAAGTTTTACAGATGTTGTTCTATTTCGCAGAAACTTCAAACGAGGATAAAAATTGGTTTCTCCTGCTCGTCATCGTCATTGAGTCTGTGGCAGTGGTAGCCCTGCTTGTTGTCGCAGTCGTGGCATTTTTTGACTCGGTTTTTTGTTCAAGTGGTTACACCAAGGCCCAGGAAACCCAAAAAGCGGAATACGACAACCCAATCTTCCCGTGAGTAAAAAAAATGTCCTTTTAAGTGACGCATTTTGTTCACTATATTTTGCTATTCTATATGCAAACTAGTTGTCTTGATTGGAATCTACTTAACAATCTCCCTTTCGAGAAAGGGAAGAGGATTGCTAAACTGATTTAAGTAAATGATTTTTTGACCAATCAGAGTGCAGAAAAACTAGAATTATCAACAGAAAAGTCTAGTGCTAATTTAGTTTACTTATATATAGGGTTGGAGATTCTTCAGTAGATACTACAGCGGGGGATCCTCCATTGTTCAAAAATTTTAGACAATCATGGTAACAAACCCGCATACAAAATTGCTTTTTTAAAGTCGATGAACGTAGTGAAGACTTTTATATGGTTAATGGTGATTTTTGTTCCAAGAAACAAATTGCGAGCAGATTTTGCTCTTTAATTAATCAAACAGAACTAAACCAGTTCTTGCGCATTAATAGCTACTATCTTGCAAATGCGGAACTTAAAAGATGTACTTAACCCTTTTCAGCGGAACCCACGAACAAATCTTAAATTAATTTTTAATTGATATTGCGGATGTGACCCTGTTTCGAGAATCTTTATTTGGGAAACACATCAAACTATTGATTAAGCAGCTCATTATTTGGGATTAGCTATTGTTGGTTGTGACTTGATAATTTGTTCGTTCTGACCTATTTATTTTGTTGTTTTCTCTTAAAATCTGACCTAAATGAGTTGCATTATTTGCATAAACGATACTCGTTTCCAATTGTTGCGGACCTAGTCTCTAAGTTCTGATCTCCTAATCGCTTTTGAGTTTGAATTAGAATAAAAATCTTGCATAGAATTAAATTGAAATTTCTACAAAATGAAAGATAGATATTTATGAATAATTTGGAACCTGATCTAAACTACATTTTATGATTGGATAAATTAGATATTTTACCACTGTAAAGTATTTAATATTAACCAATCATGATCCATCTAACTAACAACCCACTTATTTGTAAGTGCTGAAATTACTTGTAATTTCAGCACCAGAGAGATTTGAATTCAACTTAGAAATTAGTTGCCTCTCCAAGAGAACTTCAGCAGCCGCAATAAACCAGTATACCCTAGATCTATTGAGCCTAGCAGAGACTAGTTAAACAACCTGAGACTAGAATAGTATAAGAATAAGATTAGGATCGGTATTAGACTAAGAAGTTGCACGAATCTATCCGGCCGAAAATAAGATAGCGTGACGAGCAGACGGTGTACCCTATCCGAAATTACTCTATGAGTTAAGACCATCGGTTATAACTCATATGGTGCGACCATAAGTCTCGAACAAGACCTTAATAGCTTACAATTAACCAAAAATAGATTAGAATTTAGACAAAACATTTTTAAAATGTTACACGACGATAATTTAATCGAAATGTCTCTACGACTCAATAGATCAAAGCCAATATTCGGAACGATAAGAGAACTACCCGGAATTGGAAGAAGACCTCGAACCAGAGACAACATACGACAAAGTAGAAACTTACCAAATAGTTATATGATAGTACGGCAAAAGCCAACACAAACTTTTATATTTAGAATTTTATTAGCAATGAATTTAGATTTTCATTTGCAAACTTAAATCTTGAAGTCAATCTTCATGATCATTTCAGGCGCTAAACAAAATAATAATATACAATAACGATTGATAAAAAGATCTCAGATCGTTTTCCTAAAATTCTGCAGTATTCTATAAAAACATGTTTGGAAAATATTTATTGAAAATCAAAATAAAAATTAGTAGCATGACAATAAACTGTTAGTAATCATAAAATCATCAGTTGTCCCAGCTTCATCACCTAAAACATAACAGCAATCATAAGCTCACTAATATCATTAAAACACTAAATCTTTTCTTAAATAAATTTAAACCATTTTAAACTTAAATTCACTTAATCTTAAAATCAGATCATCAAGGCTTATCCTTGGATCTTAATTAATTTTCTATTTAATTAAATTTACAAAACTTGATCATCAAGGCCTATCCTTGGATCAAAAAGAACAATTTAGTTCTCCCCCACCCACTTAGCTAGTGTCTAACGACCTCAAACGTCGATTCACTATCCAACCCATCCTAAAAACCCAAGACTAATAGAAAATTTTGAACAAAACTAATCATTCAAATTAGGATAAACAGTGAAGAACTTCGGTTATTCATCCTTCACTTGAACCCTCCTCTTACCAGACCCAGGATAAATCGTAGACTTAGTAAGTTTAAAATAGTATCTATTGAACTACTCGCGTTCTAATTATACCTGAACCTTGTGGATCGATTTACTATTCTCCAACCCTTGAACACAATCACTACCCCTAAGTAAGATTAAGTAAGTTAACACCTTAGCTTATACTAGCCACGAGAAAGTAAAAAATCATTCTTCGGAATCGATATACTTTTCTCTCCAACCCTGAACAAATAGACCCAGGTTAAGCTAACAAAAAAATCGTAAGGACTGACAATTTAAGAAAATAGAAATCATCTAACAACTTTTTGCATCCGTCATCCTAAACCTTATGTCATTTAAAAATCTAGGAAACAAACAAACAATCGTTTTGCACAACTGTGAAATAGATAACAAAAAATACGACCTTGTAATCACACCTCACACACAAACAGTTGGATATATCAGAACAAAACGACAAACACTAAAAAGGAAAATAATAACTAAACAAAGACAAATAACACGAAAAAGATTTTCCAAAAATAGAAACGCATTCTCAGAATCAGAAGTCAGCAATTTAGACGAACTTTATAAATTAAAAGAATCCATTGATAAAAATTGCCCTATTCACGATCAATTATATTTTTCCGACTCAGAAACAACTTCAAATTCATCAAAAAGAGGAAAAAGAAGAATAAAAAAGCAATATAAACACAAACCAGTACACTTGTAAAACTGGAATCAACCAATTAGACACATCGATAATTACTTATTAACAGTCATTAAACGAAAAAATGAGCCAAACACACACTCCAAGTGAAGATAGTCCAGACGATGACGATATCTACCCCTTCTTAGTAGATGCACCCGATAATAGAGGACAGCATGATCTTTGTAAGAACTTTCTCCTAAATTTGTTTGAACCCGGAATTAGCCCATGTAAAACAGAGTTCCCAGATGTAAAAATAAAAAGACAGATTATTGATCACTATCTGAAAGATATATGTAACTTAACACAACAATATGGAATCTACACCATAGAATTCAGCTCACCAAACCCGAATCACCGCAAATATGTAATTCAAACAGACGATCTTGATTTAGAATTTTCAAAAGTATTCTCAGAATATATAAAAAGCATACAATATCATAACTCACAAAGAGCAAACTCCATATTTACTAATGAAGTTTTTGCAATAATATATAGTTATATTTCAATATTAGAAAACGAAAACCCAATCCCGCATATCTCACCGAATGAGACATCCAAACATATAAAGGTACGACATGAAATCACACTATTTTCCACTTTTCTACATATAATTAAAGAAAATTTCACTAAAGATGATGTTTCACAACATACAAAACATGACTTACAAAAAATTTTGGCATGGTTTATAATAGATTATTTTACACATAATATAGATTTAATTTCACAAGCAAGAAAAAATTTTAGACCCCAAAATTCAAACGATGATACCGTCATCACAGAACAATCAGACTACGTTTGGGACCCCGAATGGTGTCATTATGCTTTCATAAATATCCCACAATCAATCTCAAGTCAGGCAATAAGTACAATATCTTATGTAAGAGATTATGTAAGGGTAATACCATTATCCATTGATGCAACACCATTAAACTACAATACATTTTTACCCGATACGCAAAATAACAGTTTAAATTCGACCGTCATACACAATGAAAACCTTAATGGAACTAGGAACCTCACTCAACAAGATATTCAAATACCATCACACTTCATAAATGAAGAAATTGTCCAAACAACAACTACACAACAAAGTATTTCACCAATACGTCCAAATTTAACAACAACAAGAAATACAAATACTTCACTAGCACAAGTAACCTTACAGTCAACCGTTAAACCTTCGGTTGCCCCAAAATATTCACAAATGGATTATCAAACATATAGACGCATGACAATACCGTCAAAAACACGCAGAACGTTCACAAGAAACACTTTTGCGGAACACAGTTATAATTACGCACATTCATCAAAAACAAACTATCCCCCACGAAAAAAAAATAATAATCAGATAAGATCTCGATATTGGGATAACCCAATGGCAACAACCAATTCAGTAAATTTTCAAACTAATTCACATCCTCCACAGGATCGTAGTGAAAATTACCCATTCTTTCAACAGAATAAAAATAAAAAGCAAGCATCTCATCAAACGGATTATTTATCCTCTGATGATGATTATTTACAACCAGATATATTTGCACCATACACTCAAGAATATCGTGGACAAGGAGTGCAGAAACCGTATACATATCATAGAAGTTTTTCTCCACACCCAACAGATACACAAAATCAACAACCAATACAAATGCAAAACCCAATTAATACACAATCTTTTCAACCAATTCAGCCACAAAACCCAATGATTACACACTCGTATCAACCAACACAAATGCAAAATGAAATACCACTTCCATATTACCTTCAACAACACGAAATAACAAAAAATCAACTTTCAAATTTTTCACAAATGCCAAATGCCGCAGAATCATTACAAATGACAATGAATCCATACCTTATGGGTGGATCATCAATAACATCAAACAAACCATTAATGGCATTCACAGGAACAGACCCTGAATATTCTTTAGAAGATTATTTAAATGCAGTAACAGCAAATTTAATTTTAAATATAGGACCTGAACCAATTAATACGCCACTACATCAAAATTGGATACATCGACGCACAGCGTTGATACAGACAACCTTAGACGGCGCAGCCCAAAAATGGTTTTCAGTATTGCCTATAGAAATAAAATCAAATTGGAAAAGATTTACACAAGAATTTTCAAAAATGTTTGACTCCGAAAGAAACAAACAACAACAAAGAGTTTTATGTAATGAAATTCGCAGATTACCAAATGAAACCATCAAACAATTAGCAGTACGTATCGAAACACTAGTTCGAAAAGCATATTCATTAAATACACACGGCTATAAAAACACAAAAATGACAGAAATCTTAATGATGACCTTAACACCTCAATTAAGGAAAATAGCAATAAAAAAGAGAGCATCCCATCCCTCCTCAATTCGAGAGCCCGATTTAGATTTTAGAAAACTAGTAGACAAACTAGAGCAAGCGGAAATCACAATGAAACTTGAAGAAACAGAAAATCTGAAATTACAATATATTAACCGAATTGAAACAAATACCACAAATATCAACAATATACAAGAATCAGATACAGACCTCGTTGAAAAATCACTGAAATACTCAATATTTATGAAAAACACCCAAACTTTAAAGGCAAACCATCTTTCAAAAAATGGTGTAATTATTGCCGACGATACGGACATAGTATTTCTGAATGTAGACAAAAACAACAGGACAATCAAAACAAACCTCAAAAACATAAAGAACCAAATAAATCATTCTATCAATACATGAAGAAAGATCAAAATCTACCAAACAAAAGTGTATACAGCAACAACAGTTCAGGAAAACCACTTCCGAACAATACCAATTACACGAGAAACCAATCACCATATAACTCAAGTTATAGAGGAAGATCACCAGAACGAAGAAATACACAAAATTCGTCACAAAATCATTACAATAGACCAAATAGTCGAAATAACTACTCCAGATCAAATTCGAATACAACAGAATTTGTTTCTAGATCTAATTCCCAATCAAGGAATAATTACTATCCAAACAATCAATCACGAAACTCATCATATAATAGAACTAGAAACTACTCCAATAATCGAAATAGAAGTTATTCAAACAACCGAAACCAGAATTACCGGAACAATCGATCAAGGAATAACTCATATAACAGATCAAACTATAACAGACCAAACAATAATTATCAAAACAGATCACGAAATAATTCACAAAATCGACATTCAAGTTATAATAATCGTTATAGAAATTATTCCCAATCACCACACAGAAATAATAACCATTATAATAATTCTAACAATCGCCACAGAAGTAGTACACCTAAACATCAAAGACATATTAATCAAGTACAATCAAATCCAGAAACAACATCAGACCCTCCAGGTATTGATGACACAGGAAATAACGAACTACAACTAAATCAAATAAACTGTGAATCATCAGATTCAGAAAGTGATACAGAAAACACTATCTCCATAAATATGATAGCAGTCAAAAATGACTACGAACCTATTATATATGAACAACCTTTTTCATCACATATATATGAAAATCAATTAGAACTCCTTCACAATTATTATATTGAACCCATCCATTCCACACAAACGGCACAAGAAACTAACGAAATCAACACTACAAGTCAATCCAATGAAAATGACAAAACAAAATGCTTGAATACAAATCACATCTATCAAAATATACAAAAAGAACAACCCAAAGAAAAAATTTGGACAATACCATTTCTTTTAGAAAGTCCAAGAAACAAAGAATTTCAACCACCAGATCTTGAAATTGATTTTTTAATTGATTCAGGAGCAGAATCAAACATAATAAACATTCCCACATGGAATGAGATAAAAACATTACACCCAAAACTAACACCTCTTGAAACCTCAAGTAAACTAGCAACAGCACAAGGATCAACATTGGTAAACTATGGAAAAATCCAATTATTTCTTCTCCCCACAAGAACAATAGAGCAAAATAAAATTTTAAATCAACCATTTAAACAAATATTTAATATCACTGATAATAAACACAATATCATTGGAATACCATTTATCTCTAAATATATACCAACAATCAACATTTTGAATAGTAAAATACTAATCAAAGATAAATATACAAAAACAAAAGACACATCCCTAACATTTTTTCAAAGATTAAATAAACAACCACCATTCTTTTCAAAATTTTATCCAATATATAACCAACAAAGAAAACACCTGAAACCACTATCAGGAAACATATATAATTTTTCAATAAAACAAGTTCACCAATATGATAAAAAACAAAATAAACAACAACTCTATATGTCAGACTTTGAATTCAGACCTATCCATAAATTTTTCAAAATCACAATTTCATCCATAAAATATTTGAAAAACTCGAATTCAGATATTATTTCGTTACATGTATACAATAATACACCCTATCAAGTAACATTACCTTTAGGACTTTTGGATGTTGCGAAACCAACGCTACGATATCACCAGTACAAGAAAAAGCATACCGCGTAAATAATATACTTCAGTTATTAGATATTTGTCAATCCACAATTCTTAATGAAGAATTATCCATAAATAATATAATAAGTAATGAAAAAAGAAATACAGATTATTTCACAAAAACCCCATATTTCAAACCTACATTCAACATAAACAACTATACAGAGAATCAACAGAAATTTTTAACAATGTTTAACTTCCAACATTCACAAATAACACAAGACGAATTTGATAAGTTAGCCAAACAGCTAAAAAAATATTCATCAGTCTATGCAACATCCAAATTTGATGTTGGCAAAATCAGTTCATCCTTACATCTCCCATTAAAACCTGACGCAGTTTTCAAAAAACAAAGAGCAAGTAAAGTACCAATTAATTTACACGATAAAGTGAACAGATTACTCGATATTTTAGAACAATACAAAATTATATCACCGGTAAACAAAGAAGAACAACCAAAAGCTAACACATTTATCAACCCTGTTATCATCCTAGCAAAAGGAGAATCATTAAAAATAGTTCTAGACGCTAGATATCTTAATTCACTAATAGACGAATCAAAATGCAATTGGCCTATTGAACCAATACAAGTTATTTTAACAAAAATAAACGGAAAATACTTTACAACCGCAGATATGAATAGTGCATATAATCAAATGCCACTAGATAAACAATCGCGACGCTTAACACAATTTGTTATCGGAAATCAGCAATATGAATTCAACCGCCTATTCTATGGAATATCCATAGGACCAGCAGCATTTTCAGCTTTTATGAGTAAAATTTTTAGACCACTAATACTCAAGAAAAACGCAATCACCTATTTAGACGATGTTTTTATGCAATCACAGACAAAAGAAGAAATGTTTAATGTTTTAGAACACTATCACAAAATACTTCAGAACGAAAATCTGAAGGCCGCTCCCGACAAGTCACACTTCTTTTTAACACGAGTTAAATTCTTAGGACACAATATAGAAAGAAAAACAATCACTCCATTAAAATCACGCATTGATGCTATTCAGAAGCTCCAACCACCAACAAACAAAAAGAAAATCCAAGAATTCCTTGGAATGTTAAATTTTTTAAGCAAATATGTCTATAAAATGCAATTATACCTAAGACCATTCTATAATATACTTAGACAACAAAATAATTTTGAATGGAACACAGAACATCAAGCACGATTTGAAGAAATTAAAAAACTCTTAACTGAACAAATTTCGAATACAATTCCAGATCCAAATCAACCATTCTATGCAATGTGCGATGCTTCAAATTTTAGCATCGGCGCAGCATTATTACAATCACACAATGGCACAAACAAAATGAATCTTATATCAGCAAATTCTCGATTATTCACTCAAGCAGAGCTACGACTCTCAACTCTAATGAGAGAATGTACAGCCATAATATATACACTAACAGAATATGAATTTCTGATACTTGGATCAAAACATCCAACAGTTCTATTCACAGATCACAAACCAATCATTTTTCTCTTTACACAAAAATCTAATCCAAATCACCGAGTTTATAGATTTCAAATAATTCTAATGAAATTCCCAAACTTACATATAGTTTGGACAGCAGGAAAGAATCTTGCATTACCAGACACCTTAAGTCGAAATACACCACCTGAATTACTCACACGTAAAACTACAGTTGAAATACCCAAAAATATAAAATTTTACCTTGCAGAAAACGAAACATCACCCCGACTAGAATGCAAATATGCAGTAAAAACTGACGTTGAACAATCACAAATAAATAATCTACAACACTTCCCACTTTATTTAGATTGCCAAAATAACCACTACGAAGTTGATCTACTTGGAACATCAACTTTTAAACCAATTCCATATTCACAATGGATAAAAAATAACACCCAACAAAAAAGAGTAAAACAACACCCACATAAAAAAGACCTTTTTCCGTTAATTGAAAAAGAAAATCTAACTGATAAAATAAATTTATCAGGACCGCAAACAAACGATTCAAAATACACAATAAATCAAGTTTTTGACCTCCATGACCCACTTGATACAATTCCTTTATCTAAATCAGAAATAGAAAACATTTTTCTCCCCCCAACAGATAAAATTACAATTAAAACCTTGAAACAATATCAAAATCTTGACCCAATAATTCGACAACTAAAATCATGGCACAAATGTAAAACTAAACCCGTAAAGGCAGATACAACAATATTAGGAAATAAAACACTCCTCCGATATTTTCGAAAATTTAATAATACAACAATTAATGAAAACACAGACCTTCTAGAATACCAATTAAATGAATCTACAGTTCCCTGTCTCCCTTTAAGTATGATTCTCATAGCTTTTAATATTTCACATACACAAAACATTAAAGGACACTCTGGATCAGAGAAAACATATTCAAATTTCATACAAAACTTTTATTTTCCAAATGCACCAACCCAGTACCACATTGTAACGCTTATTATGCCTACACGACGCTTTATGAACACTGGATAGCTAAATTCGGATTACCCGAAATCTTAGTTACAGAAAACGGTACAGAATTCATAAATAATGAAATCATCACACTATAACACTTATATAACATCAAACCTAAACCACGTACATCTCATGCACCTTGGACAAACGGTTTAGTCGAAGGTATGAACCCTTCACTACACGAATATCTCAAATGTATCATAAATGGAAATGATACAAAATACACCGAATGGTCAGCAGATGTAAAACTATTTCCCTTAGCATATAATTCACAAATCACGACAACTCTAGGAATGTCACCATATGAAATGGTTTTTAATCAAAAGCCACGCAAACCAATTATGTTTACAGCAAACTCTCATAAAAATGCACAAAGTCATTGTCAACCGAATAAAGACTCAATTTGTTATAACCTACCTTTACACACACACGATGAAGATAATTTTCATCACCCACAAATTCTTAAATTAGCCTCCGGTACACACACCGAATGGATTTTAAACAGAGATAAAAAACACAATGAAATTTACCAAAAAGTAACAAAAAAGTTGTTACAAAGGCAAAACATTAATGAACAAACAAATTCACGCTTTACACCAGCCTCCGATTTAAAAATTGGAACATTTGTTTTAATACCCAATTTTAACACTCAAAAAGGAATCTCTAAAAAATTACAACCCCTTCGTAAAGGACCATACCAAATAATTGCCAAACCCACTGATGTCACATATAAAATCACCGACTCAGACAAAAAAGAATTTGTTCAACATCGAAACAATTTATTACCTTATTACCCAAAAGAATACGCACTACGCGAACTAACTCAATTATATTCTTTCACAGGTTTAAAAGTTATTCAAAATAACCCACATACGGAAAATAAAACAAAGGAACAACATGACATTCATCTCGAAAATCAAACTAAAAAATCACCCACAACAAAAAACAATACAAAAAAGCTAGATCAAAATATACCTCAAAAAGAAAGAAAAAATAGAAAATTGACAGAAAAAATAATACCCCAAGAACAAATCGACAAATCAGAACATAGAGAGTCATCACGACTTAGAAACCAACCACGTAAAAACTATAAAGAATTCATCCCACAATCTAAAATATTAAAGAAAGTCGAATTTCAAAAACAGATTTAATTTTATATTTCATAATCTTTGCACCTCTGAAATATTTTGAACTTTCATTTTTCAAAATAACATGCTGACAAACACGCAGCGACTCTAGTTCATAATTAGCCAATAGGATTCATCCAATCCGTCACCTTCTCTAACTATAACACAAACCAACTGGACGAACGATATTAAAACTCCAGGCATATCTATAACTATAACTTTGCAGCCTCCAGGTCAAAAATAAGCAAACCACTCCAACTTGACAACTAAAATAAATATCACCATAATATCATAACCCTCCCTTATCTAAAAAACCAAAAATCAACAATATTTCCCCAACTCAGACCTCAAATACCCCCCAAACAAATATGTTAAATAAGCCCAAAGTAAAAGAACGACCATTTTAATTAGCCTAAAGTATAAAAATCTCAAAAATACCCCAGATCATTTGACAAATAAAAATAAAGAAAAAGAAGACCTCCCGATCACCATAAAATTTGCCCCCAACAATTTTCCACAAAACTCAACCCACTTGTCAAAAAACCAATAAATAATCCGACCACACTTGAAAATTGCCCCAAACACCAAAAAATATTCGATCGAGAAGCCATTTCTTAAATGCTCTTCTCTCGACCAGTCAACATAATTCTTAACATTCTCATAAACTTTTTAACGATATTTAAACTTTTAATCATATTTCTTTTTGATACCTTTGAATCTTTTGTAATAATCTTAATCATTTTTTGCAATATTTTTTTAAATTTCTATTCCATATTTGAACTATACCTCCAACTTTCGAAAGCCATTGACTATATTCACAGGTACGATTCACAAAACTTATCTAAATGATACGAACCATTTTTAGTAGAACAGATATTTTTTTACTATTTGTAATTTTTATAACATTTCTATCATCCCTCATCTTGACAATATGCAAATGTATAAAGAAAGCAATCATCACATTCGCCCTAGCAATAATCCTCCTAATTCTTTTTCTAGAAGAATACTATAATAAACATAAATTTTTCCACTAAAAGAATAAATAAAAAACCATCAAAAATTGCTAACCAACAATCACTCAGTCAGTCTTCACCGACATCATCCCAAGATAACCCAACACCATCTTCAACTACCCAAAACCCCCAAACATCCACACGAATTTCCTTTCAAGATAACCCATATACCTTTGAAGAACGACACGCTCGCTTATCTGAACCACTAGAACCAGTTCAACGACAAGCACCTCTAAGCGAACCAACATATAACTTATACCCAACACTACCACAAGAATTAAGTAGAATACGAAATCCTAGTCAAAACCAAAATACAGTCGAAATAAATAGACAAATTATACATCCTCGACGAAACAGAAATTTTCAGACTCCCCGAGTTCATTTTGATATACCTCAATCCCCATCACAAAGTACTCCAGAAAACCCCATTGGTATATTACCAGAAACCCCTACGCTTCTTTCACAACGTAGCACCTCAAGCCTACCCTCAGATTACTTAGGTTCAACACCAACATCTGAACAAATTCGTGAAAATCCCTTTAATCCCACAAACCAAACATCACGACTACCATATTGGACAACACATTCATTCACACAAGGTGAACCAAATTTAATCAATGATACAATAGATATTTCTACGGATACAACAACATCCTCATCACTACCAGAAACATTATCACTACCATCAACACCATCAATAAGCCAGATTTCACCACCACCTTTTAACTTAAATTTCCCAAATAACCTCGATGCTAGATATCGAGAACAATCATCAACAAATATTCCTTTAAGACTAGACTGGAATACATTCACAGCACCTCCACCATTATTTGGACAACACCCAGAAAGTAACCGACTCCACAACTGGGCACTTAATAGACTACAATATCGACAAGACATCCACGAAGACATTCGTGATCATAACATCCAAATAATCCAACAAAATAGTCTACAATTAAAATTTGAAATCACGGTTAAACTAAACAACATTACTCAACATCCCTACCCATTAAACCCACCAAATATAACAACTCAATCACTACCACCACCATTTATAACAACTGAAGTAATATACAAATACGACAGATATACCAAAAAGACAATTGGTTACATCACATTTTATAACCCATACTCAGGATTATCATACACATGTATATTCTAAAAATATTAATTTTTCTCCAACTCTTTTTTCTAGTAATCTCCAATCAGAATATAAACCCTTCCCCCCGCACAGGACCCCAAGATTTATTAGTAACACATTACGATTGTGAAGAAAATGAACAAAAAACACTACACAAGCTATAGAAACTACAAATGTAATAGCGACACTTTATTCAAAAGCCCGAGCAACAACAGTCACAGGATATAAATTCACAGCAACATTTTCTGAAAAGAAAGTACATTGTTCACAAGTCTCAAATGGAAATAAAAACCGACTTGACCACGAATCATTCTACCAGAGTAATATCGAACGACTTTTACATCTCAATCCCGAAGATTGTAAAAACGAGTTACTCAGACTAAATATCACAAGAAATAAAAACACAGATAGAAAATTAGTATATTTCCAAGTTTTTGCAGATTCTGTACATCAAGCAGAACTTGAAAGATATCAAGGACATATAAAACTAGATGAAAAATACCCATACAACGGCGCACACGGAAGATTAACTTATGACATACACGATAAACACTGGATACCACACATTGGTATAAATGACCCATCAAACTGCAAAGCAGACACAAAAAATAAAGAATATCAAGAAATCATGTTTTTCGATTGGAAAATACAACTCGAAAAAATACAACTCACACGCGATTTATCTGACAACACAATGATCTATCAAGGAATTAGATTACCCTGTAAAAACGATCAAGGCTATTGTGACCCTACAACACGAGCACAAGCAACAATTGTTTGGTTCCCCGAAGACACATGTACAACATTTCAAGTAGCAAAAATACACGCTCGTATGATAAAATTTCACGAAAAATATTTTATACAATCAATTCCATATGAACAAGTCCATCCATCACGAAAACAAAGTTCTAATTTTAGAAACATACACAACATAGAAAATAAATTGACACGTTTTCAAATATATCAAGAAACAGAACTTGCATGTAAATACAGAAATCCACTTCACAAAACACAATACTCCGAGATATTAGTTGAATACGAAAAAGGATTCGACATGACCACTGGAAAAGTAAAAATCGACCCATACGCCACAAGTCACCCTATAAACGAAGGAACATCATATATACCAGTTGATTTTCAAAAAAGTAAAGGTCAACCTGGTGGACATCTAAAGCCCCATGACACTAGAAGCACACGTTTACAAGAACTATCACTAATGAATAGTACATATTTCGGTAATATCCACTATGATATTCACTTAGATATGAAATTAGACTACACAATTAGCCGAATTTTTCAAGAAATGTCACTCTCTGAATTAGAGACACTTCATCAGCTATGCGAATTAGAAAGGACACAAATCCTACAATCACTTGCACTAGCAGTATTAAAAATACCCTACGCAGGATATTTACTATCAGGAAATAGATCAAATTTTTTAGACTATGAAGGAAACATTTTATGGTTCTATACCTGTACCAAAAAAGTATCACCACTATATGTTTTTGAAGATAAACGATGTTATAAAAGAATCCCTATCTTTTATAAGAATAAAGTACATTTCGTTGACACACTTTCAAGACGAACCTATTTCTGGGATACCGCAGTCCCATGTGGATCAGAAAATAGCCACAATGTAGTACAACTGAACCCTGATGAAGATAAATATTACCTTCTTACCCCATATCCCACATTAATGCAATCACTCAAAAAATTTTCACCTGAAAGCATAAGAGCTATTGCTCGAAACCCAAATATTGACCTACAGTCAATTGGAATATACTCAAAATCCGATATACAACATCACATTAGAACACAACAATTCCAAGAATTATTAACACAAATGGACACTATACAAAGACAATCAATTGACCAAAACTTACGCAAACTTGCCGAAACCGCAGGATTTGCAGATATTTATACACAAGACTATAGCGGATATTTTAAAGACATTAAAGACTATATATATCTAAACGGTGAAAAATACCGACCACAAGATATCTCACCTATAAATATTTTTAGCTTTGTTACACTCAAAAATGAAATTCTTGATTTTCTAGGATGGCCCTATTACATCTTAGAAAAATTAACTATTTTATACGCAATGTTTAACTTTATAGGATTTCTTTTTTCACTTTTAAAAGGAATCTATAATACATGCGCTATACACACACAAGTAAATAGACAAGCAAGTGTAGCACGCATACTATTTGCAGGATTTTTTGGAATTTTTTCATCATCAATAAACAAAATTCTTTTAGACGCACAAATAAAAGAATACAACACAAAAATAGCAACAAGACAAAACACATATGACGAAGAACATAACAATGTAGAAATAACGCCCACAGCACCACAATTACCACCCCTACCACATAACCATCCATTATCCGTAGCCCCACGAAATTTTCGAAATCTAGCAATAACACATCATCCAAATTTTAGACCAACCATATCACAAAGTCCCATTCAACATATAATGACACATCATTCACTAGATGAAAATACATATGAACAAATTATAGAACAACCCCATACCACCGCTTTTCAGTCTCAAAATAATAATTTTTTTAGCCCACGATGAGCCGACAACTTGGATCCCTACACCGCTCAAATTCCCACCCAACCAACCTCACCACTCCAATTACAATAATTCCACTTTTTGCTTTCCCGCCACCCGATTTCCCAACCAATAATGTAACATCAGGCATGAATTCAGACACTAATTTACATATCTCAGTTTTATACTCCGTTTCACAACTCAATAACCCAAATATTGAAACCCCTGATGAATTTGCAGACTCTGAACCATCTCCATCCAATAATTTTCAAACCAACTCCTCAGTTTTTTCAAAACCCCCTTTTCAACCAATCCCGCCAAATAACCCACTCTCATCCATTTCTACACCCTCTTATGCTTCACAAGTCACCCCAACCTACTCTTCATTTCATTCAGACCGATCATCCAATTCTCTAGATACTCCCCAAATCTCCCAGGAACTAGATAATTTTATCACCCTACAACAACAACCCTTCCACCTTGTAAACCCCACTATAAATCAGATTTCATCCACAATAGAATCATCAAACCCACCTACCCCTACACCCTCTTCAGCTTATACCGCATCATTAGCACCATCATCCACATCCACCGAATCATCAAATAGCACTAATAGAGCTTATCGCACTTTCAAAAGAAAATTCCCAAACCATCCATTTCCAACAAAACCAGGAACAGCCCGTGAATATATTAATCATCTAAATCACACTAACACGAAAGATTTTTTAGCAATCACTCTACCTTCATTTCCACAATATACTTTGAACACTCCTAACAACACTAACGACACACGTAGTTTTGTAGATGAACAAGTTTTAATGCCTACACTTCATTGGAAATCATATTATCATTTTACTAACCCCCTTTGCCTACCTTTATCTAATACTCACATCGATATAGAAAGAAATAAAGATATGATATATCGACTCACCACACCACTAACACATAGACAATTTACTTATATAGGATACAAAAAGTCACTAAAAACATACACTGCACCCCGAGCAAACGAATATACGCTAGAATATTACGATCACAACATCATCCGAGCTAACCAAGACCAATTTTTAGATGATGATCGTTTCGCTAACCCACAAATCACAGAAAAATTTTTCATCAAAACACCATATGTATTTACACTCAATATATTTGATCGCAAATTCGACCACGTCATTTCTGAAGCACTAACCGACACACAAGCTTACGAAAGTTTTAAAGAAAGATTTCAATTATTTTCACTAACCTTTAATTTCCTCGCACCACATGAACGCGATTTGCACTGCTCACACGACATTATGTTACGCACTAAACAAACCCACACATATACATATTATCGATTCATACAAAATCATTTTGATCTACACACTCCATCAAGACAACCACACCACCGTTTTCAATTTATTAACTCTAAATACACATCACCATTTTTTCTTAACTTCACATATTGCATCAAAGATACTAACCTTCACGGTATTCTTCGCAATTATGATCCCATAACCCAAATGTATATTTTTTGTCCCATCACGAAGACCTTCAACGCAGAAGAATCCAGACCCTTCCTTATCCCACATGAATTTGTCCAACCTATAGAAATCCCGATGTTAGAATTCATTCACAACACTAAATACAATCACAAATTATATAACCTCATCCAAAACACACCTTATGAGTTTGCAGTTGGCTTTGAAGAACTAAAAACTATTAAAGCACTTCAATTGCTTTGGCCACTGCTTCAAACTAAAAACATCATTCGCATACTAGCAAAATTACTAACAAATTCCGACATAATACACGACATCTTCCCCCACGGTTTTTTCCCCGACGACTAACAGGTAAGTATAATTTCTCATATTCTTTACTAATAAATTTGAAATAAATACTAACCATTCTTATCCATGTCTTATTTAGATTTTTAGTCTTCATCCCACGATCACCTACAAATTACACAAAAGAAAAATAAAAAAAAGAAAACTTCTTCAAAACTCTATTAATATTTTGCACTAGATAAATTCAATAAAATTCATACTAATGTAGTAAATTAATTTATAAATTATTTCCCTAAAAGCAGTAATTCTAATAATGATGAAAATTTGTAACTTAATTTTTCCCAAAAAAACTAGCAGTAAAATTGAAATTCTATGTAGTAAATTGATAAAACGAAAATGCAGTACTAACCTTTTGATATTTTCATTCACTCGCACAAGAATTCTATCCAAACTCGCACAGCTCGCCCACGAAGAATTGTTTAAATAATGAATTTCAGTTTCAAGCTTTCACACTCAACAACTCTAACACACGATAACACGTTTCAAACTTTCCTTTAACCCGGTAGGAAAGGAATTATATACTAATCAAAACTAACCAATGCAGCTTACTAAACACCACAAATCATAGAATAACAGCATGACTAAGAAACGGAAACCAACGGTACCCAAACCGGATTAACCCAGTTTAAAACTGGATAATTTATTCTTTTGAAGACTATTATAAAGTCTAAGAAAGAAATAATAAAACACAAAAAAGTCGAAAGACAAACCCATACCAAAAACAATTTGATTTTTGAAAAAAGGACACAACCAACGAAACATAAGAAAAACCACAATAAACCCAACATAAAACGTTATCACATAACAGGACCTCTCACAGAAACCGCACGAAATCATACTCCCACTCCTGGCCTAACCCACCAGAGAGGACGTCCTGAGCAAGCTCTATAGCCGGCCTAACCCACCGCGCTACATCCACGCTTTGTGACCACACTTCTATTTTTAATAAGAGGTACTCAAGGGTGAGTAACTCTTCAAAATAACCGAACTAAAACAAAAAGATTTTGTGAAAACAACTAACCAAAATCATAATTAAAACACCGAACTAATAGAAATTTTTTAAAAAGTAAATTACACCTTGCAGTATATAGATCAGCATACAACATCAAAGACGAACATCCAAAGACAAAAGGACCCCACTACACTCGAAAAAGAATGGCCAACCACAATCAATATGCCGTCCACAATCACAACTCAAAGGATTTAGAGTACGACTTGACTTCGCAGAAAAGGACTTCATTGAACTAGACCAATGACCACCTCGATGTTCAAGTATACGTACAGATCCGAGTAACCAGGCATCCCCTCCACGCACAATCTCCACGCCATTCCCAGACTAGGTTGAATACAAAAGAAGTTCTCTACATGAAACAGAAAAACCTGTCATAGCAAACCATTCTGAAATCAGATTTGAGTTTGTTGAGAAAACCCAGTCGTTGTCATAAGAAGACACAACGATTGATCATGGAACTTCTCTAACAGAAGAACCCAAAAGAAATATGATGTTCGCCAAATACCAACGTCCATCATCCATCCTTTGAATTGCAGAAAAACTATTCTAAAAAACTCTGTAAAACCCGGATGGGTGGAACCTGATCTAAACTACATTTTATGATTGGATAAATTAGATATTTTACCACTGTAAAGTATTTAATATTAACCAATCATGATCCATCTAACTAACAACCCACTTATTTGTAAGTGCTGAAATTACTTGTAATTTCAGCACCAGAGAGATTTGAATTTAACTTAGAAATTAGTTGCCTCTCCAAGAGAACTTCAGCAGCCGCAATAAACCAGTATACCCTAGATCTATTGAGCCTAGCAGAGACTACTTAAACAACCTGAGACTAGAATAGTATAAGAGTAAGATTAGGATCGGTATTAGACTAAGAAGTTGCACGAATCTATCCGGCCGAAAATAAGATAGCGTGACGAGCAGACGGTGTACCCTATCCGAAATTACTCTATGAGTTAAGACCATCGGTTATAACTCAAATTCATGAAATGGTTTATTTTAGTTGGTTTTATTTGTTCCAGTGTTTTAGATTGGAGAGGTGTTGTTTCTTGTAAGATTTAATTTTTTCAGCATATGAGATTAAGCTGGTGGATTTTAACTTGATTGAACTGTTGTCAATAAAACAGACTGAATCGTTAACTGTAATTGAGGATAAACTGTCGACACTCAGAAAAAGTAAATGTTAGAAAGTCTCTCCTGGGTGACCCGCAAAGAAAAAATCAGATTCCTTGACAGTCTAACCGACCAAAATGCATATAATGTGATTTATGCGGAGAGTCCACAAACTGTTCCGGATTCCACTAAGTTTGTTGCTGATCCGGCAAAATCGGCATTTTGTAGCGTTTTTCAGCAATACAGTTTTTTTAATTGTTTTTTTTTTCGTGAAATCCAGAACAGCAGATCAAAGACGAAAGCAAGACGCTCATCGGTGATCACACGAAATAGGCTACTTATAATACAAGAATTTTTTAGGAAAAGTTGGAAAAATGTAAAGACAAAAACAGAGGTTTATTGTGTGTATTAAAGTTTTTTTCCCGCTGCACGGCTGTTGGCTGTTTGTTACAACCTCAGTGAATTGTCATTAGTGAGAATGTCTCTTTAGAAATAAAGATTACACGGAACCAATGGGATACCCACAAGCAGATTTTGCCGAGAACCAAGTGAAGACTGGCGACCCTGAGGGCTGTAACGAGATGGGAAAATTTGTTTCGATGAGTTCAGAAACCCCTCCCAGGGAGTGCTGCCAGGCGTGAATAATCTCGGCGCCTAATCAATACGTAGAGACGGGATTTTGGAAATGTAACATACAGATCAACTGCCTTATATCGACCAACATTCTAATTGATTTCAGATAATGATGGAACGAAACGAAAAAACTGACATTTTTAACGATGAAAATCTGCTTGAAACTGTTGATACTTCTTTGCACTAATTACAAAATTTACAGATAAAACCATTCATTTAAAATATTTTAGCTTGCTTTGATAAAAATAATTGTAATATGGTTTTTTTCTGAAATCAGAGATCAACACCAACACTGTATTAAACGATCAAAATTAGTCTTAGGTCAGAAAAGTTAGCGGACAATTAAAACGGTAGTGAGAGCTCTGTGAGTCAAATAACGGCTCAATTTCGTTCTATCTCAGTTTGAATCACCGCGCTTTTTTCTAAAAGCACATTTGGCGTCGTAATATGTGAAAAGTCATAGTGGGCCCCTCTGTTGTGCTTTATTCTAATTGGGAACTTGCAAAGGTAAGAGTTCCAAATGTCAAAGGCAATTCGTTTAAATGCTTTTAAAGAGTCGATGAATATAGTGGAACCTGATCTAAACTACATTTTATGATTGGATAAATTAGATATTTTACCAATGTAAAGTATTTAATATTAACCAATCATGATCCATCTGACTAACAATCCACTTATTTGTAAGTGCTGAAATTACTTGTAATTTCAGCACCAGAGAGATTTGAATTTACCTTAGAAATTAGTTGGACTCTCCAAGAGAACTTCAGCAGCCGCAATAAACCAGTATACCCTAGATCTATTGAGCCTAGCAGAGACTAGATAAACAACCTGAGACTAGATAGTATAAGAGTAAGATTAGGATCGGTATTAGACTAAGAAGTTGCACGAATCTATCCGGCCGAAAATAAGATAGCGTGACGAGCAGACGGTGTACCCTATCCGAAATTACTCTATGAGTTAACCACATCGGTCCTAACTCATCTGGTGCGACCATAAATCTCGAACAAGACCTTAGTAGCTTAGAATTAACCAATAATAGATTAGAAATTAGACAAAACATTTACAAAATGTTATACGACGATAATTTAATCGAAATGTCTCTACGACTCAATAGATCAGAGCCAATATTCCGAACGATAACAGAACTACCCGGAATTGGAAGAAGACCTCGAACCAGAGACGATATACGACAAAGTAGAAACTTACCATATAGTTATATGATAGTTCGGCAAAAGCCAACACAAACTTTTGTATTTAGAATTTTATTAGCAATGAATTTAGATTTTCATTTGCAAACATAAAATCTTGAAATCAATCTTCATAATCATTTCAGGCGCTAAACAAAATTATTAATATACAATAACGATTGATAAAAAGATCTCAGATCGTTTTCCTAAATTCTGCAGTATTATAAAAAACGTGTTTGAAAAATATTTATTGAAAAATCAAAATAAAAATTAGTAGCATGATAATAAACGGTTAGTAATCATAAATTATCCTGTTGTTCCAGCTTTATCACCTAAACATAACAGCATTCATAAGCTCACTAATATCATAAAAACACTAAATCTTTTCTTTAAACAAATTTAAATCATTTTAAACTTAAATTCACTTAAATTTAAAACTTGATCATCAAGGCTTATCCTTGGATCTTAATTCATTTCCTATTTAATTAAATTTAAAACTTGATCATCAAGGCTTATCCTTGGATCAAAAAGAACAATTTTGTTCTCCCCCACCCACTTAGCTAGTGTCTAACGACCTCAAACGTCGATTCACTATCCAACCCTTTCTAAAAGCCCAGGACTAATAGATATTTTTGAACAAAACTTATCATTCAAATTAGGATAAACAGTGAAGAACTTCGGTTATTCATCCTTCACTTGATCCCCCCTCTTACCAGACCCAGGATAAATCTTAGACTTAGTAAGTTTAAAATAGTATCTAACGAACTACTCGCGTTCTAATTATACCTGAACCTTGTGGATCGATTTACTATTCTCCAACCTTTGAACACAATCACTACCCCTAAGTAAGATTAAGTAAGTTAACACCTTAGCTTATACTAGCCACGAGAAAGTATAAAATCATTCTTAGGAATCGATATACCTTTCTCTCCAACCCTGAACAAATCGACCCAGGTTAAGCTAACCAAAAAATCGTAAGAACTAACAGTCTAAGAAAATAGAAATAATTTAACAACCTTTTGCATCCGTCATCCTAAACCTTATGTCATTTAAAAACCTAGGAAACAAACAAACAATCGTTTTACACAATTGTGAAATAGATAACAAAAAATACGACCTTGTAATCACACCTCATACACAAACAGTTGGATATATTAGAACAAAACGACAAACACTAAAAAGAAAAATCATAACCAAACAAAAACAAATAACACGAAAAAGATTTTCCAAAAACCGAAACGCATTTTCAGAATCAGAAACCAGCAGTTTAGACAAACTTTATAAATTAAAAGAATCGATAGATAAAAATTGCCCAATTCACGATCAATTATATTTTTCCGACTCAGAAACAACTTCAAATTCATCAAAAAGAGGAAAAAGAAGAATAAAAAAGCAATATAAACACAAACCAGTACACTTATACAATTGGAATCAACCAATTAGACACATCGATAATTACATATTAACAGTCATCAAACGAAAAAATGAGCTCAACGCACACCCCAGGTGAAGAAAGTCCAGATGATGATGATATCTACCCCTTCATCGTAGATGCAACCAATGATAGAGAACAGCATATATTTTGCAAGAATTTACTCATAAATTTGTTTGAACCCGGAATCAGCCCATGTAAAACAGAGTTCCCAGATGTAAAAATCAAAAGACAAATTATCGATCACTATCTGAAAGATATATGTAACTTAACACAACAATACGGAATCTACTCCATAGAATTCAGCTCACCAAACCAGAATCACAGCAAATATATAATTCAAACAGACGACCTTGATTTAGAATTTTCAAAAGTAATCTCAGAATATATAAAAAGCATACAATATCATAACTCACAAAGAGCAAACTCCATATTCACCAATGAAGTTTTTGCAATAATATATAGTTATATCTCGATATTAGAAAACGAAATCCCAATCCCAAATGTCTCCCCGACAGAAACATCTAAACATATAAGGGTACGACATGAAATCACACTACTTTCTAGTTTTCTAAATATAATTAAAGAAAATTTCACTAACGATGAAGTTTCACCACATACAAAACATGATTTACAAAAAATTTTGGCATGGTTCATAATAGTTTATTTCACACATAATATAGATTTAATTTCACAAGCAAGAAAAAATTTTAGACCTCAGAACTCAAACGACGATACCGCCATCACAGAAAAATCAGACTATGTTTGGGACCCCGAATGGTCTCATCCTGCATTCATAAACTTCCCACAATCAATCTCAAGTCAAGCAATAAGTACAATATCTTATGTAAGAGATTATGTAAGAGTAATGCCATTAACCATTGACGCAACACCATTAAACTATAATACATTTTTACCTGATACGCGAAATAATAGTTTAAACTCGACAGTCATACACAATGAAAACCTCAATGGAACTAGGAATCTGACTCAACAAGATATCCAGACACCATCACACTTCATAAATGAAGAAATCGTACACACAACAACTACACAACAAAGCATTTCACCGATACGTCCAAATTTAACAACACCAAGAAACACAAACCTTTCACAAACACAGGTAACCTTACAATCAACCGTTAAACCTTCGGTTGCCCCAAAATATTCACACATGGATTATCAAACATACAGACCCATGACAATACGGTCAAAAACACGCAAAACGTTCACTAGAAACAATTTTGCAGAACATAATTATAATTACACACATCCATCAAAAACAAACTATCCCCCATTAAAAAATATTAATAATCATATAAGATCTCGAAACTGGGATAACCCAATGGCATCAACCAATTCAGTAAATTTTCAAACAAATTCACATCCTCCACAGGATCGTAGTGAAAATTATCCATTTCTTCAACAAAATAAAAATAAAAAACAAACATCTTATCAAATGGATTACTTATCCTCAGATGATGATTATCTACAACCAGACATATTTGCACCATATAATCAGGAATATCGTGGACAAGGAGTACAGAAACCACATACATATCATAAAATTTTTTCTCCACAACCGATAGATACACAAAATCAACAACCAATACAAACACAAAACCCAATTAATACACAATCTTTTCAACCAATTCAGCAACAAAACCCAATGATCACACACTCGTATCAACCAACACAAATGCAAAATGAAATACCACTCCCATATTATCTTCAACAACACGAAATAACAAGGAATCAACTTTCAAATTTTTCTCAAATGCCAAATGCAGCAGAATCATTACAAATGACAATGAATCCATACCTTATGGGTGGATCATCAATAACATCAAACAAACCTTTAATGGTATTCACAGGAACAGACCCTGAATATTCTGTAGAAGATTATTTAAATGCAGTAACAGCAAATTTGATTTTAAATATAGGACCTGAACCAATTAATACGCCACTACATCAAAACTGGATACATCGCCGCACAGCGTTGATACAGACAACCTTAGACGGCGCAGCCCAAAAATGGTTTTCAGTATTGCCTATAGAAATAAAATCAAATTGGAAAAGGTTTACACAAGAATTTTCAAAAATGTTTGACTCCGAAAGAAACAAACAACAACAAAGAGTTTTATGTAATGAAATTCGCAGATTACCAAATGAAACCATCAAGCAATTAGCAGTACGCATCGAAACACTAGTTCGAAAAGCTTATTCATTAAATACACACGACTATAAAAACACAAAAATGACAGAAATCTTAATGATGACCTTAACACCTCAATTAAGGAAAATAGCAATAAAAAAGAGAGCATCCCATCCTTCTTCAATTCGAGAACCCGATTTAGATTTTCGAAAACTAGTAGACAAACTAGAACAAGCGGAAATCACAATGAAACTCGAAGAAACAGAAAATCTGAAATTACAATATGTTAACCGTATTGAAACAAATTCCACAAATATCAACAATATACAGGAATCAGATACAGACCTCGTTGAAAAAATCACTGAAAAACTCAACATCTATGAAAAACACCCAAACTTTAAAGGCAAACCATCTTTCAAAAAATGGTGTAATTATTGCCGACGATACGGACATAGTATTTCTGAATGTAGACAAAAACAGCAAGACAATCAAAATAAACCTCAAAAATATAAAGAACCAAATAAATCATTCTATCAATACATAAAGAAAGATCAAAATCTACCGAACAAAAATGTATACAGCAACAACAGTTCAGGAAAACCACTCCCGAACAATACAAATTATATAAGAACTCAATCACCACATAACTCAAGTTATAGAGGAAGATCGCCAGAACGAAAACATACACAAAATCCGTCACAAAATCACTACAATAGACCAAATAGTCGAAATAGCTACTCCAGATCTAATTCAAACACAACACAATTTGTTTCTAGATCTAATTCCCAATCAAGGAATAAATACTATCCAAACAATCAGTCACAAACTCATCATATAATAGAAATAGAAACTATTCCAATAATCGAAATAGAAGCTATTCAAACAACCGAAATCAGTATTACCCAAACAATCGATCAAGAAATAACTCATATAACAGATCAAACGGTAATTATCAAAATAGATCACGAAATAATTCACAAAATCGACATTCAAGTTATAATAATCGTTATAGAAATTATTCCCAATCACCACACCGGAATAATAATCATTATAATAACTCTAATAATCGCCACAGAAGTAGTACACCTAAACATCAAAGACATATTAATCAAGTACAATCAAATCCAGAAACAACATCAGACCCCCCAGGTATTGATGACACAGTAAATGATACATTACAACTTAATCAAATAAACTGTGGATCATCAGACTCAGAAAGTGATACAGAAAACACTCTCTCCACCAATATGATAGCAGTCAAAAATGACTATGAACCTATTATATATGAACAACCTTTTTCATCACACATATATGAAAATCAATCAGAACTCCTTCGCCATTATTATATTGAACCCATCCATTCTACACCAACGACGCAAGAAACTAATGGAATTAACACTACAAATCAATCCAATGAGAAGGACAAAACAAAATGCTTGAATACAAACCACATCTATCAAAACATACAAAAAGAACAACCTAAAGAAAAAATTTGGACAATACCATTTCTTTTAGAAAGTCCAAGAAACAAAGAATTTCAACCACCAGATCTTGAAATTGATTTTCTAATTGATTCAGGAGCAGAATCAAATATAATAAACATTCCCACATGGAATGAAATAAAAACCTTACACCCAAAGCTAACACCTCTTGAAACCTCCAGTAAGCTAGCAACAGCACAAGGATCAACATTAATAAACTACGGAAAAATTCAATTATTTCTTCTCCCCACAAGAACAATAGAGCAAATAAAATTTTAAATAAACCATTTAAACATAATATCATTGGAATACCATTTATCTCTAAATATATACCAACAATCAACATCTTGAACAGTAAAATACTAATCAAAGATAAATACACAAAAACAAAAGACACATCCCTAACATTTTTTCAAAGATTAAATAAACAACCACCATTCTTTTCAAAATTTTATCCAATATATAACCAACAACGAAAACACCTGAAACCACTATCAGGAAACATATATAATTTTTCAATAAAACAAGTTCACCAATATGACAAAAAACAAAACAAACAGCAATTTTATATGTCAGATTTTGAATTTAAACCTATCCATAAATTTTTCAAAATCACAATCTCATCCATAAAATATTTGAAGAACTCGAATTCAGATATTATTTCTTTACACATATACCAATACACCCTATCAAGTAACTTTACCTTTAGGACTTTTAGGCTATTGCGAAACCAACGCTACAATATCACCGATACACGAAAAAGCATACCGCGTAAATAATATACTCCAATTATTAGACATTTGTCAATCCACAATTCTCAATGAAGAATTATCCATAAATAATATAATAAGTAACGAAAAAAGAAATACGGATTATTTCACAAAAACCCCATATTTCAAACCTACATTCAACATAAGTAACTACACAGAGAATCAACAGAAATTTTTAACAATGTTTAACTTCCAACATTCACAAATAACACAAGACGAATTTGATAGATTAGCCAAACAGCTAATAAAATATTCATCAGTCTATGCAACATCCAAATTCGATGTTGGCAAAATCAGCTCATCACTACATCTCCCATTAAAACCAGACGCAGTTTTCAAAAAACAAAGAGCAAGTAAAGTACCAATTCACTTACACGATAAAGTGAACAGATTACTCGACATTTTAGAACAATACAACATTATATCACCAGTAAATAAAGAAGAACAACCAAAAGGTAACACATTTATCAACCCTGTTATCATTCTAGCCAAAGGAGAATCACTAAAAATCGTTCTCGACGCTAGATACCTCAACTCACTCATAGATGAATCAAAGTGTAATTGGCCTATTGAACCAATACAAGTTATTTTAACAAAAATAAACGGAAAATACTTTACAACCGCAGATATGAACAGTGCATATAATCAAATGCCACTAGATGAACAATCGCGACGCCTAACACAATTTGTTATTGGAAATCAGCAGTATGAATTCAACCGCCTATTCTATGGAATATCCATAGGACCAGCAGCATTTTCAGCTTTTATGAGCAAAATTTTTAGACCACTAATACTCAAGAAAAACGCAATCACCTATTTAGACGATGTTTTTATGCAATCACAGACTAAAGAAGAAATGTTCAATGTTTTAGAACATTATCACCAAATACTTCAGAACGAAAATCTGAAGGCCGCCCCCGATAAATCACACTTCTTTTTGACAAGAGTTAAATTCTTAGGACATAATATAGAAAGAAAAACAATCACTCCATTGAAATCACGCATTGATGCTATTCAGAAACTCCAACCACCAACAAATAAAAAGAAAATCCAAGAATTCCTTGGAATGTTAAATTTTTTTAAAGCAAATATGTTTATAAAATGCAATTATACCTAAGACCATTCTATAATATACTTAGACAACAAAATAATTTTGAATGGAATACAGAACATCAAACACGATTTGAAGAAATCAAAAAACTTTTAACTGAACAAATTTCAAATACAATTCCAGATCCAAATCAACCATTCTATGCAATGTGCGATGCTTAGAACTTTGGCATCGGCGCAGCATTATTACAATCACATAATGGTACAAATAAAATGAACCTTATATCAGCAAATTCTCTATTATTCACTCAAGCAGAGCTACGACTCTCAACTCTAATGAGAGAATGTACAGCCATAATATATACACTAACGGAATATGAATTTCTGATACTTGGATCAAAACATCCAACAGTTCTATTCACAGACCATAAACCAATCATCTTTCTCTTTACACAAAAGTCTAATCCAAACCACCGAGTTTATAGATTTCAACTAATTTTAATGAAATTCCCAAACTTACATATAGTTTGGACCGCAGGAAAAAATCTTGCATTACCAGACACTTTAAGTCGAAATACACCACCTGAATTACTTACACGTAAAACCACAGTTGAAATACCCAAAAATATAAAATTCTACCTTGCAGAAAACGAAACATCACCCCGATTGGAATGCAAATATGCAGTAAAAACTGACGTTGAACAATCACAGATAAATAGTTTACAACATTTCCCACTTTATTTAGATTGCCAAAATAATCATTATGAAGTTGATCTACTTGGAACATCAACTTTTAAACCAATTCCATATTCACCATGGATAAAAAAAAACACCCAACAAAAAAGAATAAAACAACACCCGCCTAAAAAAGACCTTTTTCCACTAATTGAAAAAGAAAACTTAACTGATAAAATAAATTTATCAGGACCACAAACAAACGATTCAAAATACACAATAAACCAAGTTTTTGATCTCCATGACCCACTTGATACAATACCCTTATCTAAATTAAAAATTGAAAACATTTTTCTCCCCCAACAGAAACAATTACAGTTTCCACATTGAAACAATATCAAAATCTTGACCCAGTAATTAGACAACTAAAATCATGGCACAAATACAAAACTAAACCCGTCAAGGCAGATACAACTATTTTAGGAAACAAAACACTCCTCCGATACTTTCGAAAATTTAATAATACAACAATTAACGAAAATACAGACCTTTTAGAATATAAATTAAATGAAACTACAGTTCCCTGTCTCCCTTTGAGTATGATTCTCATAGCTTTTAATATTTCACATACACAAAATATTAAAGGACACTCTGGATCAGAGAAAACATATTCAAATTTCATACAAAATTTTTATTTCCCAAATGCACCAATTTGGATAAAAGTACTATGCAACGATTGTATAGTATGTCAACTAAATAAACCTTATCCAAATCAAAAACAAATAGCACAAAAACAAGATTTTAAAGGACAAAGTTTGTACTTTAACCACCGTATCTCATTTGATACAAAAGGACCAATTTCACCTTCATCCGAAGGAAACTCCTACATTATGGTAATTGTTGACGCATTTACACATTATGTAGCACTTAACCCAGTACCACATTGTAACGCTTATTACGCTTACACAACGCTTTATGAACACTGGATAGCCAAATTTGGACTACCAGAAATTTTAGTTACAGACAACGGTACAGAATTCATAAATAATGAAATCATCACACTATGTCATTATATAACATCAAACACAAACCACGTACATCTCACGCACCTTGGACCAACGGCTTAGTCGAAGGTATGAACCGTTCATTACAAGAATATCTTAGATGTATCATCAATGGAAATGATACAAGATACACTGAATGGTCAGCAGATGTAAAACTATTTCCCTTAGCATATAATTCACAAATTACGACAACTCTAGGAATGTCACCATATGAAATGGTTTTTAACCAAAAGCCACGCAAACCAAAAATGTTTACAGCAAACTCTCATAAAAACGCACAAGGTTATTGTCAACCGAATAAAGACTCAATTTGTTATAACCTACCTTTACATACACACGATGAAGATCATTTTCATCACCCACAAATTCTTAAATTAGCCTCCGGTACACACACCGAATGGATTTTAAACAGAGATAAAAAACACAATGAAATTTACCAAAAAGTAACAAAAAAGTTGTTACAAAGGCAAAACATTAATGAACAAATAAATTCACGCTTTACACCAGCCTCCGATTTAAAAATTGGAACATTTGTTTTAATACCCAATTTTAACACTCAAAAAGGAATTTCTAAAAAATTACAACCCCTTCGTAAAGGACCATACCAAATAATTGCAAAACCCACTGATGTCACATATAAAATCACCGACTC
The DNA here is from genome assembly GCF_963678635.1 of Symsagittifera roscoffensis. Lineage (NCBI taxonomy): Eukaryota > Metazoa > Xenacoelomorpha > Acoela > Convolutidae > Symsagittifera > Symsagittifera roscoffensis. Next base: position 37,893,036 of record NC_087069.1, on the reverse strand, counting down.
AGACCAAAAAGAAATCGTTCAACATCGAAATAACCTATTACCTTATTATCCAAAAGAATACGCACTCCGCGAACTAACTCAATTATATTCTTTCACAGGTTTAAAAGTCATTCAAGATAACCCACATACGGAAAATACAACAAAGGAACAAAATGATATTCACCTCGAAAACCAAAATACAAAATCAACCACCACAAAAAACAATACAAAAAAGCTAGATCAAAATACATCTCAAAAAGAAAAAAGAAATAGAAAAATGACAGAACAAATAATACCCCAAGAGCAAATCGACAAATCAGAACATAGAGAGTCATCACGACTTAGAAATCAACCACGTAAAAATTATAAAATATTCATCCCACAATCTAAAATATTAAAGAAAGTCGAATTTCAAAAACAGCTTTAATTTTATATTTCACAGTCTTGAAACCTCTGAAACATTTTCAATTTTCATTTTTCAAAATAACATGCTGACAAACACGCAATGATTCTAGTTCAAATTTAAACCAATAGGATTCATCCAATCCGTCACCTTCTCTAACTTAAACTCAGATCAATTAGACGAACCATATAAAACTCCAGGCATATCTATAACTATAACGTTACGACCTCCAGGTCAAAAATAAGCAAACCACTCCAACTTGACAACTAAAATAAATATCACCATAATATCATAACCCTCCCTTATCTAATAACCCAGAAATCAACAATATTTCCCCAACTCAGACCTCAAATACACCCCAAACAAATCTGTTAACTTAGCCTAAAGTAACAAAACGAACATTTTAATTAGCCTAAAGTACAAAAATCTCACCAGACCCCGGATCATTTGACAAATAAAAATAAAGAAAAAGACGACCTCCCGAACACCATAAAAATTGCCCCCAACAATTTTTCACAAAACTCAACCCACTTGTCAAAAAACCAATAAAAAATCCGACCACACTTGAAAATTGCCCCAAACAACAAAAAATATTCGATCAAGAAGTCATTTCTTAAATGCTCTTCTCTCAATCAGTCAACATAATTATAACAAACCTCAAACAATTTTTTACGATATTTAAAACTTTCATAATATTTCTTTCTGATATCTTTGAATCTTTTGTAATAATCTTAATCATTTTTTGCAATAATTTTTTAATTTTCTATTCCATATTTGAACTATTCCTCCAACTTTCAAAAGCCCTTGATTATATCCACAGGTACGATTCATAAAACTTGTCTAAATGATACGAACCATTTTCAGTAGAACTGATATTTTTTTACTATTTGTAAATTTCATAACATTTCTATCATCCCTCATTTTGACAATATGCAAATGTATAAAGAAAGCAATCATCACATTCGCTCTAGGAACAATCCTCCTAATTCTTTTTTTAGAAGAATACTATAATAAACATAAACTTTTTCACTAAAATAATAGACCAAAAAACCTATCAAAAATTGCTCACCAACAGTCACAAAGTCAGTCTTCACCGACATCATCCCAAGATAACCCAACAACACCTTCAACTACCCAAAATCCCCAAACATCTACACGAATTTCCTTTCAAGATAACCCACATACTTTTGAAGAACGACACGCACGTTTATCTGAACCCCTAGAACCAGTTCAACGACAAGCACCTTTAAGTGAACCAACATATAACTTATACCCAACACTGCCACCAGAACTAAGTAGAATACGACATCCTAGTCAAAACCAAAACACAACCGAAATAAATAGACAAATTATACATCCTCGACGAAATAGAAATCTTCAAACTCCCCGAGTTCATTTTGATATACCTCAATCTCCTTCACAAAGCACTCCAGAAAACCCCACTGGTATATTACCAGAAACCCCTACGCTTCTTTCACAACGTAGCACACAAGGTGAACCAAATTTAGACAATGACCCATTGGTATTTCTTCAGATACAACAACATCCTCATCACTACCAGAAACATTATCACTACCATCAACACCATTAATTAGCCAAATTTCACCGACGCCTTTTAACTTAAATTTTCCAAATAATCTCGACGCAAGATATCGAGAACAATCATCAACAAATATTCCTTTAAGACTAGATTGGAATACATTTACAGCACCTCCACCATTATTTGGACAACACCTAGAAAGTAATCGCCTTCACAACTGGGCACTCAATAGACTACAATATCGACAAGACATCCACGACGATATTCGTGATCACAATATCCAAATACTCCAACAAAATAGTCTACAATTAAAGTTTGAAATCACAGTTAAACTCAACAACATTGCTCAACATCCCTACCCATTAAACCCACCAAACATAATAGCTCAATCACTACCACTACCATTTATAACAACTGAAGTAATATGTAAATACGACAGATATACCAAAAAGACAATTGGTTACATTTTATTTTATAACCCATACTCAGGATTATCATACACATGTATATTCTAAAATTATTAATTTTTCTTCAACTCCTTTTTCTAGTAATCTCAAATCAAAACATCAACCCTTCCCCCCGCACAGGACCACAAGATTTATTAGTAACACATTACGATCGTGAAGAAAACGAACAAAAAACACTACACAAATATGCAATAAATCAAGTATCACAATGCGAAACAGAACCACAAGCCATAGAAACAACAAATGTAATAGCAACACTTTACTCAAAAGCCCGAGCAACAACAGTTATAGGATATAAATTCACAGCAACATTCTCAAAGAAAAAAAACATTGTTCACAAGTCTCAAACGGAAATAAAAACCGACTTGACCATGAATCATTCTACCAAAGTAATATCGAACGACTTTTACACCTACATCCCGAAGATTGTAAAAACGAGTTACTTAGATTAAATATCACACAAAATAAAAACTCAGATAGAAAGTTAGTATACTTCCAAGTTTTTTCAGACTCTGTACATCAAGCAGAACTTGAAAGATATCAAGGACATATAAAATTAGATGAAAAATACCCATATAACGGCGCACACGGACGATTAACCTATGACATACACGATAAACACTGGATACCACACATTGGTATAAATAACCCATCAAACTGCAAAGCAGACACAAAAAATAAAGGATACCAAGAAATAATGTTTTTCGATTGGAAAATACAACTCGAAAAAATACAACTCACACGCGATTTATCAGACAACACAATGATCTATCAAGGAATAGATTACCTTGTAAAAATGACCAAGGTTATTGTGACCCTACAACAAGAACACAAGCAACAATTGTTTGGTTCCCCAAAGACACATGTACAACATTTCAAGTAGCAAAAATACACGCTCGTATGATAAAATTTCACGAAAAATATTTTATACAATCAATACCATATGAACAAGTAAATGCATTACGAAAACTAAGTTCTAATTTTAGAAACATTCACAATATAGAAAATAAATTAACACGTTTTCAAGTATATCAAGAAACAGAACTTGCATGTAAATATAAAAGCCCACTTCACAAAACACAATACTCCGAAATATTAGTTGAATACGAAAAAGGATTCGACATGACCACTGGAAAAATAAAAATCGACCCATATGCCACAAGTCATCCTCCAAATGAAGGAACATCATATATACCAGTTAATTTTCAAAAAAATACAGGTCAACCTGGTGGACATCTAAAGCCCCATGACACTCAAAGCACACGTTTACAAGAACTATCCCTAATGAATAGTACATATTTTGGTAATATTCACTATGATATTCACTTAGATATGAAATTAGACTACACGATTAGCCGAAGTTTTCAAGAAATGTCACTCTCCGAATTAGAAACACTTCACCAACTATGCGAATTAGAAAGAACACAAATATTACAATCACTTGCACTAGCAGTATTAAAACACCCTACGCAGGATATTTACTATCAGGAAATAGATCAAATTTTTTAGACTACGAAGGAAACATTTTATGGTTTTATACCTGTACCAAAAAAGTATCACCACTATACGTTTTTGAAGATAAACGATGCTATAAAAGAATCCCTATCTTTTATAAGAATAAAGTACATTTCGTTGACACACTTTCAAGAAGAACCTATTTCTGGGATACCGCAGTCCCATGTGGATCAGAAAATAGCCACAATGTAGTACAACTAAACCCTGATGAAGATAAATATTACCTTCTTACCCCATATCCCACATTAATGCAATCACTCAAAAAATTTTCACCAGAAAGCATTCGAGCTATCGCTCGAAACCCAAATATCGACTTACAATCAATAGGATTATATTCAAAATCAGATATTCAACATCGCATTAGAACACAACAATTCCAAGAATTATTAACACAAATGGACACTATACAAAGACAATCAATTGACCAAAACTTACGCAAACTTGCCGAAACCGCAGGATTTGCAGACATCTATACGCAAGACTATAGCGGATATTTTAAAGATATTAAAGATTATATATATCTAAACGGTGAAAAATACCGTCCCCAAGATATATCACCTATCAATATTTTTAGCTTTGTTACACTCAAAAATGAAATTCTTGATTTTCTAGGATGGCCCTACTACATCTTAGAAAAATTAACTATTTTATACGCAATGTTTAACTTTATAGGATTTCTTTTTTCACTTTTAAAAGGAATCTACAACACATGTGCTATACACACACAAGTAAACAGACAAGCAAGTGTAGCACGCATACTATTTGCAGGACTTTTCGGAATTTTTTCTACATCAATAAAAAAAATTCTTTTAGACGCACAAATAAAAGAATACAACACAAAAATCGCAACAAGACAGAACACATACGACGAAGAACATAACAATGTAGACACAACGCCTACAGCACCACAGTTACCACCCCTACCACATAACCATCCACTATCCCTAGTCCCACGAAATTTTCGAAATTTAGCAATAACTCATAATCCAAATTTTAGACCAACCATATCACAAAGTCCCATCCAACATATAATGACACATCACTCACAAGATGAAAATACTTATGAACAAATTATAGAACAACCCCATACCACCGCTTTTCAGTCTCAAAATAATAATTTTTTTAGCCCACAATGAGCCGACAACTTGGATCCCTACACCGTTCAAATTCCCACCCAACCAACCTCAACACTCCAATTACAATAATTCCACTGTTTGCTTTCCCGCCACCCGATTTCCCAACCAATAATGTAACATCAGGCATGAATTCAGATACTAATTCACAAATCTCAGTTTTATACTCCATTTCACAACTCAATAATCCGAATATTGAAACCCCCGATAAATTTGCCGACTCTGAACCATCTCCATCCAATAATTTTCACACCAATCCCTCAATTTTTTCCCAACCCCTTTTTCAACCAATACTACCAAATAACCCTATCCCAACCAATTCTACACCCTCTTATGCTTCCCAAGTCACTCCAACCTACTCTTCACTTCATTCAGACCGATCATCCAATTCTCCAGACACCCCCCAAATCTCCCCAGAACTAGATAATTTTATTACCCTACAACAACAACCCTACCACCTTGACACCCCTACTATAAACCAAATTTCATCCACAATAGATTCATCCAGCCCACCTACCCCTACACCCTCTTCAGTTTATACCGAATCATTAGCACCATCATCCACATCTACTGAATCTTCACTCAGCACTAATAGAGCTTATCGCACTTTTAAAAGAAAGTTCCCAAACCATCCTTTCCCAGCAAAACCAGGAACAGCCCGTGAATATATAAATCATCCAAATCACACTAACACGAAAGAATTTTTAGCTATCACCTTACCCTCATTTCCACAATATACTTTAAACACCCCTCACGACACTAACGACACACGTAGTTTTGTAGATGAACACGTTTTAATACCTACCCTTCCTTGGACCTCATATTATCATTTTACTAATCCCCTTTGCCTACCTTTATCTAACACTCACATCGATATAGAACGAAATAAAGACATGCTATATCGACTCACTACACCACTAACACATAGACAATTTTTTTACATCGGATATAAAAAGTCACTAAAAACATACACTGCACCCCGAGCTAACGAATATACGCTAGAATATTACGATCATAACATCATCCGAACTAACCAAGACCAATTTTTAGACGATGATCGCTTCGCTAACCCACAAATCACAGAAAAATTTTTCATTAAAACACCATATGTATTTACACTCAATATCTTTGATCGCAAATTTGACCACATCATTTCAGAAGCACTAACAGACACACAAGCTTACGAAATATTTAAAGAACGCTTTCAATTATTTTCACTAACCTTTCATTTCCTTGCACCACATGAACGAGATTTACACTGCTCACACGATATTATGTTACGCACTAAACAAACTCACACATATACATATTATCGTTTTATACAAAATCACTTCGACCTACACACTCCATCCAGACAGCCACACCACCGTTTTCAATTCATCAATTCCAAATACACCTCACCATTCTTTCTTAACTTAACATATTGCATTAAAGATACTAACCTTCATGGTATTCTTCGAAACTACGACCCCATAACCCAAATGTATATTTTTTGTCCCATCACGAAGACCTTCAACGCAGAAGAATCCCGACCCTTCCTTATCCCACACGAATTTGTTCAACCTATAGAAATCCCCATATTAGAATTCATTCACAACACTAAATTCAATCACAAATTATATAATCTCATCCAAAACACACCTTATGAGTTTGCAGTTGGCACTGAAGAACTAAAAACCATTAAAGCACTTCAATTGCTTTGGCCACTGCTTCAAACTAAAAATATCATCCGCATCTTAGCAAAATTACTAACAACTTCCGACCTCATCCACGACATCTTCCCCCACGGTTTATTCCCCGACGACTAACAGGTAAGTATGAATTATAAATATTATTAACTATTAAATTAAAATTAGAAACTAACCATTCTTTATCCATGTCTTCTTTAGAATTTTAGCCTTCATCCAACGATCATCTGAAAAATTCACAAAAGAAAAATAAAAAATAGAAAACTTCTTCAAACTGTTTAAAACTCTATTAATTTTTTGCACCAAACAATTAAATAAAAATAATACCAATGCAGTAAATTAATTTATAAATTTTTTCCCCACAAGCAGTAAATCTAATAATGATGAAAATTTGTAACTTAATTTTTCCCAACAACTAGCAGTAAATTTGAAATTCTATGTAATAAATTGATAAAACGAAAATGCAGTACTAACCTTTTGATATTTCCATTCATTCGCACAAAAATTCTATCCACACTCGCACAGCTCGCCCACGAAGAATTGTTTAAAATAATGAATTTCAGTTTCAAGCTTTCACACTCAACAACTCTAACACAAGATAACACGTTTCAAACTTTCCTTTAACCCGGTTGGAAAGGAATTATATACTAAACAACACTAACCAACGCAGCTTACTAAACACCACAAATCATAGAATAACAGCATGACTAAGAAAAGGAAACCAACGGTACCCAAACCGGATTAACCCAGTTTAAAACTGGATAATTTATTCTTTTGAAGACTATTATAAAGTCTAAGAAAGAAATAATAAAACACAAAAAAGTCGAAAGACAAACCCATACGACAAACAATTTGATTTTTGAAAAAAGGACACAACCAACAAAACATAAGAAAGACCACAATAAACTCAACATAAAACGTTATCACATAACAGGACCTTTCACAAACACCGCATGCAATCATACTCCCACTCCTGGCCTAACCCACCAGAAGAGGACGTCCTGAGCATGCTCTATAGCCGGCCTAACCCACCGCGCTACATCCACGCTTTGTGACCACACTCCTATTTTTAATAAGAGCTACTCAAGGGTGAGTAACTCTTCAAAATAACTGAACTAAAACAAAAAGCTTTTGTGAAAACAACTAACCAAAATCATAATTAAAAAACATTAAACTAATAAAAATTTTATAAAATGTAAATTATATTATGCAATATATAGATCAGCATACAACACCAAGGACGAACATCCAAAGACAAAACGACCTCACTACCCTCGAGAAAGAATGGCCAACCACAATCGATATGCCGCTCACAATCACAACTCAAAGGATTTAGAGTACGACTTGACTTCGCAGAAAAGGACTTCATTGAACCAGACCAATGACCACCTCGATGTTCAAGTATACGTACAGATCCGAGTAACCAGGCATCCCCTCCATGCACAATCTCCACGCCATTCCCAGACAAGGTCAAACACAAAAGAAGTTCTCTACAGGAAACAGAAAAACCTGTCATAGCAAACCATTCTGAAATCAGATTTGAGTTTGTTGCGGAAACACAGTCGTTGTCACAAGAAGACACAAGGTTTGATGTCCCTAATTCCAGCGTCCTGGAACTTCTCTAACAAGAGAAACCGGAAAAGAAATATGATGTTCGCCAAATACCAACGTCCATCATCCATCCTTCGAATTGCAGAAAAACTATTCTAAAAAACTCTGTAAAACCCGGATGGGTGGAACCTGATCTAAACTACATTTTATGATTGGATAAATTAGATATTTTACCAATGTAAAGTATTTAATATTAACCAATCATGATCCATCTGACTAACAATCCACTTATTTGTAAGTGCTGAAATTACTTGTAATTTCAGCACCAGAGAGATTTGAATTTAACTTAGAAATTAGTTGGACTCTCCAAGAGAACTTCAGCAGCCGGAATAAACCAGTATACCCTAGATCTATTGAGCCTAGCAGAGACTAGTTAAACAACCTGAGACTAGATAGTATAAGAGTAAGATTAGGATCGGTATTAGACTAAGAAGTTGCACGAATCTATCCGGCCGAAAATAAGATAGCGTGACGAGCAGACGGTGTACCCTATCCGAAATTACTCTATGAGTTAACCACATCGGTCCTAACTCAATAGTTCAGACTATTATTTTGGTCGCGATGTTTTAATTATCAGGAACACTCCTAAAATTTGTTGAGGCTCAAATTTAATTTTTTTTTTAGTTTTCAGAAATTTTACTGCTTGGATTTCCCGCGGAATTAAAGATTTAGCCATCAATCTAGTTTTCTCAATTTTATCAAAACAAGATAAAAATGAATTAAATAAATAATGAGCTCTGAGACCATCTAATTTTTCCTTGAAATTGGAAAAACAAGTTTGTATTTTTGTCTGTCAACTTGCATTCATTGACTATTTTCCAGCTGTCTGTCGGCTATTTTTTTTTGTCATAAAAAGTCTAGCAATTAGAAAATGAATAAAGTGAACTTTGTTATTCAAGTGAGGCTGTATATTTGCTGCTTTTTCCAGGAAAAGTCTCGATTGATGTCGAACACCGATGATTTCTAAAATCGTTATTTTCTGCAACATTTCAGCTAACTTCATAAAGAAAAAATTATCAGAAGCAGCGATTAGTACCACTTTTAAAAGACGACACTTGTCTATCATCGTCGTGGTCATTAAAACGACAGTTTGCGTTGACCAAGCGTCAATTCGTAGCACAGTGACAATTAGCAGCATGTTTGCTAAATGTTGGGTTACAAAAAACGGAGCAGACTCAGTTTTACGATGGTTTTCTGGGCACAGTAGCAACTGAGCAAAATTAAATTTAATTATGAAAAAATTGAACATTAAAATGTTAAATATGATAAGAGTAATTAAATTTTGATTGTTTCGTGTCAAATTGAAACAGATTTAACCTAATGATAATGTTGATAGCTGCATCTATACCACCTTTGTTTTGACTCCTCTCTTTTACTCAATTAATTGAAAACTTTTCCAAGTTATGGCACCAGTTTTTACTTGTTCCGATTATCGATGAATGTTAGGAATTTATATGCTGGGATTGGTTTGAGCCCAAAATGGAAAATAAGTTTTCAGAGATGGCATCGAACCTCAAGTATATCTACTTTGGCGCACCTGGTTTACGTGTTTAAACGATATGTACTATATCCCAAATGCATTTTGAGCCTACCTAAACTGAAAGTTTTATACTTTGAAGACTTTATTAACGAATTATTATCCCGCACTGTCACTATCCCGCACTGTCACTATCCCGCACTGTCACCCGGAAATTGAAATGGTCAAATTATGGGTCGGACCTGCAAAGAAAATGGCAAAACTTTTGGGCTCATTGCGGTTTTTCCTCCGGACAAACTTGACCTGATTAGTAAGTTTTGACTGGATTTTTGATTCACCTCATTGGTACATTGGTCTCCTGATTTCAAGCTGAAACCGATAAATTACCTGTGACAGTTTTTTTTGTCAAACTATTTGGATTTGAAAATTGTCAATTTAGCATTGAGTTGTGACGGGAAATGAAATTAAGTTAAAACGAAATCTGAGCCTGATTATATTGCTGCTCACCTGTTAATTAAAGGAAGTTTATTGCAACTTTGTTGTCTCAAAATAGCTAAATTGGCAATTTTCAATTCCCCATAACTTTGGAAATAATCAATCACAAGTAAAATATCTTTATAAATTAGAGCTCAGTGCTTAGAAAGTTTCAGATGGTACCAGAAACCCCATTTAAATACAACTAGTTATAAGTCGTAACCTGAAAAAATCACACCGAGCACAAACATCCATATTTTATTCGAAATTTGGAACAACAAATATTTCTCAAAATCAAAAGGAAGGTGAATATTCACTGATTAGCTTTCGAAAATTAAAAAAAAGCGCTGCATTTAAAATGGAACCTAACAAAGATTTAACAGTTAATATACCAGACATCAAGAAAAACGCCTACTATTTGTTTAAACATATTTGTCGAAGAACTGAATCACAACAAAAGCACACAACCAAAAAACAGCGCCAAATTTCTCAGCAACCTAATAAACTTTTCCTGCTCTTAAAGGTAAGATGGAAAATTAAAGTCTGAAGCTTTCCGCACTTAGTAATTTTTTTTGCAAACGCATCAAGGAAATAGCAACTCATTGGAGATATCTTCTACGGTAATAGCTGTAGAAGAGTGATTAAAATATTCCGAATTGATAAACGATTTATCATTTGCTTGGCTCGTGTTTTTTCAAGTAAAATTTTCAAGTAAAATTCAAGTAAAATTTTCCACGGTTTTTGTAACTTGTTTATCAAATCAGTATATATAAATCCCCTTTTTTCTAAATTGAGATACCAATTTTTGGCTGACGGACCCTAAAATATTTCTAAAGGCGCCTCGGGCGCCAATACTTACAAATTTTGAGGCGGAAGCGACCGCCGAAAAAACGAGATTTTTTATCAGCAATTTCCAAAAAGTCCCAGGCTTTGAGAGAGCTCGAAAATCACTTTGGTCGACCTTAAAGGAGATGGACAAAACATTTGAATTTTTTTTGAAAAACCGCCCCTCGAGGAAACTTTCTCTGGATGTAATTTCCCCAAATGCATTGAGACCTGTTACTCGATTTTTTACCAGACGCTAAGCCTTACTTAGCGTTTGAGAAGTGTCCGGAAAGACTGTCTGAAGAAAAATGAAAAAAAAGTTATTATTTTTAAAAAGTTAATCAGTTGTTCAGCTTAAAAGTAGATCAAATTTACTCGGAACAATTCAGAACTTTTTTTATAGTCCTGTAGTTTTGAATCATTTAGCAAGCAAAGCAAGAGATTCTGTGTAATCACTTTTGTATCTCTCGAAATCCTAAGTACAAACCTGATGCAAAAGAACAATACCGAAAAAGATTTGGCGAATAGGGGTTTCTCTGAGCAATTTTTAGTGTTAGCACTTTCGATGAAAGTGAGGTGTTTATATGCTTTACAGACCAATTTATGTTAGCAAGTGCAGCATGGAGTTGAACCTGGAACCTATTTTTTCCAAGCAGGCGTGCTACGCACTATCCTAGATGGTGTGCTACGCACTATCAGCGAGAGAAATGAGTGCTAGAGATTAGTTGCTCTGATTGTTGCGCTTTTTGATTCGGATTTATTGCTTGAAATAATTCACCTTCACCAACAAAATGGCCGAAAATAATCCAAAAAATTACGTTGATTTTTTGAAAAATCTTCCCCCAGATTCCAATAGTGACCCTAAATTACTGATTTCTATTATCACTAGCCTTTTGGCAAGAGTTGATTCTCTTGAAAATGTATTAAATGAAAGAACTCAGGAAATAATTGACTTAAAAAACAATGTTTTTGATCTCGAAAAGCGAGTAAATTTTTAGGAAAGATATTCGAGCAAAGATTGCTTAATTTTTTCGAATTTTGATATCAACCCATACTCTCCCAACCTGATTTCCGACATGTGCAACCTAGTTTACCATTACTTTGGTGATTATGTGTTATCACCGGGAGCTATTAAGGCATGTCATCCTCTTCCAACGCGCAAGGATTCTGGTAAGAATGTTCCAATCATTTTGAAATTTGTCTATTTTTTGGACAAAGATGAGATTTTCGGAAGGAGGCGTATGTTATCTGGGCAGAAGGTTGTACAGGGAAAAATTTTATTCATAAATGAACGTTTGCCGAAATCAGATATGGAAATTAAAAGGAAATGCGATAACATGAATGTTATTACAACGACTCATAACTGCCAAATGAAACTTTTTTTCCAACGACCAAATGGCTCATTTTATTCCCAAAGTGTAAAGAGTCTTGCTGAAGTGGAACAACTAGCAAAAATTGCAGACAAAAAACAGATCAGTCAAAACCGGCAAAGACCTCACAACTATCATCAAGCAGTTCATAAAACCTTCATTACTGGGTGCCATACTGGTGCTCAACTAAAAACCAATTCAACTCCTGGTATTTTGAGGAGATGATCAGAGAGGAATTTATGGCCAGAAACATTGAATATTGATAATCAGGCCTCGAAGAGAATAAATATTGAAAATGAATCAGAAGCGCTCAATATAGAAAAAACAGTAACAAATGACGCTAACAAATAAATTCAATCAATTTGACTGAAGTTCTATTTTTTTTGAAGTGGAGAGAAATGTAGAAGAACGTCATATGGGCTACTTAAAAGACAGTTTTTTGTATTTTTCAAATGTAAGGTCCCTCAGATGCATCATGACCAACTCGTTATATATATTAATCAGTTAGAACAAAAACCTTTGATTATTGCGCTATGCGAAACCTGGCTGTGTGATAATGATTATCTGAATCTTTATCATCTTGATGACTACCATCCCTTAATTTCTAAACACCAGAAAAGTCTGTGAGGTGGGGAATGTGTGTTTTATGTGCCAAATGATGTGAATTTTCAGTTAAACAATGTGGAGGTTAATTTCGAATACATCAACATATCTATCGTGTATATTTCAGTCACGACTAATATTTCCGTTGTCTGTAAACGCCCACAGAGCAAAATTGAGGTTTTTAAATCACTTTGAAAATTACCTTCTGTACTTAAATGCTTTGAAAACTAATTTTTTTGTTTGTGCAGATTTTAAATAGATACTTTAGATTGCAAGCCAATTTCCAAGTCTTATATTAATCTTATTAAAAGCTGTTGTGCGCATTTTTTTTTGAATAGAGATCCAACTCGCATTACTCCAACATCGAGTAATTGTATTGATCATTTAATTAGTAATTTTGACGCCAACGTAAAAACACTGGATTCAACTATTTTTGATCATTTTCCCGTAATTGTATCTGGTTACGTGAATGTTGATCCGCAAGAAAATCAAGATTACTGCTATAGAAATGCTAAAAATCTTTACCGTGACGATAATATTTATAAATATTTATTCCTCTGAGAAAATAAATTGTCAAAAAATTTCATCAATTGATCGGTTTGCTCCCTTAGAAAAACCGGAATTACAAAAACAGTCATGGGTTACCAATTCAACCAAAAAAATCCTCAAAAACCGCAATCGGTTTTTCAGTAAGTGGGTACAAAATTCTACTGAATTGAATAAATTGAAATGTTCTCAAGCTAGAAATTTAGCAACTAAGGTAATAAGAAGTGAAAAAAGAGTTTGTTACGACATAAAAGTTTGAAATGGTACAAATTCGAAAACGCTGTTCCAGGCCTTTAACGAATTTTGCAAAGGAAACTCCAAAAACACGAGTTTTTTGGCTGCTGCTGTTTTTAATGAATTTTTTGCCTCAATTGGCGAGAAACTGAGAAATCCTGAATTTGATTACAATCAAGCGTTGGGTTATGTAGATCGCATCAAAAAATCAATGGTTTTTTGTGAAATTACCCGCAAGGAAATTGAAAATGCCATAAATATGTTGAAAAACAAAGGTTCAAATGGCCATGATGGCATAAATAACAAAGTAATAAAATTATCGCTGCCTGTAATTTCTGTAAGAATTTGCAGCCTTTTCAACCAATGCGTTAAGAGTGGTTATTTTCCTCAAAGCTTAAAAGTTGCAAAAGTTATTTCCCTTTTTAAGGGAGGTTTAAAAGATTCTTTGGAAAATTATAGACCTATTAGTTTACTCAGTTCACTCAGCAAAATTTTCGGAAAGATAGTATTCAGTAGAATGTATAACTTTGCTAACAAGCAGAAGATTCTTTATGAAAAAAAAACAATTTGGATTCCAAAAGAAAAAGTCATGCATGGACGCATTGATTGAATTCACCGAATTTAATAGAGAGGGATTTGACAAAAAACTAGTTGGTCAATCATGCCTTGTTGATCTCAAAAAAGCATTTGATACCATAAATCTTGATCTTCTTTCGGCAAAATTGGAAAAATACGGCTTTAGAGGCCGAATTCTTTGTCTTCTAAAAATTACTTTACAAACCGGTTTCAATTTGTTCAAACTGATAACAAAATATCTTCTAGTCGCTCTATGTCATGTGGCGTACCGCAAGGGTCAGTTTTAGGTCCGTTTTTGTTTTTAATATATTTATAAATGATCTTCCGAAAATTGCTGAAGGATCTGAGGTTGTTCTATTTGCTGATGATACTACAATTTGCAATGCAGAAAAAAATTGTTGCGATAGCTTTGATAGTTCGTTAAAAAAAGTAGATAGATGTTTCAAAACGAATGGACTTTTTGTCAATCCTGATAAAACTCAAATAATGAAATTTGCTAATAACTTTTCGAAAGATTACTTTGTTTTAGTACTAAAGTTCAAATTACAAATTTGAGTAAATATTTAGGCATTTTTGTTGATAAGAAATTTACTTTCAATTTTCACAATGAACATGTGTGCAAAAAATTAAGTATATTTTGCGGCATTGTCTGGAAAGCTAGGTATGTTTTTTCTAAACAGCAGATGCTTCGGTTCTACAAAGCATATGTAAATCCTACAATCACTTATGGATTTTTAATGTACGGCAATACATCCCAATCTCACCTTACCGAGATAATGAAACTACAAAAAAGAATCTTGAGAGCTTTTTTTTCAAACGTAGATGTGAATCAATTAAGGAAATTATGGACAAAAACAAATTGCTTTTTTTTTATTTATACTTTTTTGAGATGTTTAAGTACTTGTTTATGGAACTGCGATCGGACAAAAAAAAGTGTTTTCTGTCTCAGAGTTACTCCGAAAAAAGTGGACCATGTACCAGGAGCAAAGCGAAAGGCATAATAAAAGTGGCAAAATTTTCAACATTCGCTAAACAGAGATCGCTTACAGTTAGAATTGTGCAGGCTTTTAACTGTTTAAAACAAAATGACTTGATACCTGTTAATATACATGAACTGTCAGAAGCTAGTTGTTTGATACTCTATGAACAGTTTTTTCAAATGTTTCTAAAAGACAATCAGGACCTCTACAAACTGTTTTTTAATTTCAGCCCTTAATTTAATTTGTTTGTTGAGTTGATGCTGGCTGTCTTCTCTTTATTCTCCAGGATATCCTACTCGATGAGCAGTACTGCTCTTTAGGATCGCCCTTCAGGCATAATATAATGCTTTTGGGGTTGTATATGTAGCTGGTAAAGTAATTCAATTTCAAATTCAAATGCGCATTGCACCTACATAGTCCGGTGTTTCAATAATTGTAATCAGCGTGTTACTGGTTCGTTAACAGTATTAGGTAATAGACTACAGAATTCTAGAAACGACTGAAGACTGAAAGCATTACGCAAACTATCCAGTCTAGAGATGCACGGCGGCTCGAAGCGAAAAATGTCGGCGGCGGCTGCTAAGCTGGCTGAAAACATCCGTGATCCTGTTTTTCTTAGCTTTCAAAAACGGACCCTGAAACACATTTATTAGTCGTGTATGTTTTTTTTTAACCAGCGCAAAATTTTTTGTGAACAAAAATACTAGGTGTTTGAATATAGTGGCTGGTAGTTGCTCCGAAATTTCAAAATATTTGCTTCATTTTTGCAGATCTCATTACTCGTATAATCTTATTATCTTACAATAAACCTATGATTTTCAGCTTAGTGTACTTTTGCAGTTGTACGAATCCATAACCGAGAACTACCGGGTTATCCTTGTGTTTTATAGGAGGGGTAACCAATTGATTTCAACGGTTAATAGACACTATATTCGCTCACTTTCCGGGTTAACAAATTTAACTAGATGCTATCTAAATCTTGAACTGGGTACTAGGATTAAACGTTCGGAGGAATCGTTTGTCACTCTTGTCATAAAAAGGAAAGCAATGCGAATAGAAGTGGGTGAAATTTCAATTTTTTTTTTCAAAACATAAACACAAAGTTCGGCTTTAAAACCAGCAAGGTAAATAGCTTACGTGTGCACCTGCATCTAAGAAAAGTGAGTAAAATTGATTTGAATGGATTTTTGTCATTTAAAACATTCTCAATATAATCGATTCCCATGATAGGCTTAGACAACAAATTTGGACAAAAAATTGATTTATATAAGTTTCTTCTCGCAAAAGTTTTCGGCATTATAATTCATTTGAAGTCCATCATAATCTACCTGGATGAGGGGAGGGGGTTGGTTTATAAAGATTTGCGTGACCATATATACCTGAGTTAAACATAAAACATACGAGTCATTTTACGAAAAGTTTCAAAAATTTTCACTAACCTTTCTTTTCCTCACACCAAAATAACGTGATTTGCACTGTTCCCAGGACATCATGTTGAGAACTAAACAAACGCTTACCTACACTTATTATCGTTTTATACAAAAT